>NC_135998.1:17659321-18018488 GCF_048128805.1 Centroberyx gerrardi | reverse complement strand
GGCTTTCACAGCAAAAGTAGTCAAGGTAATTGCAAAGTTTCTATTTGCTTTCTCTAAATCTGTAGCAGAGTTTGTTCATTTATTCATTCTACAAATCTATTTGAGATATTGAGATATTTGAGCATATTTGTTATACCTTAATTAAGCATTGAGAATGTAGTTCTATGTAATTATATGCTTATAGAGTATAAAGTAACCTATTCATGTTATCCAATGTCTTCAACAATCGTATAAATGTGATCTTGAAAATTTCAAATAGATGATAAATGGTGTATTAACAAGCGTTTGCAGTGGTTATCATCACTCTTCATTATCACTGGCATAACCGCCAAAACCAAGACCTTCCCTTCACTTTTAAATGTGAACACGCTATACAGTGCAAGGAGGAAATAGGCACGTCTGCACAGGCTGGGGAGAGACAGCTGGATAAATTAGGATTGAATAATTAAACAGAGAAGAGAAAGAGCTAAGAAAAGCAGTCGTGGGGCTATAAGGTGGAGGAGGAACCTACTACTTCTAACTCGGCCACGGAGCAACACTGAACTTTTGGACCCCGCATACGTCTGCTATCACCTGGGATAGCGTGGGGAGAAGGGCTAAGGGCCTGTGTGTCTCTATATCGTGTGTGGGGGTGGGAAGAAATGGTGCCTTTGCTTGTGTATCGGCATTTGTGTGTGTGCATATGTGTGTTTGTGTTTGCAGGTTTGTATGGTACACAAGGAAGGAATAAGGAAAGGAAGTTGGAATGAGGAAAGGACTTGTCAGTAATTACTGCCCGAAATGAAATGCTCCACCTCGCCAAGAATGTTTACTCTCAGCTTGTGTGTGAATGTGTCGGTTTATTACCTCCGCCAAGGAGGTTATGTATTCGGTGCCGTTTGTTTGTTTGTTTGTCTGTTTGTCAGCAGGATTACGGAAAAACTACTGGCCCGATTTTCATGAAACTTTGTGGAAGGGTGTAGCATGGGCCAAGGAAGAACCCATTAAATTATGGTTGCGCTTGCACATTTGCATATCATAGAAGACTGGACTAGTGGCCTTGGCGGAGGTCTGCGCTCTCCGAGTGCCCTTCTAGTTTGTATCTGTGAGCGCACATTCCCACTGAGTGTATATTCCCACGAGCCAAGCACAGAGGCCAGAGCCACGGCTGGGCTGCCTGTGTGAGGAGGAGAGGGCGTGCTTCGCTCCTGACAGCTCAAACACAGGCTGACAAGTGGAATCGACTTCTTTGCTCTGTTGCCTTGTGAAAGAAAGCAACTTGACAAGTCTTGCTGTCATCACAGTACAAGTGATATTGTAGGTCTCCCAAGAACAAGCTCCCTTTGGTCACAAGATGACTCTTTTCTCCTTGTTCATATTGTGGCCATATTGTACACACTTCCCACAGTGTTGTAACACAACTGACTCATAGTGAAAATGAATATCACGAGTCTGTTGAACATATTGCAACCTATAACCAATAGAAATGTTTGTATTTTGTATTTTCGAAGAAATTTTCCATTCACTGGAGGAAACCCACTGATTTCAGTGAGACCCAAAAGAAGTGTGTGTGCGCGTGTGTGTGCAAGTGTGTGTGTGTGTGTGTGTGTGTGTGTGTGTGCCCCATAACATTCCAGTAGAGTAAGTGACTTGAGCTATCTGTGTGTCACTCCAGTATCTGGAGGCAATATTGCTATGCTGTAACATTGGTAACCCCAAAGTGTTTCCTCTAGACTATTAAGGCCACTCGTATTCATTCACACTGAACTAAACAGGCAACTTCATGGTCTGCTGGATGTACACATACAAACAGACACACACACACACACACACACACACACACACACACATCCATCAGTTGCTTACAGAATCTGCAATCTCTGTATTCAAACTCACCTTGTCTGGTTCCATAAGGGCGCGCACACCAAAACTCATGCAACCCAGCAGCACACTCACCCTACAGATACAGAGAGAGAGAGAGAGAGAGAGAGAGAGAGAGAGAGAGACAGAGAGAGAAGCAGAAACAGAGAGAGTGAGTTAAAAAGACAAAAAATAGACTCAGAGAAAAAGAAAACACATTTTTGTGGAGGCTCCATGGGATTGCTGGAATGGTAATCAATTATTTCCCCATTCTTGGCCCTTCCATCCTCAAATTCTTCACCCTCCACTGTGAACTTCATTCTCAGTGGTACAGGCCTACAGCCTGGATGACGTCATCAGCCCCGCCACACCCAGTGCTCAGACAAATTAGGTCATCTCGTGAAGATATCCTCGTTTTGTCAAATATGTTACTTAATATCACAGCATTCAATAATATAGATAAAGTATTTTTTTTTACAGTTGCATGGTCTCACATCTACAGAACTTGAAAGAGATAGTTATCCAACACATATCTGAAATATGTTACTTATCCCACAGTAAGTCTTCAATCAAGCAGATCGAACTACAAACAGAAATTAGTGCTGATACTGATTTTACAGTGTTTTTCAGATTAGTGTCAGGTCAAAGAAACTTAACAGGCCCCAGATTGCATTGCTGACAAAGTAATTTATTATTAAATAGATAGAAACTTTATTATTAAAACTGCGGTCTCATCAGCAGCATAGTAAAGAATAGTTAAGATCAAGTATATATATAAAAAAAAATGTATTCAGCCCTCCTTGCTGACTGGGGCTGTGTGTGTGTGTGTCATGTGTTTGGGGGCATGAGGGGGGTAAATTATGCATACATGACAAAAACAGTTCTCGACAACCTCCCAGCTGGATAGGCTAATGTAGTCGCTGATGCTGTTGTGAGGGCAAGCACTGTAGAGGCAATTGGCAGTCAGCACAAATGAAAACCTGAAATGCTTCTTGGCTCAACTCAACTCAGAATGGGCCAGTGACTGAAAATGCTTAGTTGCATTGACAGCGTGTCACGGAGAGGCTGGAGGACATAGTGTTTATAATATCCTGTGTTCTACCACAGGCTCCAGTGAATCCAGGCTCAGCCACGTGACAGTTAGCCTTTCTCTCCAAAATATTCAGCCTCTCCTGAATATTCAACTCTCTCTGATGTTGCCTCTCCAGCACACACAGCACAGGAAAGGACACTGTTCATAACTGTCTGATAGAGAATGCATATCAGTCTGTTTCCAACATTGAAAAGCCTGAGCTTCATGTATAATGGGCTCAACAGACAGGGAGCGATCAGCGACAGAGCTTTGGAAAACACATTACCTCCCATGTGGAGGGCCAGCACAATCTTGCAGCTCTGTAGCAAATCACTGCATCTGGCAAGCAATGGTTACAATGGAAGCAGACAACAATCCTTCCACTTACAGCCAAAACATGAAATATCAAAGAGTAAATGTAACTACTTGTGTTTTCATTTGCTATACATTTTTAAGCTACCTCAGCTACTATCAACTTAGTTGTATACACCTGTCATTGCATGTATGTTACTGCATGTAGATGTCAGCCATGGATTGCCGTAGTAGAAGACTATTGCTCCAGTCATTTGAAATAATTTTGCTGGCCACAAGGGAAGAAGAAGAAGGCCTGCGTGGGTTGATCCCATTGAAATGTCGAGAAAAGTGCATGATGAATTTCATCATCTGATGGAAGATCTCAGAGCTGATCCAACAAGTTTCAAGACCTGCTTCAGATTAAGTCCATGGCTGTTTGAGCAGCCCCTGACCATGGATAGAGAAAATACATACAAACATGAAGGAACCTATCAGCCTCAAGGATAAAAAATCAGCCACCACAAAAATAAGTTGTTCTTCCATGCTGCAATTACCAACACAATATGCAAATATCATGTTGATATGTGTATTGTTGACCAACTGATATTGGTCAACAGTATACAACAAACTCAAAAGTTGAACACTTTTCTACTCTGTCTGCATGTCCGCTGCATCGCATCGCAAGCCTGCATCCACCAGTGCAAACTTTGGCCAGATCACGCCTTGTATGTTGCTTCACCAAGAAGGATCCCATCAAATCTTCAGACTGCCATCTCCAACACAAAGCTCTGGAATCTTACACACTTCACTGAGGCAGTTTACACTCCAGGCCACCATGGGGGTATACATGTGTCTGGCCCTGAGCTTATACCCCAACACGGACGGTGTTCAACCTATTGGAGAAATGAAAAAATAAAACATTCCCACTATGTGAGGGAGTGAGGGTGAAAAAAAATGTTAGACTTCCCCTTGGCGCTTGCCCTCAGGGAAATCCCTGCTGCCATCTTAAGTGCTGTTCCATTACTCCGATAACTCAAGTGAACTTTCTGAGATCGACCCTTCAAGGGCTGAGAAAAGTCAAAAATGATGTAGACCTCAGGAGCGCGTCTTGCCCAGAATGCATTGTGATCATTCATCAATTTCCTGTGTAGGTAAACAAACAATATTGAACTTTTTTTTCACATTTTTTCACAATTTTGTTTCACATGTGAAAACTTAAAAGCACATGCTTTTTTGTCATGGGCTTCAGTTTCAGTTCAGGTGGTAGTTACAACAGCAGCCTAGTCGTAAACATTGGAGGAATGGCTAACAAGTGCACATGCACATGTAAATGAACATTAAATGCACTCACGGTCAAACTATTCTGCAATAAACAGCAAGATGACACAATCAAGATAATATGGAGTGACAGTTGTTACATAGATGTTACTGTAGAGTCTCATTTCTCAGAATTACTAAACTACAAGGGACTAATTCTTATACTGTGCAATTGTGCTTAATTAATTCACATCTGCTCGATCTGGCAATATATAAGATTGAAAAAAGAAATAACAGCTAATTTAAGTTAATGTTCTGATGAGGTTATACAGTGCTACGTTTTACTGTTTAAAAAAAAATGTAATTCACGCTTCTGTCCAAAGAATTTCCAAACTGTATATATTTTTTTGTTTTCGTCTTCAAAGTTGTATCGTCAAATACTGATCAAACACTGTGAAGCTTTTGAATCCCCTTGAGCCTGCCTTTGCTGTGAATAAACAACGCTGTGAAGCTGGCAGCAGACCACATGAGACAGATTTGACAAAATGTGGATCCTTTATAGATAGGACTAAGAAATTATGAACGGAAGGGAACTGGTCGGAAAAAAACATTCAGGACACACATAGAAAATAATAACAATACTACATAGAAAATAAGGAGATATCATACCCAGTGCCCAATTAAATTCATTTACTGCCTCTTTCATCAGCATAATTACCATTTTATCATAATATGTTAATACAAGCAGCAATATTTGTGTTTGTTTGTGTGTGTTTGCTAAAACATCACATCATCATCGCATGCTGTGTCATTGTGTCCATACATTACAGGAGTGCTGTTAGGGTTACCGTCAGCTGGGCAAGGCTAGAGCAGTCATTTTGTAATGTTCTGTAGTGTAAGATGACTCCTGAATAGGAGTCGCGTAACATAAGAATGGCGTGACATTTGAAATGGGCCACGCCTACAAAGTGGCACTGAGGTAGAGCTAGCAAGTTCTGCAAGGGCTCGCAAGTTCTGCAAGTTCTGCTGTTCTCATTACCTTCCTCCACTCTTGCCCAGCTGCAGACGTACCAAGATGGGCGTGGCTATAGACTCATGTTGGCCAGTGGGCCAGGGGAGAGAGAGATCCCCTTCAGATTTGGATGCGTTTATGTTTGCAAGCTTAAAAAAGTATAAATAAAAGGTGCATTGAGCAATAGCACAATGATAACAATATAACTTACTACTCTCTCACCCACAAAAATGTATTGAATACTTCAGCAATATTCAATACATCTCCCAACCCAAGTGGCATACTGTACTGCCCAAAAGAAACAGGAGGGATCAAAGAAGGAGAATAGCGGTGAAATAGGGCAGAACATACTGAGTGAGGAGGGTAGCCTACTGAAGCTCAGAGGGGAATACATGGTTTAGTGTGGAGTGGCACTGTGTAGGTATGAAGTCTATGATCGAAGTCTGTAAACATTGGTTCTGAGCCATTACACACAAAGAAAATGGGAGCATGTAAGAGTCTACCGCTTTCATCTTGTAGTTCATTCATAGTTCATTCTATAGCCACAAAGAGTGCCCATTCCCTTTTAATAAAACAAGTTCTTGGGCTAAGCATATTAGGAAGACCAAATCCATGTTCACACTAAAAAGCACATGTCTCGCCAACATAGAAGGTTATTGCTTAGTCAAATATGTATGGAAACATTTGTACCTATAGGCTTTTCCCAAGCAATGCCAGCAAGCATTTGGTGTGAATGAGGCTTAATTTCTTACCAAAGATGGATGAGTAAATCTCTCTTAATCTGTGTCCCAGAAACCGTCCCAAAAAGGTCTTTATCTTTATAATCTTTCCATGATCTAATCTCGACCACTGGTGTAAGCCTGTTCCTATATGCATTTTCATATATCCTATCTTCATATTTAAATACATGGTGTATATGTCACAGTTTTCATTTTGTTGATACACCCATCTTACAGTTATTCTCACCTTTCATTCTACTGGTCAAAAGAGAGAGAATCTTTTTAAGAAAGTAAAGGGAATCACTTTGATTCTTTTATCTTTGGCAAAGCACTTTTTATCATAAATAACAAGTGTAGTGTTCTGCAGTATTGCGGCGTACAGTGGTGTTTTTCTTCTCTTCACTCAACAAAACATAGCTTGAGAAATGGGTGATTCATCCGACCATATGTCCTCCATCCCCAACGATGACCCTGTTTCAGCATAGCCCTGCAGAGGCAGGGAGGCGAGAGTAACACACACACACAGGCTGCCATGCAAGATTATATGCATACATATACAAAAACAGGCATGCAAACACACACACACACACACACACACACACACACACACAGAAGCAGCAGCAGCAGCATCAATTATAAAATGGAATTTTGCTGCTCTGGTGGGAAGCTGCATGTGTGCGTGTGCATGTGTGTGTATGTGTGTTTATGCCAGCTAGTGTGATGCAGCTACCCACAAGACATTCTAAATGTGAGTTTAAATTTATTTTCATTGTTACCCTCTTCATCATCACCATTGTCATCATCCCCACCACCAACTTCATCATTAGCACCATCATTAACATTCCCATCAGGTACCTTGTAGTGGAGTCGGAGTTCCACATTGTGAAGAGCAGTCTCTTATGAAGCTCCTTCTCACTGACAACACTAGAAACAATGGAAACAATTCAAGATTGTATTTGGTAATAAATGCCTTTATGTTACTGAACAGGTCAATTGACTTTTTGCCTTTTCATGTCCTTCTGCTAAAGCATTACCATTAAATACTCTATACCTTTAATTCAATTTTGTTTAAGACAATGAACAAAAATGTAAATGTGAACTTGCCATGGGATATCAATTGGATAAATACATAATAAAATATACTTTACAAAATCCATGCCACATTTTTGCCTGTATAAGAAAGAAGAAAAAGAAAAAGAGTTTCTTAATGACAACTGCTTTCTACTCACTGACATGCCACTCTCCAATTGCACTGCTCATTGCATTGGAACTTTGAACAAACATTTGTTATGGCCATGTCTACATGCCAGTTGAATGTTCATAGAGTGCTGTGTTTCCCTATTCAAATAAATTTGCAACCTGCTGGTCTCATGCATGCAGTCGATATAACGTTTGGAAAGCCCACAATTGACAATTTAAGTTAGAGTCAGAAGCCGTGTATCATAATGTGAAGGTGGACATGCTTTGATTTACATATTCATCACATCAAGTGCACATCTTGCAGGAGGCTGCTTATCCCCTTGCCTGACTCCAGGGTTGGAATCAGCAGCACAGTGGGGCGCATGCATAAGATTGAGTCAAGCGCCACTGCATGGTGCTTAAGTCAAGGACTGAATCGGGCCCTTAATGAAACTCCACCAGAAGAAAACATCTTAAAATGGTCTGACACAAAAACCACACAGGATTTGGATGGTTGTAGAACTGTACTGAATGCTCACAAGTAAAAGGTTTGTAAGAAGACGGGGTTCCTACAGTGAGGAACCATCTGAGTCTTCTGCCTGTCTCTGGGATCGCTGTCTGGGATCATACCAACCTGAAGAACACAAGAGGGGGAGGGGGGGGGGGTAAGAGAGAATGTAGAATCTACCATCCTCTTAGCAAGTGTCCTTAGGGTCTTTAACATTATTATTTAACATTCAGTAGTACATACCTTAACATAAGAGTCACATGGCCCCTTGTCCTCTTCCAGCATGCCCCTAGCCTCCAGAACTGTGGACACCGTAATAGATAAATAATTGAATAAATCCATTTTAATTACGAAACAGCACAAGGGATTGTTACCTCAGATCATGTGGACCGGTTAATGGTTACCACTACGTGCCCTTGGATCAAGTCCTAGCGATGTAACATGATATGAATCCAGTTTGAATGTTAGAGGAGGGTGGGTGAGAGTGAGTGGGTAAGTGAAGTGGGCACATCCCGTCACTTTTCACTGATTAAGGCTTACGACACCTCCAGAAAGTTCATTAGTAAATTCTGTCTCATGAGAACCACCCCCATCCAACACAACGCACTTGCCCAATTAATTATTGCAATACAGAATACTCAAAATGAATTTAAAAAGCAATGGAACAGAGGTAAACAGGAATTAAATTAAGATGGGAGGACAGAGGTGGAAAAGAGCAACATTCAAGTAAATACCGTAAGATGAAAACCAAAATAAACAAATAAAATATATGTATTTTAATATAAAATAATAAAATAAAAGTAAGATAAAATTAAAAAGATAAAATAATAATAAGATAATTACCTAACACTAGCAGTTAAATGTGATTTTGTTTGCACTCACAGAATAAAAGAAAAGAAACTTAAGTCTTCAAAAACTGGAGGCTAACGTTATAACTATAACTTACATGTGGTCTGTGGGTATTTAAACGTTAGCTTTCGGCAGAGACAAGTCAAGTTTATTTATATATAGCCCTTCATCACAAAAGCAAGTCTCAAACCTACCTAGATCTAACTAATCAACAATCAATCACAAAACAAAATGACACAATACAGTAAGAAAGAAAATAAAGCACAAGACACAAAATAGCATGCGAGAGACCACAATCAACACAGTGAGTGTTATAATAGAAAATCTCTTAACCCTAGGGTTGCAGAGGGAAATGGATTCCACGGTAGGCGATATAATGAGCGTCCAAATGCATCATGGAGGACACAACTGACAAGAGCACATATTAAGAAAGACCTCTGATTTTGCCTCTGATGAGTAGTGGCACTCACCGCTAACAACGAGGAGTCCATCCTCTGGGATGACCGACAGCTTCAGCTGACCTATTGAAAAAGAGAGAGGGAGGGTACAGTGCAGTTATGATGGGGTTCCATGTATCACTTTTCAACATAATGGTTGAATTAATAGACTTGAACACAGGGTATAGCTTTGGGCATCCTGACTTTACAGTACAGTACATTTCATTGCACTTTCAGAATTCGAGATAAGAAAATACCCCTGTGGATAAGGGAAACAAAGAGGTGTGTGCGTGTGTGTGTGGGTGTGAAATACAGAGAGAGAGCTGAAAAGAATACAGAGAAGCATATAGAAGTACACTTGTATGTTAACTAAGGCTGGCCTCAGGAACCTTAAACTACACTGAACTAGACAACACCCGGGAACTGGCAGCAGAGCATACACAAAGCAAACAGTCTTGAAAGTGCTACCCACATGCAAACCAACAAAGGTCAAACAGCCTCTAGTTAGGGGCCAATAGCCTTTGTTTGTGTGTGTTTGTCAGTCTGAGTATGTCTGTGTCCATGCATATGTAAGTAGGTGATTTTTTTCTTTGTCTCTCTTTTGCTTTTTCTCTCCTTCTGTCAGTCTCCCCTCCTAAGTTGGTCTGTTTCTCATATTCTCCCCGTCCCTCCAAGTCTCCCAGAGCATCCAACCTTGCTGCACTGTTGACATGGGCACTGCTAACATTGGCATTGTGCTATTCCAAATGAAAGAGCACAGTCGACTAAAATGTGGGAGCCGTGTCGTGTGATAACACTCCTGGCACTTCAGGGCTTGGGTACAAGGGATGTTTGTCGTTCCCACACTTAACTTGGCATGGTTTTGATCTGCTGGCCACTGCTGAAGAACAAAGTGAAAATACCTGCCTGATGCAAAGGGAACTATTAAGCTGTCTCAAAAGTGCCAAACTCCATCCACATCGCACTGCAGGTAGGCCAACCAAATGCATTGAGCTAAGGTCACACATCGACAAAGCAAATTCAGGACAGCTGTAAAGCATACGTATATATACACTAAGGAATACTGACTAGGTATAGGGTTATAAGGTAATACCATAAAGTTACAGCTAACCTGTGTCTGGTCCATTTTGTTGGGAAGAGTAAACATTCATAACTGTCACTAAAAAAGAGAGACAATTTTTTTCCCACCCCCTAGTCACTGATCAACTGTGATCAATATAAATGAAACAACTTGAGGCTGTACATTGACACATCATAATTAGTCTTGGTTCTCTGGTTTCTGCCTTTCGGAAATACATTTTTACAAATATTGATTGGGATCAATAGAATAACACACACCATAAAGTAAAAGGGTTTTCCTTTGAAAATAAATATTTCCATAAATCTAAATATAGAAGACTTTTTAATAATTCCAACATGGATTAAAGGATAAGGCTGGTGTTTTTTAATGCATTTCTTACCGTCAACAAATCCTATGAAAATAACAAAATCAGCAATGATTTTGTTTTGCCAACAAGTCTCGTCCATGTAGCCGATGCCCAATGAAGCCATGTCCCAGCAGCCATAGAACTCCATTGTATTAAAAAAAACGATTAAAAACACGTCAAAGAGCCATGCCGTTGCTCTGGGCAGCATATTTCATCATCACAATGCACCGGGCCGGCCGACTTTTTCCTCAAACAAGTAAGTAAGTAAGTTTTGTTTTATTTGTCATATGTAGGTTAACACAGGGTCAGCAATACAATGAAAAGTCCTGGACGAGAGTCAGGTCAGCTCAGCAGATAAGGCGACATGATAAGCAAAAAAATGTTACAAAATATAAGCAAAATATTAACCAAATATTGCAAAATACAAAAAAATATCAAAATATTAACAGAATATATACAAAATACAAAAATAGCAAAACATTAACAAAATATATACGCAGCAACATTGGTGTTGCTGGTGTTGTTGATGTTGGTGTTGCAGGAACAACAGTGCATTTGCGTGTGTGTGTGTGTGTGTGTGTGTGTATGTGTGCAATGTCGTTTGGAAAGTTGGCTGTTTTGTGGGTGAGTGGGGGAGGAGTAGGAGGAAATCCCTGACCTGGGCCTTTCACTCCTGCTTTTTCCTTCCCCTTTGTTTTGAGATCTATGTACATAAAAACAACTTAATAAGCCAACCTTAAACACGTGTTCGATCTCAGGAAAGTAGTTCCGTAGCACTAAAAATAGATTTGATTTGGTAATAACTACAACAGTCTGACTTTTCATGGTAACAGTTAGCGATTTTTAAAATTGAAACTATGTCTTTGGTGAGCTGTATTTAAAGGTTTTCATCTTACAATTGGAGCCAATGACTTCGGGTTTGAAGGCTAAAAAGGTAACATGGGAAGTCGGAAAGTAATGGGAGTAGAGCAAACGCATTGATTTTGTTATTTTCATAGGATTTGGTGATGATAAGAAATGTATTTAAAAACACCAGCCGTATCCTTTAAACGCATAGCATACACATGTTCCAATAGAGTGCTGTTGAACAGGACTCACATGTAGGGGCAAATTAAGTCAGTCCCTTTCCTGCCTCTTGGCGTGCATTGCTGGGGAATTTATGTTGCTTCTAGTGGATACAACATACTTGCACTGTCTCTTAAATGTGTAAAATGTCCTAATCCTTTTAGTAAACAGGCACTAACAGCAGTAGAAGTTGTATTGATCCCGTAATGGGATTTTCCTTCATTTCTGAAACACCACAAATAATACCATGCACAGAACAAAGCACCATCAGCACATTGCTCCAGTAAATGGAATACATTAGTGGTATCTATTGTTGAAACTGATACAAGACCATGGAGGGCAAGAAAAAGCTTTTTAAAGACAGGGGAGAAAGGAGAGGAGAATAAAAAGACACAGAGGAGAGGAAGGGAGCAGTCTTTTTGGAAAGCAGATGGCCCATAAGAGGGGAAGAGCGACATTTTGGAAGCGGAGGGTACAGCCTGTGAGAGTGGGAGTGAATTAATAGAGCATGGCAGATGAGACAGCACTGTGGTACAGTACATACACAGATGAGCACACACTATGGTACACAGACATATAACACAGACACACACACACACACAAATACATGCTTGCACACCTATGGATCCTTCGCTGCTATGCACCCATCAAGTATGTGAATCCAAGAGGGAAGAGGGTGCACTTTGCACACACACAAACACACACATATAGTCTCCATCCCATAACCAATCGATTCTCAAATCAAACCCTATTTCAGTCTAAACAACTTAGCAAATATGTTGCAGATTGTGGTACAAAAAACAGTAATTCTTCAGTCTTACTTACAGATTTTACACCGGGTAGTGTCTCATGATGTTAAATTATCATAATGCTTGCTCCACTTTATCTAATAAAAACGCTGCACAGCCAAAATAACATGGCTACAATTGAATAGAATGCTGTAGAACATCTTTGATTTATTACTAGGATTTATGGCAGAATTCTCAAATTAATAATGTCATCAAATCCCCTCTAATCAAAGATATTTCAATGAAAGAATACGGTTCAGTTGTAGTGAGGACCTCAAAATTATGAGATGTTCCTGGAGTTCAATAGATGCAGATGAATGGATGTGCTGCCATTCTATTCAAGGGCCTAAGTGAGTGTACGCTACCCCCTCCCTTCATCCATCTCTTTGTCCCCTCAGAAGTGCACTCGATGCACCCTCGGGGGCGGCAGGGATGCCATCCTCAGCCGTGGTGCTGATGTGCATGGCAGACACTGAGAGAGATGGCAGGATAGAACTGGAGCGTTTTAAATGCCAGGCTTGTCCAGGTGGCAAGAGGTCAAGGGGAAACAAGCCTCCGCTGTCTGGGAGAAACCAACCCTACAACCTTTACAGAGGGAGGGAGGGAGGGAGGGAGGGAGAGAGAGAGAGAGAGAGAGAGAGAGAGAGAGAGAGAGAGAGAGAGAGAGAGAGAGGAAGAAGAATCTAGAATAAGAAGAGTTCCAGAATGAGATATTTTAAGGCCGCAGTAAACAGTAAACATAATGAACTCATCAACAATACAAATATTTTTTCATTTTGTAGCAGCAGCATACATCATACAGAGACAAAAAACTGGATGGAAAACAACAAAGAGGAAAACTTGAACACTGAAGAGAGAGACACTCCATTTGTAGATAGCAAATGCAGACTCGCTGTGTTGCAAAAACCTTTACTTGCATTGCAATTGAAAAAACGAAATTTCTATCTATCTATAATTTTTTATCATTTTTTATTATACACTTTCAACTTCATCCCACTCCATCAAAACACATTACCAGACATCCACGCTATCTTCCTCAGTCCAATTTAACAAGACAATTGGTCTCCACAGTGAGACGAATTGGTGAGAGGTTACTGAATTGGCAGACTTGCACTGAGGTAAAAATGCCACTAATTAGCATTTATCATGTTTTGCTATTGCAGTTTTTAGATTTATTAAATGAAATGCACATGAGAATATAGAATTTACATTATCAATTTGTCAGGACTGCCCTGGCAAGGTATTAGAGCCACTGGTACCATCTGAATTTCCTGGGATGATCTGTGTAGAAGTTACTTTTGTTATGTGCCTTCTTTATCCAATATATGATCCATTTTCTCAAAGCGGTTTATTTCAGACATCAGCAATTCAACATCAGCATCTACAACAACAGTACTGCTATGGTCCAGAGGACAGAGAAGAAGATGTTTATTCTAATTCTGAACAAATCAAAAATCGTCTTTCAAAAGCGACACAAACAAAGGCCCATGCATTGCCCACAGCTTCCCTGTTTAAAAAAAATCTGAGTAAGAGGACAGACTATTTTAGAAAAGAGTAAAACAGGACTACAGTGTCAGTCCAACTTTGTTCAATATATACATCCAAAATTGAGTCACATTGAGCTCCCGGATTTTTGTGTGATACAAAGGTCAAATTCCCTCTTTAGATGACCTTTTTAATATCTCCATCAGCAACTACTTTATGAGCGTTTGAGCTTTTGCCAAAATTGGGAACTCGGGAATGTCAAAAAAGCTTATTGAATTGAACTGACATTGAAATGTAGGTGTTACGCATGACATTATACAAGGCAACCCATAACCCTAAGGACACCAAGAGGAGCAATACCTGACAGTTGGTAGAGATAATAGATGTTTGAATGGTAAGGTATGGAGAAAGAGAATGAGAGAGGGAGACATGGAGAGAGGGAGAAAAAAGAGAAAAGAGAGAGAGAAATGCCTAGAGAGACTAAACAAGAATGTGAGACAGTGAGAGTGGTATGGACAATACCACAGTACAATACTCACAGACATGCACAGGCACAAAGACAACAAACAAACAAACAAACATCTTTCATGCCAAATGGTATTACAAGAGCTACAAGAGATACAAGAGTGCAGAAATCCCTTTCCAAAGCCAGGAGCAAATTGTCTCAGCATCATTTTACACAAAAGAACTCATGTAACAGATTAGTATGTGATCATTTACTACCAATACATATGTTTTTAACCAAAATATGCAGGGCTGTGGTTGTACTTCTGCGTTTAAGTTCAAAGCCAATGTGCAAACTCTTACCTAGGTATTGACCAACATGAACATCAGTTATTGCTTGTCCAAAATTTCCACACACACACACACACACACACCACCACCCATAGATCCAGCTATCAGTCTAAAATCAGCATCTATTTTGCCATGTGCTGTTAGTCAGAATTACTTTTTTCAGTAAGACCATAAAGTAAAATGTTTGAAACGTTGCCCCATTATCAATATACTATATTACGTCAGTACAGTATATAGTACTATGTCACTCTTAACAGTGTCCATGTCATTGATGCTGTCGCTCAAGAAGAGGC
The DNA here is from genome assembly GCF_048128805.1 of Centroberyx gerrardi. Classification (NCBI taxonomy): domain Eukaryota; kingdom Metazoa; phylum Chordata; class Actinopteri; order Beryciformes; family Berycidae; genus Centroberyx; species Centroberyx gerrardi. Next base: position 18,003,469 of record NC_135998.1, on the reverse strand, counting down.
GACTACTACTGCCATGTACCTCTGAGCAAGACTCTTAAACCACAGAGCAGAGGCAATATTTCTCAATTCCCAGACCATGCAGACAGTAAAGGTGCCAGTGTGTAGCTGTAAACCCACCAGGAGTTTAGGAGTAAACTGTAACCCAACCAGCACTGGCTCCAGTATGGCTCAACAGTGCTCTTTCTTTATATAGAGCCTTGTGAGAAGGTAATGTACTCTTGTCTGTGTGTGGCTGTTCATTATCCTCTATCTCCCTCTCCTTCACTCTCTGCTTTAATACGCATTGCTGCTTAGTTGTCACATTTACATTTCAAAACCCGTGCCCCACCAGCATCCAGTAAGACCAGGCCAGGGACACTGCTGGTCTTTATGTGACAACTGAAGGAGCCATTATCAGAGGAAAGGAGAGAAGAAAGAGACTGGAGTTAATCCATGTTCTGTAACATTTTCTGGAAGAACTGCAACCATTTTGAAAAGTTTCAGAACTGCTGTGTATAGGGTTTAAAGTTTTCATCTGGGGCGAGCGCCAATTCATCCCATTTGATCCAAGGAGGAACAAAGACCAGATTTGATGAAAGAGACACAAGGTGTCCTCTTGCTTCTTAGCTGAATTCCAAAACCTTTTAACTGGCTTGTTATATAACCTCCCAGAACTCATCTCCTTCCACATCAGCTGCCAAAACCAGTGAGATGGATCGTTTTCTACATAATCTAATCAGGGAGTAGATCAAATGTACAGTGTCCATAGAATGCATAGAAACACCTATAACTCAGATGCTGATGTGCCTTGACAGACAGAAGAGTGCAACCTTATTTGAACCCTTCAAGAATGGAGCTCAGGAGAATTAAATTTGTAAGACTGTACATTTCATATATTTAAAAGGCCTTGGCCTGGCCTTATTATTTAATAGTCTGAAATTCTCTATACACTCCAATCATATCAAGAAGGAAATTCCAACAATTACACACAATCATTGACATGGCGTCCATTCTGACCACCTCTATTCTGGGGGAATAGAGGTATACTCCTGGAAGAAAAACATAATTAAGGTGCATAAAGGAGACACTCAATAGTGACTCAATGACTTATTCACTCATCCCTGTAAGAGGCAGATGACAGTCCATATGCTAAACATTCCTTCTCTTGGTGAAATATATATACAGTATATATATATAATCAAAGCAGCAATTCTCATTTGAAGGGAAGCCAACAAGCAGAATAGTTTGGGAGTTTGTATGTGTGGGAGTGGGTGAGCTGTAGGGAGAAAGATAAAAGTGGCAAGAGAGACAGATGAGAGTTCTGACGGAAGGAGAGGAGAGAAGGAAGGATGGAGGAAAAAACAGCCCCAAAGTCATTTGTCTTGCAAAACAGTTCAAAGTTTCTAATCTGTCTCCAGCCAAATAAGAAATACATGTAGTGACAGGGTGCTCAAACGTTTTTCACCTTGAGGACTCCCAAATATTTATGGATTTGTTAGAGGATGCCCAAACAAAGAGAAAAGTGGCTGAGTGATAAATGACAATTTAACAACTAAATAACTTTGAATTTACATTTCATTTTATGGGGAAAACCTAGGACCTCCTGAAGGAACCCTAAACTCCCAGAACACCATTTTGAGAACTACTGCGATTGGTTGTTGGGCCATTACATCATACCTTTTTTTCACCTTTATTAGACAGATCAAAGTAGAGAGAGGGGGACAGGGAAGATTGGGAGAGAGACTGGGGATGACATGCGACAAAGGTACTGGGTCAGATTCAAACCCAGGACGTTGTGTTTACATGTTGTGCGCCTTAGACCACTGAGCCAGCTCAACATTACTCAACTGCTGTTTGCCAACTTGTCATTTTGTCATTAGCAGCTTAATTTAGATTACTTCTCTGAACACTGAATTTGAGAATTAATTTACTATGTTATTCCTATAGTGTGCCACAGTTGCGTCAATATTTGTGAATGTGAACATACCATAGCCAAAAGCCTGAGAACCAAGACTTTAATCTTTAGACATAAAGTATGAAGCTATTAAATGGAGAATGAGTTTATGAACCCAATGTTTGGGTTTTTTTATACCCAAAAGATCTTTGCTTTTTGGTAATATTATTAGTTCTGATCCAGAACATGTATCTTTATTCCCAGATTTACTATCCCTATTCCCTTATCGTTATCTAGGGAGCAGCTCTAGCCTTTGCATCTGATAACATCACAAGTTTGAGACCTAGTTTTCTGATTTCTGGGTTTGGAAGAAAGCTGCTGCTGCTCATAAATAGTGATTGGACGATCTTAGACTGCAGGAATATTACACAGAAATTCGTAAATTGAGAAGTGGCTCCCATTAATAACCCTGTCAAGCGCTGTTTACCTTCATCTTCCAAGCCTCTTCACTATGTAGTCTGACAACTCCTTTTTCTTCTTTCAGTCCTTCTCTCTCTATTCTCTACAGTCCTTTCGCTTGTTCCTCTCTTCCCTCTTCTTCCACCCTTCATCTGTAACTTTTCTCTGTTCCCTCTCCTTCCAACCTTCATCTATAACTTTCTGTACCTCTGCCTGTCTCAGACAGCAAGAAGTAGTGCAAACAGAGGCAGCGATACAAAGCCCCATCCCCATCACTGCCTGTGTTTCAAAACCCCAGTCAGTGGCACAGCAATCAACTCCACAGTGCTTACACAGCACAGCCTGAGCAAGACTGTTTACTAATAGATAGAAACTTCTTACAAACCACTAAATCCAGTAGTTATAGACCAAAATTTGTCAAGTTCAGTTTCACTTTCCTGGCAGCACACTGGGCCATTTCCTGTTATGATTGGGCTGCAAAAAAAATCCATTTGCGTCCCGGCTGGTACTAGCCTCAGTGTGTGTGTGTGTGTGTGTGTGTGTGTGTGACAGAGAGAGAGAGAGAGAGGGGTGGGGTGGGGTTTCTCTAATGGTGCTTTATCAAGGTTTGCGAGCGAGGGCACATTGAGTCAACTGTTATTGATGACCCCTCCTTCGGACCTGACCAAACAATTAAGGTTGATGTCTGCCACAAAGACAACGAGTCAGCAAAAGTCAGCAAATAGCAGATTGTGTTTAAGTACGGTTCAAGAGCATGGTGCTAATTAACCACAGGTAACTGGGAGAGAGTATAAGAGAGACAAATGCAGTCACAGCAGCACTGACCATGAAGCCTGTCTAGTACGTCACACTCTTCCATAAGATGCACTGAGGTCTGCCAGATAAGATAAGATAAGATAATAAGATAAGATAAGATAAGACTTTATTAATCCCCTTGTGGAAATTCAGGACAGATAGGGAACCAGGAAAAAGGTACACTGAACTTTTCTAGAACATGTAAAAACTAGCTTAGCTTGTTTACAGTCTCTTGGATAACATCATTACTACTGAGTGATGACATTAATAGGTTGGGCACAAATGATCTATTTGATTATATTGCCATTGAAATCTAATAATTATTATAATTAAGTGTAACGGTGCTACATCTAGCATTTTTAACATTGTGAAATTAATTGTGATACCTTGGTAAATTACTGTAAGCAAGTGCCTAAGATGCCTCCATCTTATGCCAGTGGTATCATTAGTGCAGTGTTTCTCAAAAATAAAACCACCATGCCCCATAAACCCCACTGCCTCCTGAGATTCACTGCCCAATGAGGGATGCTGGCCAAATTGTTCACCGACCAGGGGACAAACTTCCTGGGAGGAGAGAGAGAACTGCAGAAGGAATATTTCAGTTTCTTTACACGTGATTTGAGCATATCCATATTCACACCTTTGAGTGCTTATGTAAGTTCCCATCTGTCATGTTTATGCTAAGCTACCATGGAGCAATTTTTGTTAACAGGTTATTCCTCAGTGACATTTTACTGTCTAATTCGGTGACATTTTACTGCCTAATTCTGAAGGAGCTGAGGGAACAAGCGGAACAGTTTACGGCTAACAATGAGCAGGTGAGCTGAAGCCAGGCTCCTCTGATAATGCAGATACTTGGTCACTAAATGTTTTGGCAAAGAAAATTTCAAAAATGAGGGTCTTGTCTTACTGGTAATGAACATGCTATACTACCACTTGCTGCTCTTACAACAATACAGATGCCCCCAAAGTTTGCAGAGAAGCTGAAGAACTGCTGGTATACCAAAACTTTGCTGGAATCTGGAGTATGGCGACACTAATTAGACCAGTTAGACCCTTTCAGTCCACCTATAACAGTTTCCTGCATGGAGACCCTCAAAGCTATCCCACTTCCTGCATCGAGGTTCAAACCATCCCAGGGAAACTTTTTAATCACAGCAGGGGTTGAAAAATTGCCTGTGCCAGTGTTAATTGGATGGGAATGCCCAATATTCCCCAGGCTTTGGAAGCCAAGAGCTTCCAGAACTGAACCAGGACTCCTCAGGAAGGAGGAGATGGATGCTCTGAAGTGGGCAGCAGGCCCAAGCTTGCGCTGAGCGAGATTCTGGGAATCTGGAGAATCTGGCCTGGGACCTTTGTCGCATGTCATTCCCCCTCTCTGTCCTAATCTTTCCTGTCTATCTCTACTGCAAAAACGTTCATAATAAAGGCAAAAAGCCCAGGAAAATAATCTTTAAAAAAAAAAACATATCTTGTTATCTCATGATAATGAGATAACAAATTGTGATCAGGAGAAAACAAAGTTTGATTAAGTTGTGATCTCGATATAACGGGATTAAGAAGTTGGGAAGCTGGGTTAGGGTTCCGTAGTGCAGTGATGACCGGTAGACTGATTATTAAGTAAATGTATGCAAACCGAGTTATTAGAGAAGTCGCATTACTTCAAACAATATAAACGTTGTAATCAAAATATTGCCTTGAGCTGGTTACTCCCGGTAATCAGGGCATTGGTGGGCATGTAAACATACTCTTTGTTTGTGCTGTAATTACACAGCATTAATATTATAGTCCACAAGTAAATACAGTTTACTCTGATGTTTTACTACTTAGCTGTGTGGAAATGAATCCTCCAAATAGGCCTTGAAAGTCAGTCTTTGTCTGGAAATTCCCCCCAAACCCCATCCCCACATACTCACACATATACTGTACACACACAATCCCATGCACAAAATGCTAAAGCTCCACTACTGTAACCGCACCCCATTAATACCTTATCCATATTCAGTGGTGTGGACAGGTAAATAATGGATAATGGATGAGGCCTTAGCCTTTAACAGTACAGGTGCACCCTCCTCCAGTTTGGCTAATACCCTCCATAAATGATTCAGGGTGTCACTAGATAAGGAGGGGCAGCCTCATTACCAGCCCAAATTACTTGTTGCTACATCTGAGCCCACTTGCTGCTGCAAGTAATATCAACCTCATGGTTAGGTATGCTGAAGGATCGAGTGTGGTTGCTGCCAGGCCTGTGTGACACAATCCTTTAGTGAAACTGGCACATTCCTTTAGTGTCACTAAGATAGATAGATAGATAGATAGATAGACAGAGAGAGAGAGAGAGAGATCGATAGATAGATAGATAGATAGATAGATAGACAGACAGACAGAGAGATAGATCGATAGATAGATAGATAGATAGATAGATAGATAGATAGACAGACAGACAGACAGACAGACAGACAGACAGACAGATAGATAGATAGATAGATAGATAGATAGATAGACAGACAGACAGACAGACAGACAGACAGACAGACAGACAGATAGATAGATAGATAGATAGATAGATAGATAGATAGACAGTATTCACTAACTCTGGAAGAAACAAGTTGGATGCCTTAACAAACACTCTTGGCTGTTGCTGTTCGGATGCACACAAACAAACTTAACTGCCACAAACCTGAAAGAAAATGCTGACTAAAATCTAACAAACTAAACTTCAATCTACTTTACAATATAAAAAGGAAAAGAAAAACAAAAAATGCCTCACCATGGATATTGAGGAGAAAGGATGAGGTCTCAAGGGAGTTGGCAGGGGGCTTCCGCAGGTAGACTCTGAGACAGGCCATTGTGGAGAGAGCGTGCTAGCTACCAATGCACAGGCTACACGAGGGTCAGCGAAGCTACAGGGAAAGAGGCGAAACTTGATGCTTGTGTGTGTGTGTGTGTGTGTGTGTGTGAGAAAGAGAGAGGGAGAGAGAGGGAGAGGGAGAGGGAGAGAGAGGGAGGGGGGGAACAGAAGAGAGAAGAGGAAAAAAAAGCATGTGGAAAGGTCTGGAGAAACGACTCTCAGAGTTCTGTTCACATTCATACTTTCTGCTTGGCGGAGCAGGCCTGAGGAACCTTTCTAGCTCGAGGTAGACAAAAGGGCAAGCCAAGACAACCCAATCATGTCCCTTTTAATCAACTGAAATGCACTGGCATATGCAGTTTGTCGAGGCATCTGATTGATCAAAAACTTTGTGAGACGGGTTGAAGAAAGGGGCAGGGATTGACCTGTTGCCATGGCCCCAAATAAGAGAGACAGAGCTAAACAGTTTTGACATTTAGTATCCTTTAACTCCATGTTTGGTCTACTGGTCTAGGCTAAGAAATCATGCCAAGTGTTGGCATTCACAATTTGCATAAGAGACATGCTTAACACTTAACAGAGCCATTTCTATTACACTTTATTTAATATGTCATATCATAGCACAATAAAAATAACATTGTGTGCTATGATAAAAGCTGTACATCTCCATTTGCAAGTTCAGAAGTTTTAATTCTATATATCACTATCACTATCCCTCCATAGCTGCTTCGTTTACACCAGTGGCAGGCTATAGCCTGGATTTTATAACTGTCTGCCCTCATACAATTTAAAGGTGGCCTACATGTATTATAAAGGACATACATATGATATGCACTAGATATGATACGCATTAGTAAGTTGCTTAAGGTTGCTTATCCATCTAGCAGCAACAAAATCAATAATTAAATAAGTGTGCAATGCTAAAGCGTAACCATAAAAGGTTTTGCAGGGTGCATCCGAATATTTTGATTTGTTCTGTTTACGCTGCCTTTTGCACAGGTAACCTATCATGCTTCATATTACTAATGAGCCACCTATTGGCCAAAGTTGGTATTGCTGATGAGGTCAATTAATACCCTTACACAGAGGACTAATTTACAGTTCGCTAGCTGGTTTTCCTCGGGGTCCCTATGAATTTCATATATACTTAAGAATAGGCTAAATATAGCTTCGTCACTATTTGGACACTTCTTCCTATGCGCTGTTGACGACTATCTGCGAGTATATCCTGAGTATATTGCCCACTTCAAACATGTTTTGAATGAATGTCGTCCACATATACAAATATTTTTTATGGCAATTTTTTGCATAATTTGACATATTCTCAGGTATAGGCCTATGTGAAATGCATTTTTTCTATGGGGTGGCTTACATAAAATCTCTAATTTTGTCTGTGATTTTCCATGAGTTCCGTGATTTTGCATTTAGGTCTAGTTATGAGCAAAGAAGTCTATCAGATAACAACAACAACAGTAGCCTACAACCAACCACATGTCATAAACAAGCAAAAAAAAAACACTTTTAATACCCAGATTAAATCATCAGTGAATGTGTAGAGCAGACAGACCTAAACCAGTGTTTTGGGTGTGTGGTCAAAATCCAGATTACTTTCCAGCACGGCTTAACACACCTCCGGGTGAAACGTTACGCAATGGAAATAGCTGCAGCACATTACTTTGACAGCTAGCCCAGTGACAGTGTACCAGTAACCTGGAGATGAACTCGCCTTTTCATATATGCAAACTGGACAAGCATGTTGCTAATCCTGATTACCAAACTGCCCACCCACCCAGGACCCAAATCAAGCTTTATTTAAGGAGAGATGAAAAGATTTAGTGGAAAGAGAGGCTTAAAACACAGGATTGTCATAGGATGGTGGATACCGCACACAGGATCCAATTTAAAATCACATATAATGTTCACAGAGCATGCTCACAATGGCATGCACACACAGAAACACACACTCTTTTTGCCAGACGAATCGTATCTCAACTATCAACTCCTCATCTCTTCCTCTTGTCTCTTTCCCAGAACTTTAAAAGTCATAATCATTTTCCTTCTTCCCATCATTCTGTCTCTCCATAAAAAAAAGCTCCTGATTCATCTGCCACTTATCAGTAATAGTGAAGGGAAAACAAAGGACTGCTCTGAAACTCCTGCATTACTTCCCTGAAGGGGAAACTGAGCAGATAATGCTAGGATGGTGAGGTAGGGTCTGTGTTTGGGAACAGACCCAGACTTGCATGAATCAGCCTCTGCCTCTCTCTCTCTCTCTCTCTCTCTCTCTCTCTCTCTCTCTCTCTCTCTCTCTCTCTCTCTCAAACACACACACACACACACACACAGGATATCCTCAACAGCCATTTGTCTCCTGTCAACTTAACCTATACTAACAAGATACGTTTAAATACAGTATCTCTGCATTACAGAGCACTATCACTGTCACCATCCAGGGTGAGGAGGTGGAGATATAGTCCTACATACCTGGGGGTGAACATCCACAACAAACTGGACTGGACTGTCAATGTGTCAATGTATGAAACAAACTACATGTTCTATCAATCAGTGGTAGCCAGTGCACTATTTCAGAAGTGAGAGAGATACTTGGTTCAAGACCAGCTTTGCAAAATGACCCTGTCCAATTAGATTTTTTTAAACGTATCCTGTGACAAGATTCAAATATTTAGTGAGACTCTGTAGGTCTATTTCCTCCTATTAACAATGCAGGACAAAAATACTGTAAGTGCAACGCAATGGTGACATTTAGAGTAAAAATTGAGAAGAGTATCCCTGTATTTGTAATAAATGCCACAAATGTCAACCAGCTAACTGCATGAAGCCTAACTGTAGCTAACAGAATAGAACAGAATAGAATAGACTAGAATATTTAGCTTGTTCTCACCTGTGCAGAATCAGCTGCTGCTCCCCTGCTTCTATTGACAGTACAGAACAACAGTGAAAAGCAATGATTAAAAAATTGTTAAAACAATGTGAAGAGTATCCCTAAAATTGTAATAAACATCATGATTATCAGCCAGCTAATTGTATAAAGCCAGCTGTAGTAAGCTAAATATCAACCCACAATATAAACTTCAATGTCATCTCCTCTATTTGGCTATTTTTTTTACTTTATGTAGTCACCTGAGCAGCATCAGCTGCTGCTCCCTGATCCTCCTATTCACAGTGCAGGAGAAAGTGCAAAGCAATGGCAACATTTAGAGTAGCTAGAGAGTGATGAAAGTATCCATAAATTGTAATAAATACCATGATTGTCAACCAGCTAACTGTATGAAGCCAAGCTAACTGGAGCTAGCTAACATTAGCTAATGTCAGGCAAAACCTTTAACTATTTCCTTTGGCCTTCCCATTGTCAGCAACTTACTTTCTGTTCACCTGTGCAGGATCTTCATGGTCATGTCCCGCTGCTTCTTGCTCTTTCTATTGGCAGTACAGAAAAACTAAGGACCAAACAATGCTGGAATCTGAACTAGCATTTGAAAAAAACTATCTCTTTCATACTGTACATACTATGAATCTTAGCTAGAGAGCTGGCAAGTGTGTAGCTAGCTTGGTGACTGACAAGGCTAATCTATTTTAAAACACAATTTATCTATCAAACTAAATGTACTATAAGTCAACTTACTTTTCTTTATTTGAGGAAATAATCAATTGTCCGCTGCCTTTTTGCTGGCTTGCTGAACATTTTAACTACTTGAACACTTGAAGTTGAGTATGTGGCGTTGATGTTTCGTGGTGCTGGGTGAGCGACTGCAGCCAGGGCTTTCTTCTTATTGCCGCTAGAGGGAGCTGTTGCTATTGGATTTGCATTAGAAAAAAGTGAGAGGGACAGACTTGCATTTTGCCAAGGGGGAGACACACCCCGGGACTAAATATAAATATATGCTGTATATACTGAGGACTAAATATAAATATACACAGTAAATAAATATAGTAAACTGAACTCCATCAGAACATCTCCCATCATATGGTTAGCTGATGCAGCTACAGAGCACCTTCAGCCTCAGCCTCATCCCCCCAAGGTGCAACACAGAGACCTTTAGATGCTCTTTTGTGCCATCAGACTGGTCAGTGCATCCTGTCCAGTCTCAGTCAGCTGGGAGGGTGGTGAGGCAGGGGGCCTGCACTGATACAAACTATCTTGGACTATCTATGGTTTGGACTAATCTATACAGCGTAGCTTGCACACTTTATATGTCTTCAGCAGGCTATATATGTAGATATATAACAGATTATGATTATGAGAGTGTTCCAATTCAATGTGCCTTTCACATTGTCACTTTTCCTATAGGTTCCTCCATCTGCAAATCTGCACACATTTGAATATATCTGGAAGGTGTTTATAGTTCTCTGAACACATGTATAGTATACATGCGTTGACACTTATGTAAGTTAATGTGAATGTGAGCTCATTTCTGCACACCCGTGCTGTAATCTTTCACATATTGTACCCATCACATTCCTCTCATTGTTATATTTTTTAATTTTCAAACCTTTTTCATAACGCATAAATATCACACTGTCTTTATGTCTCAGTTTTGCTGCTGATACTACTGCTGCTATTTTGCATATAATTTCAGTGTGGGTATCCATATATTTTTCCACATTTTCATTCATACATTTCTACTTAATATGTCCAAGTGTTGGAATTGCCAGTTGTGTATATTCATATAACCCCCATTTGCTCTATTATTATTTATATCTTATTCTTTTTTTATGTATCCTATTACTACTTGCCACTACAATGGCTAAATTTCTTTGCAGGGATCATTCAATTTCATCCAATCAAATCCAATCATATTTTTTTTTGTATAGGCTATCACTCTGATATTGTCTAATCTTATGTACAGTGACATAGAATAAGTGCAGCAAAACAATGAATTTAAGTTCCTAGATTGGCAATATTACAATGAATAAGTAAGGAGTACAAGGGTCAAAAACATAGCACCTGGAAGATCGATATAAAGAATATTCCTGTGTCCCAAAAAGGTTCAGGTATGATAAAGAAGTGCCAGGTAAAGACATACTGTATGTGCCAGGCAGAAAAAGTGTGAGGCAGGAGCAAGATCAGGTGCAACTGGAGGAGGGAGGTAGGGGAGTGGGGAGACTTAATTAAGATGGGAGAGATAAGTAGGAGAGAGGAGGACGTGCTTCTTGAAGAGATGAATTCATGCTGGAAGATTGGGGGTGACTATGCAGTTTTGACTGGAGTGGGAGAGACATTCCATCATTCTGGAGCGAGGAGAGAGAAGAGTTGAGGCCGGGTGGAGAGATGGCCAGATTGCCGCAGGGAAGGGAAGCTGCGCACCTGGTGCTCAGTCAATTTAGTGACTGGCAGACTGTACCAGGCAAGCCGAGGAAATACACAACCAACAACACTTAAACAAAATAAGAACGTGAAGCCAAACAAAAGCCTGATCATAAAAAAAGAATAAAGGCAGAGGGGTAATGTTACAGAATATGAAGTTGGTATTGAAAAGTAATGATGGATGAAGTGGAAAATGACCCCATTCACACTAACGCAAGTCGGTCAATATTTGGAAAGAGCTGTGAACAAAGGTCCCGTATGGATGTCAGTTTTTACATCTTAAACTCATTTACATAATTTGGCTTTTGCTGATTATCACATAAAATCTTTGGGTTTTGACTTGCCAAATGGACACTAATGAATATGTTGCAGTCTGTAAAAACACTGGACACCATTTCACACTCTACTATTTCTGGCATTTAGATGTAAAAAGCATATATAACAACAATAACTCCACTCATTAAGGAGTACTATAGGCACTGAGCCATTTTCTAAGTTTGAAACTGAATGCAGCAAACTCAAACAATTAATCTTGAATACCTTTTAACGTGAAGTTAATGAACTTGTCTAAACCATTAACTGCTTTAGGATTCCTGGAAAAGAGCATGTGTTGGCAGGTGTCCTACTAGAGATATCAATTAGGCAAGCAAAGATGCACAACCCATGTGCCAAGGAAAGGAAAAGAGAGAGACAAGAAAAGGTACATTCGGGGCGTCCTGGTGGATCAGTAGTCTAAGGTGCATACCATGTTACGCAATGTTCTGGGTTTGAGTCCGGATTGGGACTTTTGTTGCGTGTCATCCCCCTCTCTCTCCCAGTCTTTCCTGTCTCTCTTCACTAATGTCTATCTAGTAAAGGCATAAAATTCCCACAAACAATCGTTTAAAAAAGAAAGGAACAGTTGAATAAACCAGAGCCTAGTAAGTGCGGACCAGGACTCAGCCCAAGGGAGACCCCCGGTGGAGAAAATTCATGGTGAAGCTAGAGCCTCATCAATACCTGACAGGATCACTCAGTCTGGGAGGAGTTGAATGAGGAAAGGGCAGCCCCAGAGATTCATAGTTCGACAAGAAATGAAGAATCACAGAAAGTTCACAGAAAGAGAGGAGGTAAGAGAGGAGAGGAGAGGAGAGGAGAGGAGAGGAGAGGAGAGGAGAGGAGAGAGATTAGTTTCCAGGGGTTAGAAGCGGACCATCAGACTTTAAAATGGTAGAAGGTGAATTTTACAGCTGAGTTGTATCTGCAGGAGGAAAGAATGAACGTGACAGAGGTCATCCATCATAAGCAAGGTTTCTGATACAAGCTGTAGGTGAATGTGACAGCGAAGGTCAAAGGAAGATGAGAGAGCAAATATAAATGTGTAGATGCCGCCTTCTGTGGTAAGACAGCGAGCAGAGGAAGTGAGAAGAGAGGAGAGGAGGAGAGCAGCTCAGGAGGAAGGATGGAGAGACAGTTACAAATGGTAGATTTAAACTTCTCTGTGGTAAGGTTGAGATGAATTCCCTTTCTGGAGTTTCTTTGCCCATCACTCGAAAGCACACAGAGGCAAATCCCTGTGTGCAGCAGGTAAATATTCATCGTCAGGACATTTTAAGAGGGATGGAAACTGCCTGTTACAGGGGAACAAACCTATAATCTTTGGCGCCATGCTGTTTTTGAAGGATCTTCTCTATAAAAATGGTTAGAGAAGCCTTAATGAATATGAATATGACTTTTGTTATGAATTTTGTTTTAGGCTAATTTGATCATGCAGATTTGATTTGATGATGCAAACCAAATGCAGGCATCCCACAGGGCCTCCGCACCTGCCACACTGTATGTAGCCTTACAAAGAAATATCATTAAAGACAAGTAGAGCCTGAAGCATGCGCACGCGCGCACACACACACACACGCATGCATGCACATACACACAAACACACACACATATGCACAGTCAAATACAGACTCAGACCTTCTCACAGAAGCAACTCATACTCATATTTACTTTTACATGACGTGATAGCCAATCTGACACGAGAAACACACAGACTGAAACATGCAAGGCACAGACTTGTTCTTGCTCTCTTTCTCACTCACTCACTCACTCTCTCTCTCTCACACACACACACACACACACACACACAAACAAACACCTTGTTTAGCATATGGGAGAGACAGGAAGATAGATGCAGAAAAAAAAATGTGAAGGGGCCAGAGATGTTTATCCCAATCTTGGCCAAAGGAGCCAAACAACGTTTCTTAACCTAAAGGAAGAGAGAAAGAGAGTCTCTGTCCCAGGCTCGCTCATTCTGAATATCTCTTTTTGGCACTGAGTCTATATTGAATTGAGGATTACTGTCTTGTATAGGCCATTTGCAGATGCAGCCTGTTATTGCTCTGAGAACCCAGCAGAGGGCAGAGATTCACTTCATGTAGTCTGACATGGACTTGCTTCTTACCTTCCCAGTACCTTGGCAGAATTTCCAATACATGTACTGGAAATACAGCACATACTTACATACATACTAATGTGTTTTGTAATTTGTGGTTTGGAGATTATAATGTAGTTTCTAAAATGATATTGACAGTATTTCTTAACAATACCATAAAATGTTCAAGAGGTACCCATTAAAATCCTGGAATCAAAAATAAATGCCTTTCAGGTGCTTTTGGTGGCATGGGGAGGCATAGTGTCCATTTTTTCTTTTCTTTCCTACTTTGATTCCTGCATAAACCTGTGGATCCAGAGCCCTGCTGGTTCTCAATCCTGGTTCTCGGGACCCAGAGTACTTCTGACCGTGACCACTGAGCATGCATGCTCTTTTTTACCAACGCCCTGCTTCACACTCATATACAGATTCACACTTCTACTTATAGGCTACTGATTTCTGTAACCACAGGTGTAGATTTTTGTGGGGGAGATACCACAGCCAAACATTCATTATCAAAATTCCAGGTAATAATCTAAAAAGTCCATATATGCTGTGTGCAAAATTTTGTTGAGATCGGATCAACTTTGTGGGAGAAATAGGGAAAAACAGGTTTTGCATTCAATTCAAAATGGCAGAAAAACTATCATAGAGGAAATTAAAAATTGACTTGCTTATCTGTTTTGATTTTAACTTTACTTATCAGGACCACCGCTGTCTATTGTTTGCTGCGATGATATTATGTAATTTTATATAATTTCTATTTGTATACTATAGAGTATTTTGTACACTCAAAATGGGCAATTCTGCTTTTGAATGGGCAGCAGTGACTTTATGATGTCAAAATTGGTGGCATTCTAGAATTGTCATGGTCTGTCATTTGGATCCTGGTTAGGGTTAACCCAACCAAGATAACTCATTTTTCAGCTGCCAAAAGTGTTGCAAGGATGTTTTGCTGGCCTTGCACTTGCCGAAAGGTATTAATGTGACATTGTAAATTGAGAATGTTGCCATTACACAGACTTGCATCTATAAGTGTTTTGTAGATACTATCTTCTGTGAGTCCAAGTTATGCCAACTTATATCAGTTGTGGAGACTTATGTCTCTGTCATATTTAACCATGTATATTTTTATTGTTATTCCTTCTCCTCCTAAATTGTTGTCATTTTTCTGTCAGGGACAATAAAGTAAATTGGTCATTTGTCTCTTTGCCTCACCCCAGCCACCGCCACACAGAGCCTCACGGAGCAGCAGCTCGTCTGCCTCGGGTAAGCATGTACACACAATGAATGTTAATTTGCATGCACGTATACACACAAGATACAACGTTGTAACAAGACATTGATCCATGCAATTCCAGTAAAACCTAGCTAGCATGAAGAAAATGAGCTCCAGTTTGTGATTTCTCATTTAAGTAGATATGATATTGTTGTGTCCTCTGACTTGTGTTTGTGTCTAAGGTTCCCCAACCTGGTGCAGACCTGCTACATGAACTCAAACCTCCTGACCCTGAAACCACTCTTTCAGGAGGTCAACCGCCAACGCACAGTTTGGAGTTCAATCCCTGCAGTTAACTGATCAGGCACATGCATCCATACCCATCCACACCCACACCCACACACACACACACACACACACACACACACACACACGTAGCTTCCCTATTCTATGGAAGCCAGTTTCCGCCACCTGTTAAAAAAAATCCAGCACATTTTTTTTTTCAATCACCAAGTGAGAATTTTTTCTCAATAGTATGACTTAGTATCTCATAATTATGAGACGCTAAGTCATAATTGTCATGGCTCTTGCCATGACTCTAGTTTTCCTTGTGTTTCTCGCTGTTCCCTGCCCCCTGTGTGTCTCCGCCTCCCTGGTTTGTCTTTCTGTGTTTGTCTGTGTCTGTCGTGTGTGGCGTGGGCGTGGCTCCCTCTCCTTCCCAGCTCCTGGGCTCCTGAGTTGCCGACACACCTGAACCTCATCACTCATTACCTCCTGTATATCAACCCCGGCGTACCTACCAGTGGTCGCCAGATTGTTCCACCAACTCCGTGGTAGACACACTCTCGGTCGCTCTGCACTTTATGTCTGGACTTACCTTGTGTATCAAGTTCTGTTAATGTTGATCGTGTCTCTCCTGTGCCCAGGATTTCCTCCATGAGTCTCTCCACCTGCCCACGCCACATCTGCCAGCCACCCAGCTTTCCTGCCTGTCCGCCAGCTCGTTACACTCCAACCCGAGCTCCAGCCAGCCGTCTCGCTCGCCGGCTAACCCACCAGCTCGTCAGCTCGCCGGTCAGCCCAGCTCCGATCATCTTCCCTACTCCGGCTGCCTGCCTTCATCTCACCACTTCTAATTCCAACCTCCAATAAATCGCTTTTCCTTTTACATTTTGTCTGTGTCTGCATTTGGGTCCAAGAAGACAACCATTCCTAACAATAATTATGACATACTATGTCATAATTATAAGATACTATCTCATAAATATGGTCATCTGTTGCTTTAGCCCATTTATCATAAGGGCCAACAACTTGTGTGTTCAGATGCCCTTCTGCACTCCACTGCTGTAAAGACTGTTATTGGAGCATTTGTGGCCTTTCTGTTAGCTTGAACCAGTCTGTCCATTCTCCTCTGACCTCTGACCTCTCTCATTAACAAGCTGTTTTTCGGCCACAGAACTGCCGCTCACTGGATGTTTTTTGTTTATCGCACCATTCTCTGTAAACTATAGAGACTGTAGTGTATGAAAATCCCATTTCTGAGATGCTGAACTACTACGTCTGGCACCAACAGTCATACCAATCAATCAAAGTTGCTTAGATCACGCATCTTGCCCATTCTAATGTTCGGTCAAACAAAACACTAAACCACTTCACCATGTCTGCATGCTTTATATATTGAGTTGCAGCCACATGATTCATTGTTTGGAGGAGCACGCTGTTTGTGTTAACAAGTAGGTGTACCTAATAAAATGACCTGTGAGTGTAATATCTCATATTTATAAGATACTGTCTCATAATTATGACTTACTATCTCAAAATTATGAGATACTAAGTCATTATTATGAAATGGTATCTCATAAATATGACTTAGCATCTCATAATTATACATCTCATAAAAATGTGCCCGATTTTTTTTAACAGGTGGCGGAAACTATTCATACTATGCATACTATTCAGCAGTGACATACACATAAAATCATTCTTAAGTTACCCCACAGACTTGCAGCTCAAAATGAAATAACAGAAGTACTAAAAGAAAAGTCTCTCTTCTCTTCTCTCTTCTTTTCTTTCCTCCTCTCCTTTGCTCTCCAGAGGGTTTGTGGACGTTGGAGTGTCTTGTTACTCCGACAGTGTGAGTGTTCCCTCGGACGACCCAGATGGAGAACCGCAGGGACCTGTAAAGGTAAGGCTGTTGTTTCCCTCTGTCCCGTCGTCACCTTAACCCCTCTCTCTGTCATCCCCCTGCAGGTGGTGGAGGTGGAGGCGGAGGAGGATGGGCTACCAGTGTGTCCAGTGGCCCGGTGACAGGAGTATTTCCTTGCCACAGTCTCCCCTGGCTTTACAATAGACCAAATCACAACCCTTCTCTTCGCCTCTGGGTAGATCATTTCCCTGTCTAATTTCAGTGGATTTTATGCCTCAATTAAAGAGAAGGAGAAATAAAAATAATTAAAATAGAAAACCTTTCAATCTTCCCTGCTTCTGCTCCTCAATCTTCCCTCTCAATTCTTCTTCTCAGTTTTATGCCTCCATCATCCCCGTCCTCTTCATTTTCCTTCCTTCTCCTCCTCCACAATCTTCCCTCTCTATCTTCCTCACTTATTCCTCCCTCTCTCTCTCTTCTATCACCCGGTTCCATCTTCATCCTGCTCCTCCTCCTCCTCAATCTTCCCTCTCTATCCTCCTCACTCTTGCCTCTCCATCAGCCTTTTTTCCATCCTTGTGTTGGTCGTCATGTGGTTTGCATTCAGTGACAGAATAATTATCTACCTGGAAGTCAGATCTTTATCATCATGACGTGGAGATGGTTTGGTCTATTACAACTTTATGCCCAAGGCTTGCTGTCTGTGGAAGAAGGAAAGGAAAATAATAAATAAATAAATCCTTCCTAAATCATAACTGTTAATCATTGTATTATTCTTTGTATTTTATTCACTCTCAGTGTCATTAAATAATTTGAAAAGATGCTCAATGTTCAGTGAGTCCCATAAGAGTTTGTAGAGCAACACTGTTAGAGCCAGTTTTGTTTTGTTTCAAGACTAATGATGCCGCCTATAGGTGAAAGGTCGACAAGAAAATATAGGAGTAGGCTCGCGGCGCCCCAGCCAATTCATTGAATCAGGTGCGCACAACAAGCAGTAGCTGGAAGACGCCGTTGAGGTTCAGTTCTCAACCGCAATACAGACAGTTTTGCTCCTTTGATTTCATTTGATTTGTAAAGGCCTATTTTATTTTTATGAACGTATTTGAGTTTACTTTGTTCAGAACAAGCCAAGCCAAGCAACACCAACAAGAACACATCAAGACATCAACAAACTGTAACCTGCGCGTAGTGGCTATAGTTGTAAAACACAATTTTTGGTGTCCCTCCTCCTCTTTCATTAATAATGGCAACAGTAATTTTAAGCCACTTGCCCAGTATGTAGTATTTTTCGCCTAAAGGGCTATTTCACCCTATAGGGTACTTTTAATTTTAGAAAGAAAGGGAGAGCTCTGATGTCAGATTAAGGTATAGAGTAAAAAATGTGAATGGCTGTTTTGTACTCTGGAATTCTCCATGCTGCCGTTGCTAGAAACAATTGGTCTCATAGGGGGTCAACCAGGGATTTGTGAATTTTAGGTAGGCCATAAAAAACTGGACAGATAAGGTGGGGCATGATGAGGAAATGTTTTTCTTCATCAGTTATCCAAACCTTTTTGGACAGAGTCAAAGATGAATTTATCAATCTCATTTTGTATGTGTTCAGTTGGGTTGGGTTGGATGTTAGGAGAGCACAGCAGTCTCTATTTGATGATTGTCACCATATCTGACTTTTAATGCATTATCCAGGGAGAAGGGAGAAGTGGCTCTGCCGCCTAGTCTCTGTGAGTGTACAACCTGTTTAACAGAATAAAATGTATTAAAAATGCTAATAAAATATGAATTAACTAATTAATTAATTAAAGTTGAAGCATATAAAATGTAGTTTCCTGTGCTAGTTTAGTAGTCTAGTTTACTGTCAAAGAATAGGTCAGTTTTGGTCTTGATTTTAAAGTTATCCCTCTTAAAAAGGGCTGTAAAACTTGGTTGGTGAATATAGTGTTGTATTGTCTTGTGTAGGCTATACAACAAATACATGAGGAATATCCTATATTTACACTATCACAAATGGAAGATTTTACAGGCAAAATTTTGTACAATTTAGTAGTTGTTTTTTCTTAAGAACGGAATGGCACAGCCTATTGGACATATTATGAAGTGCAATCTCATAATATGGAAAACACTAGACAGCACAGCAAACTGAAAAGTAAGTCGCACTTTAATGATCTTGCAAGATAGATTGTTGCTTAGTTGTGAACATGAGCTACTCTTCAGGTGGAAAGTTTCTACCTGTGATTTTATTAAGAGGCTTTTTCTGGAGCTGCTGCAGTAACAAATAAGAGAGGGAGACTTTGTGGAGTTTGTTTGAACTGTAATATCCTACCAAAACAGGCTTCATTTCATAACAGGCTAGTGTTTCTGAACCAGAAAATGTGCCCACAGAACCAGTAATTCTATCAGCGTCCTTAAAGGCGGTCTCCCATTCATTTTATGCAAAGCTCGATGTGTTTCCATCCTTTACAACTCAGTGAACAAGTCACTCCTGCAACATCTACATGTGACCACAAGATGTCACAACTAGACCACTGAATTCATGTAACTCACTGCAGACCGATAGGCCTTTCTACCTGGTTTTACATGGACTGAAAAGTTGATGGAGGCTAGGTTAGATGCTTAATTTTGCATATGGATTTTACTCAAAAAAATACCCTATTCAGTCATACTATATCATACAATTCTCTGAATTAGGCATATGTTTGATAACTGTAAGCATATCTCCCACACAAATCGCCTATTTCGTAGGGCTTCGCTTTAAAAAGACAGGGAAATATGTCACGATAATAGCCTATATATAGCCAACCCAACATAAAATACAGAATCGTACAAATAGGAGTGTGTGAAAATGGTTATCTCTCTCTCTCTTTGGTGTGTGTGACTGGTGCTGGAGTAATTATTTTGGTTATGTAAATCTCACAAGCAACGCAACCGTACAAGAATACTGTAATCGTGTGAACCATTGACAATGATGGGAGTTGATATATTTTGAATTATAGTCCATTTTTTTGGTACTCTTAAGTTATTTGCATTTGCTAAGCAAACGTAGGGGCTATTAAGTGTTTTGCAGACTATTGCACCATAGAAATCACCCAGCATCAGCTGTGTATTATTATTATTTTTTTTTATTATTATTATGCTCTTGGTTTCAACATGTCATGCCTTTTTTTCTTGAAGGGTAGCAGTTTTATCTTTTAGCCTATCAGGTGTGAGTTCAAACAGACCAGGAGCTGAATGTGGCAGCTGTTTCATCGATAGACAGCAAAACATTTTTTTTTTTATTGTAGTTTTATCATTGGCACCGTTTACTGTTTCCTGGACTGGACTGGACTGGCAGTGGCTCCTTTGCTCAGGTTGCGAGGATGAAAGATGAAAAGCTAGGTGGGTGGGGGTCGGCTTGGGAGCGTGGGAAGCGCATCACGGAAAGGACAAAACTGCGCGTGCGCCGAATGCAACCAAGGCAACAACGTTGCCAATGTACAGGTTTGCGCAGTAGGAGAGTTCCAACGTAGCGTTTCGTTGAGAGCCGAGGGAGCGAAATGTGTATTTAACGTTAGCTTTTTATGTATGCTAATCGTTCTGTTGTACGAAAGACGGACAACTGTGACAAAGAATACCGACTCCAGCTAAATGACACGGAAAGCTAGACTCCCTCCTATACGACTGAGGTAAAGTCAGGTTGTGGCTTTGCAGCAGTAACGTTACGACACCGCGGGTCGCTAGAACCTCCTTGGTCGCTGCTCAAAACGCTCCGCCCGGAAGGACATGGTTGTGGGGAGGAAGATCTACACATGGACCGGTTAACAACATAGAAGTATGGCTTATAATACTTACAGTAATACTTGGGACGCAGCTTTGTCAGTTGACTTTATCGCTGGATTTCGCCACTGTTCACTTCAGACTCTTCCGTCTTTAGCGACTGTATTGCATAAGCCACTCCTCACTTAGCGCTCACAAAAAAAACCCATATTTTCGGTTGTTTTGATTGTAAATTTCATGTAGGCTTTATTTTTGTGAAATTTTCCTCTTGCTGGTATCTTTTTGGAGATCCTGTATAGGTAGGAACATAATAAAAAGTAAAAGTGTTCTTCACCTCATGGGGTTTATAATTTGTCTAGTCGTCAAAGTTAATCACAGGTGATGCTGCTCTGAGACGTAATGCGAGATAATCACTGAGACAATCACCACTGAAAAAGGTAACAGGCTCAGTCCTACATGGCGTAGTCTCCTTGACAAAGTCCTAATGCCAATGTATAGACAAGAGCCTTATGAGAATTGTTCACCACCTTGCCATGTTGAATGTTTTGGTGCTGATTGTCTTCATGGCTTGTTTCAGCCATTTTGGATAGAGTGCCCATCACCCTAAAATTTAGGCTGTATGAGGGTGTCAAAGTGGTGATCATTGATATGGGAAATATGTTAAAATGGTTGTAATAAACATACTGAATATTGACATCATGTCAATTCTTCTGTCTCCAACAGTTATGGAATTTCTCCCAGTGCTTGACCCTCAAGACAAACCAAGAGAAGGAATATGGTGAATAAATTTATCAAATTTATCACACTTGTGATGTTACCAAGAAGCTACCTTTTCGTTTTGCTGAAATTGTTTTGCTGTCTACAGGTATTCCTTGCTACCCAGGGGAAGTGGCCCAGGTGTCAGTGTGGGCCATAACTGCACCTACACTCCCTCTGGAGATGGAGGCAAAGGACAAATCCTTATTGTTGGTGGAGCCAACCCCAGTGGAAGTTTCTCAGAATCTCACATCATAAATCTAGGTAAAGATGTGTTTGCTGCTGTCAGCAAAGTTGCCATGTTGCAGGGTTATGACATATATATACCTCTGTAAAAAAAATACTTGACATATTGATATACTGTAAGCAAATTCAAAACAGTAACACAAAAATCTGCTTTGTCCAGATATGTAGATTTTGCATTATTACCCATCAGCCTATTGTCTTTGAGATCAGTAGCATGTTTAGAAATTGTGTAATGTGGGGAACTAGGGATAAGCCTAAGCGACAGGTCAGGATAGTGTAGCTGACTTTAGCTGTATTTGATGTCAAGGGTGTTGGTTCTGTGACACCAGAAATCTGGAGGTGTTGTGGGCCTATTTCAACTGAACATTTGTGATGGGAGGGGGGCCCACTTGATAACCCCAGTGACATACCTGCACTCACACACCCATTCACACCCATTTGATAAACCTAGTGAAATTAAATACCTGCACTCACATACTCCACCCTGTAATATTTAGTTTAAGTGACTAGTGAATGGTGCTGCCTGTCTGATGGTCCTGTAGATTTATGATGCATAGCCTGATGTCTTCTATAGTCACCATTTGTGGGTTAGAACAGCATGCATTTGAAATCTGAATAGGGCTTCTGTATGAATGCTGCCATAGATTATCGCACAACAAATTGTAACATCATATCCTATGTATTGGTAAATTACTCTGCATCTCAGGTAGTAATGTATCACCTTTATACTTGTACTATACACCTCTACCATGTTGGCGAGATAAATTTCTCATATGTTATGTACTCGGCAGGGAAATTAGTCTGGTTCTCATTACTTTGACTCAGTTTTTTGACAGGTCTTTATCCTTTTTGGCTCCACCAGATCAACATGAATGGGACATTCCAGAGTGGGAGGGCTTGGAGGCCAGGTATGAACACTGCAGCTTTGTGCCGGAGAGCCACCAACAGAGCCTGTGGGTGTTTGGTGGGGCGCAGCAGAGCGGCAATCGCAATTGTATCCAGAACCTACAACTAACTGGTAAATCCCAACTTAAAGGAATAGTTCACCCAAAAATTAAAATTCGGTCATTATCTACTCATTCTCATGCCAGTACAAACTCGGGTGAGTGTTTTTTCTTCATACAACTTACCTGGAGTTCTCCAGGCTCGCTGCTGGAGAAGCTTCTTCCAGTGAATGTGGAGCTGGACATTCTGCTTCAAAAAGGGCAATAAATGTCCATAAAATTACTCCATAAAGCTTGTGTAGTATAATCAAAGTCTTCTGACGCCTGATGATCGCTCATACCAAACCTTGCGAGGCCACCGTGGCCGCGCAAGGTTTGTGTGTGCAATAGTGCGCGACCTCCATCTCGTGAGGTTTGGTAATGCGGAAGTACGTGCAATGGCGATCGACTCGGATTTTCATGAAATAATGGATCAAATTACGTTTTTTTCGACACATAGAGCGATCATCAGGCGTCAGAAGACTTTGACTATACTACACGAGCTTTATGGAGTAATTTTATGGACATTTATTGCCCTTTTTGAAGCAGAACGTCCAGCTCCCCATTCACTGGAAGAAGCTCCTCCAGCAGCGAGCCTGGAGAACTCCAGGTAAGTTGTATGAAGAAAAAACACTCACCCGAGTTTGTACTGGCATGAGAAGATAATGACCGAATTGAAATTTTTGGGTGAACTATTCCTTTAAGTTTGTCTAGTTTTTCATTTCCATATAGAGTAAGCGTTGTTGTGTAATCAGAGTCGCATCAGTTTAGATGAACAGTTTGTACAGGTGGCAAAACCACTTGATGTTTAACTGTGTTGTCACCAAAGTGGTTGTGGTGTTAAGACCTTCCTACAGACTGGTTGTACAGTATGTGACAGTATATTGCCACATAATATTTATATTGATAAATGGGATTCAGTGTCCATTCTGTACATGTGTATACTTGTCCAGACAGTGGGTCACGCTGGAAGACTGTATCGGTGAACGGGAAACCCCCCAGTCCCAGGACGTACCACACCAACTCTGCCTGCCTAGGGGACAGACTGTATGTCTTTTCTGGCGGGGAAGCAGGGGCTGCACCAGTGTCAGACCCCAAACTTCATGTCTTTGATATAGGTTAGTGTTGAATAAACCATTTTTTTAAACTTGTTTTTTTTTTTTTTTTAATGAGCAGTGCTTTACAATGGAATCGTCTTTGATTCCACTCCGACTTCCATTGGTCAAACCATCAAAGATAAGAATGTGTCAACTTGCTGCAATACTGTTAGAACATTTTCACTTTTTAGGCTAGCACACACAAAGGAAGTGTGTAAACATCAGGTCAATTTTATCTTTTATCTCCAGCAGACAGTTAAGGGGGTCTGCTGTTACCGCCAACATTCAGGCTTTTTTCCGCAGTTCAATATTAGGCCTGAAAGACACTGACAAAAAATCAAATTGCAATTATTTGACAGAATATTGCAATTGTGATATAAACTGCGATTCATACCATCACAAGTTTTTCTCTGCGATTTGGAAATTGCAGAAGTTCATATTGCGATTTCAATTTATTTATTTTTTTGTTAATTGTTCAGCTCTATTCAATATGGATAATTCCCATCAGGCAAAATTTGCATGGGTGACCCTGCACACAAGGAATAGTATTAATTACTTTATCATGTACATGATGGAAGTATGATTTTTAGGCTAGGTTTTCAAAATGAAAGTAAATGGGTATTGGTGGTTGACCAATCATGATCTCTGATGGACATGTGACATTCTCTGTATGTTTACTGTTAGCTAAACTCTCTGATGCTACCTGACAAGCCATCCTATATTATTTACATAAAGGTCTTACCTCTTCACAAACCAACTCTGTGCTAACAATTTAATCAAAAATGCTGATTAGGCGACTCCACATTAGCCCTTTTCACACATGTCAAGTTTATGTGATGGCACAGGACATTTATTCAACAGCGGCGAAGATTTTAAAATACTTCAGACATTGCTTTTGTGACACTAGCTCACTCTGTCTCCAGTTGGTATGCACATGCAAATGTCTTAGTGTTTACAAATACTAAAACGGTTTTAGAGGTATGTGCCCTAAAAGAGAAAATGTTCTACCAAGTTGAAGTATCACCTTCAAACGCCATGCCTTACTGTTTCTCAGTTGATTTTCATATGCCATATTGACAGCAACAACCAAATTTGTGGATTCATAGCTTCTATCTTAATGTGCATGCCTTCACTCTATTCCCAGCGTCCTCCTCCTGGTCCCAACCAGCAACACAAGGCAAACATCCCCCTGCCAGGCACGGCCACATTATCGTAACAGTGGGCTCAAGCATCTACATTCACGGAGGAATGGCTGGAGACAAATTCCATAGCGATATGTACTCGCTTGACACCAGTAAGCCTTCAGCATCAGAGGGATGCTTTGAAGTTACCATTTTGTTTCTTTCAAAGTAGTCTAACTGTGGGTCTACTATTTAAAGGTAGCATGAAGTGGGAGAAAGTGCAGGCCAAAGGAGACATCCCTGCAGGAGTAGCAGCCCACTCAGCTGTGGTGCTGGGCAAGAACATCTACATCTTTGGAGGAATGACTGCAGATGGAGCCAGCAACACCATGCACAGATTTAACACTGGTACACACAAGTTTCCTTAAGACAAGATGTGTGAGCTAATGCTGGTTTGTTGTGGTTGCACTTAACTCTTAATATCATATATGAATTGTTCAGTTCTACAACTGTACAGGCTATGGAGCATTGTAGCTCTTGACTAAAATCCTGTCACAAAACCCAAGAAAATGTATTTGTAGAGCATGTGTTGCATCTTTTAAGTTATCCCTTCTCTGCTTGCAGACAAAAGTCGATGGATCCTGGTGAAATTTGAAGGGGATTTGCCGCCCAACCGTTTAGACCACTCCATGTGTTTATTGCCTTGGAAGGTGTGTGCCGAGGGGAATGGAGAAGGGAACCAAGCCCAGGGCCCAGGTGCCTCAGCAGAGACGATACAGCTGGCCTTTGTGTTCGGAGGGATGGACACTCAGGGAGTCATACACAGTGACTGTATTGTGACTGTAATAACATGACATGCCTGGGTGTTGTGGATAGTTATGTCAATGTTGTATTAAAGTGTTTAATAAGTACTACAGTGTAGTTGCTTGTGGTTGTTTCAAGTTCAATTTTTCAAGTAGCTAGGTGTACTGTAAAATGAACCTGGCTCATCAAACTTTGACCATTGTATCAAACACTGGAGCACTTGATTTAACTTTTTAACCTAGATTCACCATCACCCCCCCAGTTGTTTCTGCTAAGATTTCATAACTGTACAACCATGTGTAAAGATACCCTACAGAAATATAAACTCATGCAATAAGAGAAACAAAATCAGTTTTGTATCAAACATTTATTTCAATGTCGTTCCAGTAGAAAGGCTTTTCTACAATGACCAGATCGGGCAGGTCGAGCCCTTGAACCCACAGAAGCCCCACCCACCCCACTAAGCCCCTCCTCTCTACAGAACCCCTTTCAGGACTGCCTGAGAACAGCAGCAGCAAGCCTCGAATCCGGGCCGACGAATATCTCCGCCCTACAGCGAAGAGAACCCACACATATTGAAATCCATTATTTCAAAAAGTCTTTCTAGAAGATTCAGTGTGGTATACAGTATTATCGCCACCCTTTCCCAACCATTCCTCTCACCATTTGAGTCCAATCAAGGCAAGGCAAGTTTATTTATATAGCACAGTGCTTTACATAAATAAAAGAAAAATAAAGACATAAAATGTATAAAAAGTTAAAGTATATTAAAATCACATTTAAAGACATTCAAAAAGACAGTGCAAAAAGATATAAAAGACAAAAGACAAAAGAATAAATATTCCAGTGCAGATAAGCTAAACCTAAATTTCTTAAAAAGCCCTGGCAAACAGAAACGTTTTAAGCCCTGATTTAAAAGATTCTTAAGTGGAAGCAGACCTCAGATTTTATGGAAGTTTGTTCCAGGCATGTGGAGCATAAAAACTAAAAGCTGATTCTCCATGTTTTGTTCTGACCCTGGGAACAGTAAGCAGACCAGCACCTGAAGACCTGAGGGGTCTGGCGAGTTCGTAACACTGAAGGAGAGCAGAAATGTATTTTGTTCCTAAACCATTTACTCCTTTATCAAGTGGAGTAAAATGTGTAACTAGATTTGTTTTGAATGAATACAACGGTGACATAGAAATTTTACTTGAAATGGAAGTGCTGACTTCTTGTCTAGTCTTCTGAAGCTTTTCAGTAAAAAAGGAGGCAAAGTCATTACATGACTAAGTGGAGAGCAGTTCAGGGGCTACCGTCACTTGAGGGTTAGTCAGCCTATATCAACAACACGGCATTATTAGTATTTTTGCTATGAGGTCAGAAAAAGATGATTGTCTTGCTCTCTTCAATTCCAAACTGTAGATGCGTAGTTTCTCTTTGTAAATATCGTGATGAACCCTTAGTTTTGTTTTTTGCCATCTACGTTCAGCTGGTGCCGCTACCAGAGAGGCAAGGGGTGATAGAGAGAACTTGAGTTGACCTCTACCTGCCTACAACTCATCCTTCTCATCCTGCTCACCTTCCCCACCCTCAGGCGGGGGTCCACCGGCACTACCATAAAGCTTGCTGACAATGGGCTGCACCACCTCCTCCAGCTCCTTCTTCTTGGCTTGGAAGTCTTCCAGATTGGCATCCTGGTGGGACTCCATCCACTCAATCTTCCCCTCCACCGCCTTCTCGATGGCTTCCTTATCCTCATCGGACAGCTTTCCACCAAGCTTCTCCTTGTCGCCTACCTGGTTCTTCAGAGAGTAGGCATAGCTCTCCAACTCGTTGCGGGCATCGATACGTTCCTTCAGCTTCTTGTCCTCATCAGCAAAGCGCTCGGCATCATACACCATGCGCTCGATATCCTCAGGTGTCAGTCGGTTCTGGTCATTGGTGACTGTGATCTTGTTCTTGTTGCCTGTTCCCTTGTCCTCAGCGGTGACACTCAGGATACCACTGACATCAATCTCGAAGGTGACCTCAATCTGGGGTACACCACGAGGCGCGGGAGGGATACCAGTCAGGTCAAAGGTGCCCAGCAGATGGTTGTCTTTTGTCAGGGGACGCTCACCTGAAGAGAAAGTTTGAAATTATAATCATATCCAGAGTTATGCAACATTTCTCATAATTTATCAGCCTATACACAAGAATGAAGCAACGTAATCACACATATGAAATATTTTGTGAAAATTCTATCCATTGTTTGGCTAGTTTACAGGAAGCGGTCCAAGTCTTACCTTCATAGACCTTGATGGTGACAGTGGGCTGTTTGTCAGAGGCGGTAGAAAAGATCTGGGATTTCTTGGTGGGCACCACAGTGTTCCTGGGGATCAGCTTGGTCATTACTCCTCCAACGGTCTCAATACCAAGGGTCAGGGGGCACACATCGAGAAGTAGGGGACCTGTACAAGAAGTTCAAAAAACCTTGAAGTAAACAGGCCCATGTCTTGTATTCTGCAAGCTTGATGCAGTGGCACAGATATACTGTCTCAGGATGATGACCTACCAGTTTTTGCTTCTCCAGACAGAACTCCAGCCTGCACAGCAGCTCCATAGGCCACGGCCTCGTCAGGGTTGATGCCCCTGGAGGGTTCTTTGCCATTGAAGAACTCCTTCACCAGCTGCTGGATTTTGGGGATACGGGTGGAGCCTCCAACCAGGACAATCTCATCAATGTCAGACTTCTTCAGGTCAGAATCTTCCAGCACCTTCTGTACAGGCTTCATGGTGGAACGGAACAGGTCCTGGACAAAATAAAAGACAGGGTAAAAAGGCTTGCCTAATGCAATGTTCTATAAACACAGAATGTTTTTGTTGTGCAATAGTTCTCCAAGTCTCAACTGATGAGGTGGCCAGCTTACCATGTTGAGCTCCTCAAACTTGGCACGGGTCAGGGTCTCAGAGAAGTCTTCTCCCTCAAAGAAGGACTCAATCTCGATGCGGGCCTGGTGCTGGGCAGACAGGGCCCTCTTCGCCTTCTCAACCTCACGACGCAGCTTCTGCACAGCACGGTTGTCCTTGCGCACGTCTTTGCCAGTCTTCTTCTTGTACAGCTTGATGAAGTGCTCCATGACGCGCTGGTCGAAGTCTTCACCTCCCAGGTGAGTGTCACCACTGGTGGCTAACACCTCAAACACACCGTTATCAATGGTGAGGAGAGAGACATCAAAAGTGCCACCACCCAGATCGAACACAAGGATGTTCTTCTCACTCTCCTTCTTGTCCAGGCCATAGGCAATGGCGGCAGCAGTCCTGGAGAAGGCAAGTAAAATAAAAATAATATATTTTGAGAAAATATAATAAGGAAGAAAATGTTTCCAGACTGCCTTCAAATTACAGCAGATGATAAACGTTGTCATAAGACACTTACGGCTCATTTATGATTCTCGTAACATTCAGACCAGCGATGACTCCAGCATCCTTGGTGGCCTGACGCTGGGCATCATTGAAGTAGGCAGGGACAGTGACCACAGCATGTGTGACCTGAGGAAACAGAAGGGGAAATTAAATCAACACATCAAACACTTGTTCAGGACCAGTGTATGATTAGATATGGAAACAAATTGTTGTACCTTCTTGCCCAGGTAAGCTTCAGCAGTCTCCTTCATCTTAGTCAGCACCATGGCAGAGATCTCCTCAGGGGCAAATGTCTTCATCTGGCCAGCAGCAATTTCGACCTGGATATGGGGCTTGCTCTTCTTCTCAATAACCTAGAGAGCAAGAGGAACACAAACATCAATTTAGAAAGTTTGCCACTAATAACACTGTCTAAATAACTTCAGACCCTACAACCACACACTTAACTTCATACTATCAGAGTAAGAAACTTACCTTGAAGGGCAGGTACTTGATGTCCTGTTGCACAGAGGAGTCACCCCAAGTGCGACCAATCAACCTCTTGGCATCAAAGACTGTGTTCTCAGGGTTGGAGGTCAGCTGGTTCTTGGCAGCATCACCAATCAGACGCTCACCCTCACTGGTGAAGGCCACATATGATGGGGTGATGCGGTTTCCCTGGTCGTTGG
This sequence comes from Centroberyx gerrardi, assembly GCF_048128805.1. Classification (NCBI taxonomy): domain Eukaryota; kingdom Metazoa; phylum Chordata; class Actinopteri; order Beryciformes; family Berycidae; genus Centroberyx; species Centroberyx gerrardi. Next base: position 17,973,578 of record NC_135998.1, on the reverse strand, counting down.
CAATAATCTCCACACGGCCGTTTTTGAACACTCCAACACTGCAGCAAAGATTTTTAGTAATTACTATCATTGAAAAGCATTACTCATTCATTCCAGTGTGACACCATTTGTTTTTGTTTTGTTTTTTTAAACAGCTAAACTATAACCTATTACCATGAGTAGGTGGTCCCCAGGTCGATTCCTATCACGGTTCCCACGTTCTCCTTCTTGTCATCTTCATCGGCAAACACGGTACCGGCGACCAGCAACACCAAGCACATCAGTCTCATCTTTGCTTGTATTTTTGCTCAAATCCTATGATGAAATCTGCGTAACAGAAAACAACATCAGGACGATGCATTCATGAAATCTGCGGAACAGAAAACAACGCCAGGACGGTGCATTCATGAAATCTGCGGAACAGAAAACAACGCCAGGACGTGGCATTCATGAAATCTGCGGAACAGAAAACAACGCCAGGACGGTGCATTCATGAAATCTGCGGAACAGAAAACAACGCCAGGACGGTGCATTCATGAAATCTGCAGAACAGAAAACAACGCCAGGACGTGGCATTCATGACGTGTGCTCTCGTATACCCTACGCGGAAATACGGCTAGCAATGCTGGTTGGATATTCTACTATGCGTGGGATCCCAACCCCGCTAATATACGGAAAGCATGTCTTAGAAAGGCGCTGAAACCCTTCAATAAACAGAAAAGGACAAAGTCGTAGGTAACGTAACGTTAGATGGGGTGGAGGGTTGCCTTGTCCAATAATGAACACCGCTAGTTTTTCCATCTGTAGCTATAACGACCGCGGTGAAGTTAGTTTTAGGTTGGATATTCGACAGACATTCACTCCGGATCCAGCAGCGTCTTCTTACTCAGTTTCACCCAGTGTTGGCAGTGAGAGGGCGGTTAGCTCACCTCCGAGCGCTCGCTCTTAACCACAGGGGTTTCACTTAGGGACCATCAATAAATTACTGTTTGAATGACACAAAACCAATGTTATTTTCAATACCTCCGTGCTGACTTGCCCATATTAGTGAAAATTATGATAAAAAAAATTATACTAAATTGGTCTCATATAGCACACCTATTTTGATTGCTAATGTGTAATTAATTTATTTTACATAAATATTTGAATAGAAAATAATTGCTGTTTTTTCAATAGCTTCCATGTCATGCTACCCTGTGACTCCAAACCAATGCAGAATTGTATTGCTACACTGGACAAATAAGACACACCTCTTTTTATTGGATTTTAGTGCTTCTTTTATTTTATATTAATATTTTTATGAAAATTCATCTTTTTTTTTCTCAATAGCTTCCATGTCATGTGACCCAGTGACTCCAAACCAATGCCTAATTGTATTACTACACTAGACAAATGAGACACAGCTCTTTTTGTTGGATTTTAGTGCTTCTTCTATTTTATATGAATATTTTTATGAAAAAATCAGCATTTTTTTTCAATAGCTTCATAGTCCAATATTATCCAATATTATATATCCAATATTAATATATTAATATTGGGTCACATGACATGGAAGCTATTGAAAAAAAAAATGCTGATTTTTTCATAAAAATATTCATATAAAATAGAAGAAGCACTAAAATCCAATAGAAAGAGGTGTGTCTCATTTGTCCAGTGTAGTAATAATATCTGGTATAGATTTGGAGTCACTGGGTCACATGACATGGAAGCTATTGAAAAAAATGCTGAATTTTCATAAAAATATTAATATAAAATAAAAGAAGCACTAAAATCCAATAAAAAGAGGTGTGTCTTATTTGTCCAGTGTAGCAATACAATTCTGCATTGGTTTGGAGTCACAGGGTAACATGACATGGAAGCTATTGAAAAAACTGCAATTATTTTCTATTCAAATATTTATGTAAAATAAATTAATTACACATTAGCAATCAAAATAGGTGTGCTATATGAGACCAATTTAGTATAATTTTTTAATCATAATTTTCACTAATATGGGCAAGTCAGCACGAAGGTATTGAAAATAACATTGGTTTTGTGTCATTCAAACAGTAATTTATTGATGGTCCCTAAGTGAAACCCCTGTGGTTAAGAGCGAGCGCTTGGAGGTGAGCTAACCGTCCTCTCACTGCCAACACTGGGTGAAACTGAGTAAGAAGACGCTGCTGGATCCGGAGTGAATGTCTGTCGAATAAAACTAACTTCACCGCGGTACGTTAGAGCAGTGGTTCTCAACCTTTTTGAGCCGCGACCCCCAAAAAAATGTAGGTTGGGGTTCGCGACCCCCTCCCTCTCGACTCACCCTTGAAACACACTGCAGTGACCCGCTTCACTTCGGCGCCCTGCCCTGTTGGCACTGCTGTTTACACAGGCGCGCACGGCACGGAGCTCGGCGCGTATTTAGCCTATTTTCTCTGCGCACGGGACGCAGACTTCATAGCAGTGGAAGATTGAGCGACCCTCTGCTGCAAACACACGCTTCTCTGCTCCCTGTTTGTCCAGGAGTTACTATCACACATGACAGCTACCAAACACACACGACAGCTACCAGACGCACACATGAAAGCTACCAAACGTACACAAACCTTGCATTACTGACCAAAAATATACAAAACAACTAGTCTAAATCAATTTGGCTTTAATTACAGTTTTAAATTTTATTCAAGATCCGACAGCACAACTCATTGTGAAGGAGGCGACACAACTGCTTTACAAGCTGAATAATGGCAATAGGCAAAAACTAGGGCCAATACATTCTCATATTATTAAGCTTGGCCAAGCACCTGTCAATGTGCCACCCAAACTGGAGGAGACGACTTCTTGGCGCCCTCCTCAGTGCGCGCACGCATTCACACACTCATTTCACTCACTCACTCACTCAAATCTGTTTTATAATGACTACATTATATCATTGGTATGGGAGATTTAATGGAAAAATCATTCTCAAAAAATATTTATCACATTTTTTTTTTTTTTTTTGACAACCATCCCGCGACCCCCAAAAATAATCCCCAGGTTGAGAACCGCTGCGTTAAAGTGCCTAGCAAGACCATGCGAGGGAAGTATTCTTGTCATAATTAGTCGTTTAAAGTATGCTACTCTGCGCACCACAGATTATCACAAATATCCACACTTCTTCTCTGTCATAAAAACCACGATTAACTTTAGGTTAACACGTTAGTTTAGCCCGGCTGCCTGATGGCTGTCCACCACTTTTAACCTTTCGCCACAAAAAATACGTTCACATTCTATTCACAAATATTTTCGCACATACCTTAACAATCAATGAATCACGGCGCTATCTCAGTTGAAGTCAGTCTCGTATCTCAGTACGTGTCTCTCTGTTTCGTCTATTCTCAGCTTGTGGATCTGAAGTTATGCTGAATGAGTGGTGCTCTCTGTATATAAACTGTCATTTCTTCCTCATCGGCCTCTACGATGGGGATTGGGGAAACAGCAGCTCGTTGGAACAAGCTCATTGGTTTCGTCGGGCATGCTGGCCGCCGCTTATTTGCACAAGTTTGATTAAGTCAACGTCATGAGTCGGATCTGATGTGTAATTATCATAGATGCATGTGCATGATGCAAGCCCTGTGTAATATGTATGTGAGTAAATAGAAGGAAATGAAGTTACATCAGATGAACTAGGTTGTCTGTAAATTACATGAGTGAATGTACAGACTCTGCCTCCCAATTATGGCTTATCTACTTTGAAGTGAAACAAGCCCGCAGTAATCTGAATATTCAGTTTTAATATGATATGGGCCCTCTCCAGCCTATTGTTTCAGTCATGGTATTGTTTAATAACAGCTGTACCAAATCATCAACCTGGTTGCATTCTTCTGATACTGTAGCTGATACTATTCTGTCTGATACTCAAATGTCTAAATAGGTCAAGGTGAGGTACCTGGTTGCCAAAGCTATATTGTCAACCTATATTGCCCCGTTCATATGTGTACACTAGCACAAGCCAGTGTGACCATAAATGTCTTATTTGCAGCTAATGTAATTAAAATACCAGATTTAGTTGGAATAACATATCAATTGTGTTTTTCTTGACATTAGAGTTTGTTTGTTCTGTCTATTCTCAAAATGAAAACGTGTTTCTTTTCAGGTGTGGCTATGTGCATCAAATACATGGAGAGTGTTTGGGATGATGAGGCATACCATGCTTAATGCCTTGTAGTGTATAAGTGTTACTTGGAAACAGTAGGCTATACCCGGCCAGGAAAGGGGAAGAAAATTAATCTTGCAACAAAATGCAGTATAACATTACTTCACCAAAATACGCCCCCAAAAATGTTTACACATTTGAAACAGTGAGATCTGAACATTCATGAACAAACAAAATTTTACCCACCGTCTCATGTCCAGTTAAAAACTCATAAAAGAAAAAAGATGAGACCAGGAGGCTATCTGAAAAGCCTTCTTACGCAAGTATTAGGCACAAATGATTACACATATTTATAAACATTCACATTGTATTTGCTTTTAAAGTTTGATGATCATTCTTGAGTAATCTGAACAACCCATGGCATGTGGCAGACATAGTACTTGGTCCTGTTCTGAGGAGGCTGCTAACACTTTGGCTCATGACTGGCATTCAGCTCTATGTGGGGAGTGTACATTCGATCACTAAAAGACTGATCTGATGACCTCTGTCAAGCAGTGGAGTGCTGGTTTAGCTGGGACAGAGGGCGCCTCCGACAGCTGTAGCGGCACGGCTGGCCAGAGGAGTTAAACAGCATCGAATCCAGCAGTGAATGGTAAAGTTGCTGCTACTCTGATACACTGTAGTCATAGATGTAGTCACAGATGCCTACTATTGCAAACAATTCCCTGTGGGATAATAAAGTATTCTATTCTAACCATGTGAGAAGTTGTCCAGTTTGGGATAGAACAGTGGTTCTCAACATGGGGTCCGGGGACCACCAGGGGTCCTTGAGGGAGTTCCAGGGGGTCCCCAGCAAATTGATAAATTGTTAAACTTGTCTGTAAAACAGATTTGGGTCTGAGAGACAAAATTTCATCAAATGGGGGTCCATGGCCCTAATGTGGACTAAATTAGGGTTAGCTGGGTTTTCTATCCTGAGGAACACTCTTCCTCTCCATGAGCGTTCCCCAGGACCCGACCGTGGCCTGCAGCTTCAGAAGAGATCTGGGAGTTCTGCGCTCCACCTCGGCTCAAGTCATGGTGGAGTCAAATTTGTTACTGACATGGCGGAGTCAAATTTGTTACTTACCCTGAGCCTTGCTTCACTAACCTAATAACATATGAATCCAATATGAATAGAAAACTCATTAAAATAGGATTAGTGTTTGTCTATCACTTAAACAGTTCCATTAGGCCTACTTCCATGTTTACTCTGAGTAAAATATGTCCCTATGTCCCCTTTCCTTTTTTTTTGATGCCATCCTAGAGTGAAACGCTGTTGCTAGTTCTAATATCAAAACATACAGCCACACACTTGACAGGACGCTTGACTGCAAGCAAGGAAATTAAGTATTTAATATTTGAACATGTGATTCATTCATAATATTGTATAACATTTATTCAGTGAATATGTAATGTTAGCTGACGACCTGACTCTGGGTCTGTCCAGCTATATTTGGTTATTAACCAGCTAAGATGGGAGGGGCCCATTTGATAAACCTAGTGAAATTAAATACCTGCACTCACATACTCCACCCTGTAATATTTAGTTTAAGTGGCTAGTGAAAGGTGCTGTCTGTCTGATGGTCCTGTAAATTTATGATGCATAGCCTGATGTCTTCTATAGTCACCATTTGTGGGTTACAACAGCATGCATTTGAAATCTGAATAGGGCTTCTGTATGAATGCTGCCATAGATTATCGCACAACAAATTGTGACATCATATCCTATGTATTGGTAAATGATTCTGCATCTCAGTTAGTAGTGTATCACCTTTATACTTTATCACAGCACCATGTTGGCAAGATACATTTCTCATATGTTGTTGTTGCTGGTTTGTTGTGGTTGCATTTATCTCTTAATATCATATGAACTGTTCAGTTCTACAACTGTACAGGCTATGAAGCATTGTAGCTCTTGACTAAAATCCTATCAAAAATCCCAAGAAAATGTATTTGTAGAGCTTGTGTTGCATCTTTTAAGTTATCCCTTCTCTGCTTGCAGACAAAAGTCGATGGATCCTGGTGAAATTTGAAGGGGATTTGCTGCTGTTTATTGCCTTGGAAGGTGTGTGCCGAGGGGAATGGAGAAGGGGACCAAGCCCAGGGCCGAATTGACTCAGGAGAGATGATACAGCTGGCCTTTGTGTTCGGAGGGATGGACACTCAGGGAGTCATACACAGTGACTGTATTGTGACTGTAATAACATGACATGCCTGGGTGTTGTGGATAGTTATGTCAATGTTGTATTAAAGTGTTTAATAAGTACTACAGTGTAGTTGCTTGTGGTTGTTTCAAGTTCAATTTTTCAAGTAGCTAGGTGTACTGTAAAATGAACCTGGCTCATCAAACCTTGACCATTGTATCAAACACTGGAGCACTTGATTTAACTTTTTAACCTAGATTCACCATCACCCCCCCAGTTGTTTCTGCTAAGATTTCATAACTGTACAACCATGTGTAAAGATACCCTACAGAAATATAAACTCATGCAATAAGAGAAACAAAATCAGTTTTGTATCAAACATTTATTTCAATGTCGTTCCAGTAGAAAGGCTTTTCTACAATGACCAGATCGGGCAGGTCGAGCCCTTGAACCCACAGAAGCCCCACCCACCCCACTAAGCCCCTCCTCTCTACAGAACCCCTTTCAGGACTGCCTGAGAACAGCAGCAGCAAGCCTCAAATCCGGGCCGACGAATATCTCCGCCCTACAGCGAAGAGAACCCACACATATTGAAATCCATTATTTCAAAAAGTCTTTCTAGAAGATTCAGTGTGGTATACAGTATTATCGCCACCCTTTCCCAACCATTCCTCTCACCATTTGAGTCCAATCAAGGCAAGGCAAGTTTATTTATATAGCACATTTCATACACATCCGCAATTCAAAGTGCTTTACATAAATAAAAGAAAAATAAAGACATAAAATATATAAAAAGTTAAAGTGCATTAAAATCACATTTAAAGAGACATTCAAAAAGACAGTGCAAAAAGATATAAAAGATAAAAGACAAAAGAATAAATATTCCAGTGCAGATAAGAGTTACCCTAAATTTCTTAAAAAGCCCTGGCAAACAGAAAAGTTTTAAGCCCTGATTTAAAAGATTCTGAAGTGGAGGCAGACCTCAGATTTTCTGGAAGTTTGTTCCAGGCATGTGGTGCATAAAAACTAAAAGCTGATTTCTCCATGTTTTGTTCTGATCCTGGGAACAGTAAGCAGACCAGCACCTGAAGACCTGAGGGGTCTGGCGGGTTCGTAACACTGAAGGAGATCAGAGATGTATTTTGGTCCTAAACCATTTAGTGCTTTATAAACATGCAACAGAATTTGCATGTTCAAAGCAAAGAATTTGCACACAGGAAGCCAATGCAGAGATCTCAGCACTGGAGTGATGTGGCCCATTTTCTTAGTCCTGGTTAGAACCCTGGCAGCAACATTCTGGATGAGCTGCAGTTCTTTAGTAGCTTTTTTAGAGAGACCTGTAGACACCTGTTACAGTAGTCAAGCCTACTAAAAATAAATGCATGAATACATTTTCCAAGGTCCTGCTTGGACATGAATTGATATTTTTAAGGTGATAGTAGGCAGATTTTGTAATTGTCTTGATGTGGCTATTAAAGTTTAGGTCAGAGTCCATAACTACACCAAGATTTCTGACTTGTTTTTTATTCTTCAGTGAGAGGGATTCAAGGTGAGCACTGACTTAAAGTCTTTCCTCTTTGGAACCAAAAACAATTATTTCAGTTTTATCTTTATTTAGTTGCAGAAAATTGTGCCACATCCAATCATTGATTTGTTCAATGCACTGAATCGATTGGACCATAGTCATCTGTTAAAAAGCTATGTAGATTTGAGTGTCGTCTGCGTAATTATGATAGGAAATACTGTTGTTTTGCATAATTTGAGCTAGTGAGAGCATGTAAAGATTGAACAAAAGAGGCCCAAGAATCGACCCCTGAGGAACTCCACATCATTTTTGTTTGCTCAGATACGCAGTTACCAATAGACACAAAGTAGTCTCTGTCTTGTAAGTAAGATTTAAGCCAGTTTAGGACCAGACAGCCCTACCCATTTTTCCAGTCTGCCTACCAGTATGTTATGGTCTACTGTATCAAACGCAGCACTAAGATCCAGTAAAGCAGTCAGTATTAAAACGAATGTTATTTACAAACTTTACTAGAGCAGTCTCAGTGCTGTGGTGGGATTGGAATCCCGACTGGAAAATATCGAGAGTATTATTAGAGGTCAGGAAGTTGTAGGAAGACAACCTTTTCAATTATTTTAATTAAAAACGGTAGGTTCAGTATTGGCCTGTAATTTGTAATTATTGAGGCATCAAGATTATTCTTTTTCAGAAGAGGCTTAATAGCTGCAATTTTCAAGGCCTTAGGGAATTCACCTGATAAAAAGGGAACTGCAACTATCTGCAGTAAATCTGAACAATCATAAACATTCTTAAAAAGGCTTGTCGGTAAAGTATCAAGGCAGCAGGTAGAAGACTTTAGATGCACCACAACTTCTTCTAGTGTTTTGTAATCAACCGGATTAAAATAGGTCATGTTAACTAGATTTGTTTTGTGTGAATAGAACGGTGACAGACATTTTACTTGAAATGGAAGTGCTGACTTCTTGTCTAGTCTTCTGAAGCTTTTCAGTAAAAAAGGAGGCAAAGTCATTACATGACAAAGTGGAGAGCAGTTCAGGGGCTACCGTCACTTGAGGGTTAGTCAGCCTATCAACAACACAGCATTATTAGTATTTTTGCTGATGAGGTCAGAAAAAGATGATTGTCTTGCTCTCTTCAATTCCAAACTGTAGATGCGTAGTTTCTCTTTGTAAATATCGTGATGAACCCTTAGTTTTGTTTTTTGCCATCTACGTTCAGCTGGTGCCGCTACCAGAGAGGCAAGGAATGATAGAGAGAACTTGAGTTGACCTCTACCTGCCTACAACTCCTCCTTCTCATCCTGCTCACCTTCCCCACCCTCGGCACTACCGTAAAGCTTGCTGACGATGGGCTGCAGCACCTCCTCCAGCTCCTTCTTCTTGGCTTGGAAGTCTTCCAGATCGGCATCCTGGTGGGACTCCATCCACTCAATCTTCTCCTCCACCGCCTTCTTGATGACTTCCTTATCCTCATCAGACAGCTTTCCACCAAGCTTCTCCTTGTCGCCCACCTGGTTCTTCAGAGAGTAGGCATAGCTCTCCAACTCGTCGTGGGCATCGATACGTTCCTTCAGCTTCTTGTCCTTGTTGGCAAAGCGCTCGGCATCATTCACCATGCGCTCGATATCCTCAGGTGTCAGTCGGTTCTGGTCATTGGTGACTGTGATCTTGTTGCCTGTTCCCTTGTCCTCAGCGGTGACACGCAGGATAGCATTGACATCAATATCGAAGGTGACCTCAATCTGGGGTACACCACGAGGCGCGGGAGGGATACCAGTCAAGTCAAATGTGCCCAGAAGAGCGTTGTCTTTTGTCAGGGGATGCTCACCTGAAGAGAAAGTTGAAAATTATAACCATATCCAGAGTTATGCAACATTTCTCATATCAGCCTATATACAAGAATGAAGCAACCAAATTTTCACACACATTAAATATTTTGTGAAAATTCTTTCCATTGTGTTTGGCTAGTTTACAGGAAGCGGTCCAAGTCTTACCTTCATAGACCTTGATGGTGACAGTGGGCTGGTTGTCAGAGGCGGTAGAAAAGATCTGGGATTTTTTGGTGGGCACCACAGTGTTCCTGGGGATCAGCTTGGTCATTACTCCTCCAACGGTCTCAATACCAAGGGTCAGGGGGCACACATCGAGAAGAACCAGATCACCTGTAACAGAAGAACAAGAAACATTTAAGTAAAAAGGCCCAAGTCTTCTATTGTGCAAGCTTGATGCAGTGGCACAGACTGTATCACTGTGTACTGTCTCAGGATGATGACCTACCAGTGTCCTCTTCTCCAGACAGAACTCCAGCCTGCACGGCAGCTCCATAGGCCACGGCCTCGTCAGGGTTGATGCCCCTGGAGGGTTCTTTGCCATTGAAGAACTCCTTCACCAGCTGCTGGATTTTGGGGATACGGGTGGAGCCTCCAACCAGGACAATCTCATCAATGTCAGACTTCTTCAGGTCAGCATCTTCCAGCACCTTCTGTACAGGCTTCATGGTGGAACGGAACAGGTCCTGGACAAAATAAAAGACAGGGTAAAAAGGCTTGCCTAATGCAATGTTCTATAAACACAGAATGTTTTTGTTGTGCAATAGTTCTCCAAGTCTCAACTGATGAGGTGGCCAACTTACCATGTTGAGCTCCTCAAACTTGGCACGGGTCAGGGCCTCAGAGAAGTCTTCTCCCTCAAAGAAGGACTCAATCTCCATGTGGGCCTGGTGCTGGGCAGACAGGGCCCTCTTCGCCTTCTCAACCTCACGACGCAGCTTCTGCACAGCACGGTTATCCTTGCGCACGTCTTTGCCAGTCTTCTTCTTGTACAGCTTGATGAAGTGCTCCATAACGCGCTGGTCGAAGTCTTCACCTCCCAGGTGAGTGTCACTTTTGAATGCTACCACCTCAAGCACATTGTTGTCAATGGAGATGACGGAGACATCAAAAGTGCCACCACCCAGATCGAACACAAGGATGTTCTTCTCGCCGTCTGTGTTGCCGTAGGCTATAGCGGCAGCAGTCCTGGAGAAGGCAAGTAAAATAAAAATAATGTTATGAGAGGAAGGAAGAAAATGTTACCAGACTGCCTTCAAATTACAGCAGATGATAAACGTTGTCATAAGACACTTACGGCTCATTTATGAGTCTGATAACATTCAGACCAGCGATGACTCCAGCATCCTTGGTGGCCTGACGCTGGGCATCACTGAAGTAGGCAGGGACAGTGACCACAGCATGTTTGACCTGAGGAAACAGAAGGGGAAATTAAATCAACATATCAAACACTCGTTCAGGACCAGTGTATGATTAGATAGGACCAGTGTATGATTAGATATGGAAACAAATTTTTGTACCTTCTTGCCCAGGTAAGCTTCAGCAGTCTCCTTCATCTTAGTCAGCACCATGGCAGAGATCTCCTCAGGGGCAAATGTCTTCATCTGGCCAGCAGAAATTTCGACTTGGATATGGGGCTTGCTCTTCTTCTCAATAACCTAGAGAGCAAGAGGAAGAAACATCAATTTAGAAAGTTTGCCGCTAACAACACTGTCTAAATAACTTCAGACCCCTACAACCACACACTTAACTTCATACCATCAGAGTAAGAAACTTACCTTGAAGGGCATGTACTTGATGTCCTGTTGCACAGTGGAGTCACCCCAAGTGCGACCAATCAACCTCTTGGCATCAAAGACTGTGTTCTCAGGGTTGGAGGTCAGCTGGTTCTTGGCAGCATCACCAATCAGACGCTCACCCTCACTGGTGAAGGCCACATATGATGGGGTGATGCGGTTTCCCTGGTCGTTGGCAATAATCTCCACACGGCCATTCTTGAACACTCCAACACTGCAGCAAAGATTTTTAGTAATTACTGTCATTGAAAAGCATTACTCATTTAATTCCAATGTGACACCATTTGTTTTTGTTTTGTTTTTTTAAACAGCCAAACCATAACCTCTTACCATGAGTAGGAGATCCCCAGGTCGATTCCTATCACCACTCCCACGTTCTCCTCCTTGTCATCGGTAAACACAGTGCCGGCGACCAGTAACACCAAGCACATCAGTCTCATCTTTGCTTGTATTTTGCTCAAATCCTATGAAGAAATCTGCAGAACAGAAAACAACGTCAGGACGTTGCATTCATGACGTGTGCTCTCTTATATGCTACGTGGAAATACGGCTAGCAATGCTGCTTACATATTCTACTATGCATGGGATCCCAACCCCGCTAATATACGGAAAGCAGGGGTCGATCACACTGAGAAGCGTCGCTACAGGCGCGGCCGCTTCAAAAACGCCTAGGCAGACCGAAGGCGCTGAAACCCTTCAATAAGCTGAAAAAGCCACACTCGTAAACCACAATCTATACTGTACGCGTCGCATCAGCTGCACGTCAGCAACAGGCGTGAGTCCTGCATTTGTGTCTACACTGGTTCCGTTTTAGCCGCGCATTCAAAAGCGTGAAATCAAGAACAAAGCCTCAAAATACACAAGCAGAAATTGAAATACATCATTGATATGGGTAAATAAGCCTATAGTTCCTGTGTAGACTATATATAAAATCAACACATAAGTCATTGAATACTAAATTAACCTTTCTCCAGAATGCAGCATCAGTGCTCTCACATAGATCTAGCTGCATAGCCAAATAAGTGATTATTTCTGTTATTTAAGGAATCGTTATATCAGGGTTTTTTTATAGCCCAGTTAGCTATTGTAGCCTAAATAAAAAGTCAAAATAGACAGAAAATTGTCATAGGAATGTTTATGATTATTCATCAGTCTCATGATGAATACTTATAATTGAAACCAAAAGGAATATGGTGACTCAAAGAGCCAACAGACCGCATCTGCATCCACAGCAAATCAAATTACCTAATGTAGCCTACATAGGGGGGAAAAACGCCATACTTCAAAAATTCATCTTTGTAATAAAAGTAACACAACCAAATCAGTGTCTGTGTATTGTGCTGGAAAAATACAACTTAGACTGTGTACTGTAAGAGTGGAAAACTATTGAGTGTCTGTATAATAACTTGTGTGACCAGGTCACGTCTCCTGTTGCATGGGCAGAACCAATTTGAATGGGATCCTCACGTCCCCTTCTAATTAGCATGTTTGCTGATAGGAGAAAAAAGGAACTGCCTGATGAAGGCAGACAGATAGCGAGACAAAGAAGAGACTATACTCTGTAGCAGTTCCTTTCTTATCAGGCTCACTGAGGTGTATAAATATACTGTGCTGAGAGCAGATCATTGCTCATTGCTGTGGGGACCTTCATTCTCTGTATGCTTGAGCCCATTTGCAAAGGCTAAAATAAACAGCCAGAAAGACAAGTTTGTTGTTGCTCTCCTTTACTGCAGAATTTCCACAACAAACTTGCCGTTGTCGGCAGGATAACTTGAGTGAATCGACCCGGACTCAGCGCTGACAGCTGAACTGTGCACAGGCAGGGGAGAATCCCTGTAACCCAACCTCCTCTGACAAACAGAGTGGAGAAGGGGAACCTGAAGCCTGAGGACGGAGCCGTGAAGCTGCAGTTATCCTGAACCTTTAAGTGGAACAAGGAGCACAGCATTCTGTCTCTGGTAAGGAAGATGCATGATTAGTATAAGATACTAAAAGAAAATAAGATTCTTGCACAGGGTGTATAACTGACGAGTTACTAGGGCAGGTCAGGCCTGAGGACGGAAAGACCGCTAGAGAATCAAGGTACCGAGGGGTGAATTAGGGTCACCCAACACCAGTAGGTCAGGGACCATTAGATGAAAATCTAACAGTACTGGTAGGTCAGGAGACTACTAATTTAAAAAAGACAAAATGGGATCCAATAATAGTAAAAAATTAAGGGACGTCCAGGAGGAAGACAGAAAGAATGCAAATGGTCCAAATGCCCAGTTTATGGAAAAGAATTTTCCAGGCAGTTGTGGACAGTTAGCACTCTGGGTTAAAGAGTGTGGTTTTCCCCCGGGAGGAAGTCTCAGTATGAGACAGATAAAACGGTTAAAGAAAGTGTTAGAAGAAAGGGAACAGGAAAGTAATGATGCTCATAATAATATGTCTAAGAAAAAACAAAAGAATTACCAGCCGTTTAAAGCTGATTGGAAGGCATTTATGGAATGGCATAATGAAGCTGTGGCTAGGGACAGAAAAATCGAGACAGGGAAAGGTCAAACTAAACTGTCTCAGTATCTGAAGTATGCAGATCCCGACCTTGACCCAACTCTGCTGCGGACCCAGCTACCACTGCCACCGCCTGAGGAACCAGAGCCAGAAGAAAACCAAGAGGCAGAGGAGGCTTCAGGGGACGAGGCAGAGACCAGGGTAAACCCGGTAATGACGGCACTTGTTTCATCTGTGGTTCTAAGAACCACTGGGCAAAAGACTGTCCAAAAAAGAAGTCCATTGAGGGAGGACACGGTGGGGATTGACAGTGCGCGGGGTCGGAGACGGGTCAGGAGGAATCTGCAGAAACAGAGACACGTGAGAACACCCAAACACAAACACAAACATTTTCAGAATGTGACTTAATTCAATTGGCAATTGAGCATTTGGAACAAAGAAAAAACAAAGTTGTAAAAATAGAAACTGAAAAACAGGGAACATTTGCCTTTTTGACAGATCAGGCTTACAAAGGTTATGCCCAAAATTACATTAACAGTCTCAGGTCAAATGGTCTAATTTTTAGTGGACTCAGGAGCCACTGAATCTGTGATACAAGAAAATCAATTATTCCCAAAGCCCAAACTCAGAGGACGAACCATGAGAACAATTGGGGTTAATGGGGACGGGGTAACAGAAAAATATACCACACCTTTAACGGTGGAAGATGAATTTGTGGGACACCTAAAGCACTCCTTTTTGCTATCTGCATGCTGCCCTATAAATTTAATGGGAAGAGACCTGATGTGTCGGTTGGGTGTAGTCTTGATAGCTACTGAATTAGGGATTCAGATCTCCAGAGTGGGACAGACCTGACAAATGGTGAAATATGACCCCAGACCATTGTTAGTTAGTTAGTTAGTTAGTTAGTTAGTTAGTTAGTTTATTATCCTTTCGGAAATTCTCTTTGTGTCTGTGGCAACTGTCAGACAAATACAACCACAACAGAAAGGACATTACAATTAAAGACAGACATTTAACAACAAAGTGCTCCACATCAACATCACCAACAATCAAGAATTAATACAACAAAATGCAAGTGACACACACCTCATATCATCAGGATTTGTTTAACAGAGCTATACTGGAAGGTATAAAGGATCTCTGGGCACGGGAAATCCGCAAAGGCGGTACCCTGTACCTCCGTCCTGATGGTAACACTGACACTTGTTGCATGCTTATGAGTGGCAACTGATAGAAAATGCGCCTGGGTCAGTAAATGATTTCTTGGTACAGCAGGCCCATACACACATGCCTTCCAAAAGAGGAACTGATTTTCAGAAAGCAGGGGGGTTGCATTGCACAGCCCATGTAAGTGAGGGACAAGATGAGAAGTATGAAAGAGATTGGTTCAGAGAAGGACAAGAAAGAGATAAGTCAACCACAGATTGGTTATACTGGGGACCCAATAGGTGTGCAGTAGGTGTCATATTGACAGATGCCTTAAAAAATAATTATTTTTAAAATAAAATTTTTCAATGTATGCGATTCCACTCCTCACATCTCCCTGGCCAAAGCCACGAATCAGAGATGGGAGGAACTGGGCCCATGGGTAAAAAGGTGTAGAAAAGAAAAATATTGGAAAGATACTAAAACACCTGAGGTACAATATAATGAGAATTTTGACACCTATAGGCAAAGATGTCAAATAACCTTTTATGCTAAAAGAACTGTTGAACTGGTGCCAGAAGGGAAGCCTCACACAATGATGATGCTACAAGCCCTAACACCAGATTCACTTGAATTATCTAGTGTGCCGCAAACATTGTGGGCTCAACACAAATATGATGTCGGGTTATTAATTGGAGCTCAACCGGTTGAGGTAATGCCAAAGTCAACATACAGGCCCTGTAAACACCAATACCCGCTAAAACAAGAAGCCATAGATGGCATAACACCAGTGTTTGAGTCTCTTGTCAAAGCAGGCATAATCGTTCCTTGTGAAACTTCTCCTGTCAGAACACCTATCTACCCTGTAAAAAAGATCAGAGCTGAGGGAACGCCTGTGGAATGGCGATTTGTACAAGATTTGCAAGCTGTCAATGATGCAGTGCACGCTCGTGCACCTAATGTTCCAAATCCACATACCATCCTATCACAGGTACCACCTGAAAGTACATTTTTCTCAGTAGTGGACCTAGCAAATGCGTTTTTCAGCATTCCGGTACACCCAGATTCTCAGTAATGGTTTGCTTTTTCATTCCAAGGTAAAACCTGGACATGGACTCGGCTGGCTCAGGGCTATACTGAAAGCCCTGCAATTTATAACACTGCATTAAAAGAATGTCTTGATACATTGGTCTTGCCAGCAGGAAACGCGTTGTTACAATATGTTGATGATTTGATGGTGTGTTCTCCAACAGAGGGGGCATGCAAACAAGACACACTTACACTGTTGCAACACTTAGCCAAAACAGGAAACAAAGCAAGCTCGAGCAAGTTACAGTGGGTACAGCCTAAGGTAAAGTTCCTGGGACACGACATAAGCGGGGAGGGTAAAACCTTATCCCCTGATCGAGTCCAGGCCATACAGCAATTACCTAAACCTCAAACTAAAAGACAGGTTATGAGTTTCTTAGGAATGACATCATACTGCAGACAATAGGTTCCAAATTATGCTGAAATAGAAGCGCCCTTATCAGGGATAGCCCATGGACATGGACTGACTCCAACCCAGAAGGTGACTTGGACTCCGGAGGCAGAAAAAGCCTTTGTAGACCTTAAAGTGGCGCTGCAAACAACGCCCACTTTAGGTTTACCTGACATGACCAGACCGTTCATACAGACTGTGGACGAAAGACAAGGGTTTATGACATCAGTACTGCTACAAGAGCATGGGGGGAAAATGAGACCAGTAGCATACTTCTCATCCAAACTTGATGCAGTAGCCGCAGGGCTACCAAAATGCCTTAGAGCAGTAGCTATAGCAGAGGCAGCAGTCACAGCATCCAGGGATCTGGTGGGTTATAATGATCTTACTCTCCTAGTTCCTCACGCTGTGTCCATCATACGGCTTGAACAAAAGACTGCACATCTGTCTGCTGCCAGGTGGTTGAAGTACAACACAATACTGCTTGAAATGCCTAACATAACTGTTAAAAGATGTACTGTGCTTAACCCTGCTACTCTTCTCCCGACTCCAGAGGATGGAGAGCCTCACGACTGCGTTGCAGCAATAACTGAAGTTTGTTCCCCCAGGCCGGACATGCAGGAAGTTCCCCTCCAGAATGCTGACTTAGAGCTGTTTGTGGATGGATCAGCTTCTCGCAACCCAGACACAGGCCTAAATCAAGCAGGCTATGCTGTGGTAACGTTACATGACATATTGGAGGCAGAACCACTGCCTGGCAATTATTCAGCACAAGCAGCTGAACTAGTGGCCTTAACAAGAGCCAATATGTTGGCTAAGGGCAAAACAGTTAACATCTATACTGATAGTCGTTATGCTTTTGGAGTAGTGCATGATTTTGGCACATTGTGGAAACACAGAAAATACTTAACATCCACAGGAAAACCAACTGAACATCACAAATTAGTGTCTGAATTGCTTGAAGCCATCCAGTTACCTGCACAAGTTGCAGTATGCAAGTGTGAGGCTCACACTAATCGAATATCCCTGTTTCACAGGGAAACGCAAGGGCGGATGCAGCTGCCAAGGCAGCAGCCACACAGGGAATAACAACCATTTGCTTAGCCAAATCAGAGCGGCCTGTAACACCAACCACTGACTTACAGGAACTGCAAAGCAAAGCATCAAAAGAGGAAGTCGCTCTGTGGAAAAAGAGTGGGTGTGCACAGACAGATAAGGTATGGTATGAACCTGATGACAAACCATGTCTGCCTAAATACTTATTCCCTTTCTATGCTAAGTTGACACATGGTAAAGATCATGTGTCAAAAGCGGGGATGTATCAGGAAATAAGTAGATACTGGTACACAAAAGGCTTCTAACTTACTCACAAAATGTTTGTAAAAAATGTGTAATCTGTGCTAAAAACAACGCTGGGAGAGGACAGCAAATGCCTCCCAGCACACATCTACCGCCAGACAAGCCATTTGATCACCTCCAAATGGATTTCATTGAACTCACACCAAGTGGAGGAAAGAAATACTGTCTGGTAATAGTGGACATGTTCTCAAAATGGGTGGAAGCATTCCCTACATCAAAAGCAGATGCTGGAGCCGTAGCAAAATTATTCCACGATGGGGAATCCCAGTCAGAATCAGTAGTGACTGTAGTGACTATCCAAAAAACAAACTTAATTAGTCACTTAACGTAGAGCAGAACCTATACTACACCCTTGTGGTCATATATACAAACACATATACTACTCAAATTCAAATGGCTCCTACACACCGACCCCATAACTGTGTTGGTGTGCACTTACAATTACATAATTTATCAAAAGGAGCCAAAAAAAAAAAAAGTGTATGTGTGTGTGTAAATCTTCTTTCTTCATTGGCCAGAGGTTGCTAGCACATAGCCAACGTTGGGATCTGGTCTTTACCACCAGTCCTTAACTACATGCTTCCATTAACATGCAGAGATTTGTGACAGGTCTTTCAAGAAAGCCCATCTTGGTTTTAAGTTGAACTGATCGGACTGCACCTCTCCTGTCCGGAAAGGTTTTGGTCACTTTGCCCATCAGCCAGGAACTACGCGGAGCAGAGGGGTCCATGATAACAACAATGTCATTAACAAAGACGTTCCTACGTGGGTTTGTCCATTTTTGTCTTTCTTGGAGCAGTGGAAGATATTCCCTTACCCACCGCTTCCAGAATAAATTTGAAAGATACTGGAGCTGTTTCCATCTCCGTTTAATGTACAAATCATTTTCCTCAAAAATTCCAGAAGGAAGAAGTGGTTTTGGATTTCAACAACAGAATGTGATTTGGAGTAAGTGCCTCCAGGTCATTAGGGTCATCAGAAAGTTTTGTGATGGGACGGCTATTAAGGATTGCTTCAACCTCACAGAGAATGGTACAAAAACTCTCATCATCTAAAGTCTGCTGTCTGAGGATGGAGTACAAGACCTTCCTTATGAGGCGAATGATCCGTTCCCATGTTCCACCATGATGAGATCCAGCAGGGGGGTTGAATGTCCATTCTATTCCTTTCTGTGCCAAAGCACTTTGTATTTTGTTCTGATCCAGGTTTCTGAGAGCTTCCCTCAGTTCTCTTTCAGCTCCAATAAAATTTGTCCCATTGTCCGACCTGAGGTTGGAGACTTGTCAACGTCGACACATAAACCGTCGAATAGCATTTATGCATGAATCAGTATTTAATGAGTAGGCTACCTCAAGATGCACTGCTCGACTAGCCATGCATGTGAAGACCACTCCATATCTCTTGACTAGACTGCGACTTCTCTTAACTTCAACTGGTCCAAAGTAATCCACTCCCACATTAGTAAATGTTGGCAAAACTGGCAAGACTCTTCAACTGGCAGGTCAGCCATTTTTTGTTCTTCAACTTTCCCTTGAAGATGGCGGCAGATAACAGTCAGCAATGATTTTTCTGCAGGCTGAGTTTGCACTGGTAATCCAATAGGTTTTTCGAAGAACAGATAGCATGTGATTACGTCCAGCATGCCCCACTTGCCTGTGAATGTGTTGTAGAATAAGTTTAGATATGGGTTGATCCTTTGACAAAATGATAGGGTGTTTTGTCTCCTCAGGCATGGATGACTTACATAAGCGTCCTCCTACTCTTAACAACCCATCTTGGAGTACAGGATCCAACTTGTAGATGTCACTGTTTTTTTGCACAGATGATGCTCCTTTCCCCAAGAAAGAGATTTCCTTTTGAAATCTTTGTTGCTGACAGTAGCAAATAATAACCATTTCTGCATTGTGTAAATCATCTCGAGTCAGTGGTTGAACCTTTACCTTTGTCGCCGCTGGTTCTTTGACGTCGGTTTGGTGTGTCAGGGCCTTTAGACATGTTGCTAGCAGAGAAGGGTGGGGTTTGCACCATGTTCGGTGATACCTGCTGCACATTCATTCCCAATAACACCGCACCCGATGGCTCCTTCACCAAAGCCATGACGGAGTTGGAAACTTTGGCGGTCGAATTGAAAGAAAATGCCAGACACGGCAGGTGGGATCCGGACTGGTTCGAGGGCACGTTTGGCAAATGGGGAGCCCTCCTGGCCAAAGTGGGCATAGGTATAGGTAAAGGGTTCCTCCTATTGGCCACACTGGGATGTTGCATCTTTCCTTTAGTCAAAGGACTGCTTCTGAAAACAATTGGACAATACACACGCATATCTCAAATAGATTAACTTTCTGCATATTCCCCAGACTTGTTCCCGATTCCAGATTGGATTCCTCCCTATCAGGGGGTGGACAGTTTTGAAGAAGAAGATAATATTGTGTGAATAATGAATATGTCACAAATAAGTGAAAGCTTAAACAAGTTGTTTCCTTATGGGATAAAACATAATCTGTCTGATAATGCCTTGCAAACCTTAAGCCGTGTGCGTTTTGCAGATTTTTCCTTAGCTAAATTTGAATTGTGTCAAATGTTTTGGGATACAGAAATACACTCAGTGGGACCACTGAAGTGTGAAAGAATTTCTTATCTATTAAGAGGGCAATATTGTTTGTGCTCTAAGGGAAATATTTTTTATTGGAATCATGTGTTCATGCACTCTGGACAAATTTTTACTATACTTTTAAATGATGATGTGTTATGGTGCTCTCATACAGAGCTAAGAAGAGCTGGAGTCACACTTAGTGACTTCTGCCATTGAAGTGCTTGCTCAAACTCAGGTAACAACAAAAACAGCATTTATGCATTATTGTGTGTGTTAAAATACCAGACATTAGTCTGAGGAGGGTTTTTTAATACCCAGATATTTCAATGCCAGATTTCTTATACATCTGAGGAGGTTTCTTAGAACCTGGGGTTTCTTAACACTCTGTTACTTTCATATTCTTCAAAAAGAACTGTGCAATTAAATGATAAAAAAATAACGAACTATAAGGTATTTAAAAAAACATGTCAGGATTGTTCAATTGTCGTGAATTTACTGTATGGAATCCCTGGAATGCGTTATTACGCACGCAGTTATCTCACGTTTACTAGAGCCTATCACACCCCCTTTTTCTGAAGACAAGGCTGAAAATGACATACCCAAAATAAAATGGTTACTGTACTTGAACCCCTGTGACTACAGGCATAATCTTGAAAGCTTGAAAGCTAAGCCTTGTAAGTTTCTTCTCCAAGTGTCATAATTACTCTAAGTGTTACTGACACTGAGTAACACAAGCTCAAACACAGTGGAAATTGAAATTTCTTTCTCGCCTAAAAGAATTTTTTTTTTAAGTGTAGATAGTTACCTGTGGCTGTGCTATTTCAGCCTAGAAACTAAATGGAGCCACAGGCCTGACCAAATTCAGGTTCAAAGTAGATGACAAAACAACAAAAAATGAGTATTTGGCAATGTTTTTGCTAGGGTAATGTCTAGGCGGATTTCCAAATGGCCATTTGGAGACTCCAAAGGGACACCTGGTAACCAAACATTATGGGTCTTTAGAAGTATATAAGACTATATATTTTTGTTAATTTCAACAATACCAGACATATTACTCATAAAAAGCCTTTATTCTATTTTATAAAGCTATTTTTGGTCACCTCTTAGTGACTCAAAACCTCTCCAAAAGTGGCCAAATGGGCTTACCAATATCCAAATGTTATCCAAATGATTTTTATGTGAACATACCAAAACAATTTAGACAGAAGACCAAATAACCTATATTGTATATAGTCGTGTCTTTATTTTTTGAATGGCTGTATCAGGTAAAAAAGGGGCACAGTATATAGTACTATGTAAAAATTGCACAATCAATCATCAATTGACCACGGTAAATAAGGTAAATAAGGCAAGCGATTTCCTCCAGGGCTTCTTCCATGATAAAATGATTCTTCTGTTAGCTTTTGACATTGTAAATTAAGTGTATAATCAAAAAGAACGGTATGAAATAGTCTTTTACAGGCGCAGAAGTGTGTATATTCCATGCGTAATGCTCTCAGCATGCACAACTAGTGCACCATGGAAAACAGCCACAAGTCTCTACCTGTTTTACGCAGAGGCTGTGAAGCATGCCCTCTTGCTGAACCATACAAGTTATACACCGTTAGAATCGGAATTTCATTGGCTGTAAAACTTGTGATGGAGAGATGGAGAGGTCTTTGAGAGGGCAATCTTTCCCTGGGAGAAAGAGTAGCTCCGTCTTGTCAAGATTGAGCTTGAGGTGGTGCACAGACATCCAAGCACTGATGTCTTTGAGACATGCGGAGATGCGCCCATCAATTTGTGTATCTGAGGGGGGGAAGGAGAGGTAGAGTTGAGTGTCGTCAGCATAGCAGTGATAGGAGAAGCCATGAGAGGAGATCACATGGCCGAGGGATTTAGTATAGAGAGAGAATAGCATGGGCCCCAGGACTGAGCCCTGAGGGACACCGGTGCTAAGAGTGCAGGGTCTGGACAGAGTTTCCCTCCATGAGACCTGATCAGAGCGGTTAGACAGATAGGATGCAAACCAGGAGTGTGCAGATCCAGTGATTCCCAGTTCAGGTAGGATGGAGAGAAGGATTTCTCATGTACTGAGACTCACTGTTTAGCCAATACAGATCGCAGAATCACGTGGGATGGCTCAGTCCTTTCCAAAGAGTCTATAGAGGACAGAGAGAATAAGCTTTCTATCTCTCATCAAGCCTTACAAACGGTAAAATGGACACAAACAATGTCTACTTCAGAGACTTTCAAAGTCAACAAAGGACGTTCCACTGATGTTTTCCTGTGGCTGTGGCTAGTTTTGTTTGTTGAACCCTTGTCTTGATCTGGACACCGACGGTGTGTTTCATTAGTCGTTTCAACCGGCCCTCGTTGACTTCCCCTCGGCACTTCCCCTCGGGGGAATCCCCTCCTCCATCTTAAGTGCCGTTCCATTACTCTGATAACTCAAGTGAACTTTCTGAGATCGACCCTTTCAAGGGCCGAGGGAGCGAGTCAACAACGATGTAGACTTCACAAGCGCATATTTCCCAGGATGCATTGTGATTGTCCGTCAATTCCGGTGCACGAACAGGTGATAAATATAAATGCAAGTAAACAAACAATATTTTGAGGATTTAGACATATTTATGAAATGAACTCATCTGCAATATTTCATTACTCATTGTTCTGTGTAATTTTTATTATTTATTCTTATTATTAATTATTAGGCCTGCTTAAGGGCAAGTGCGTTCCGTTTCAAATATCCTGCTCCCCCTCGGACCCTGCCCCCCTGCTCTGCAAGTGGCCATTCGCGTTACGTATGGTGCTACGTATTACCAAGTGCTGAGGGGAAGTGAAGGAGGTCTTGTTAAATGACTAATGAAACGCAAGCAAGATTACCATGATTCATGTTGTTTTTGGACTTCCAGAGGAAGGTAGGGAAGTCCCATCTTGTGTTGGTTTGTTTTCTGTGCACTCTTTGTACACAAGCTGTGATTGCTCTTGTTGTGCCGGTTTCGATCGAATCGCGTGACTCTTTCGAACGATGTATAGAGACAGTGCATAAAATAGGCCCACGCCCATCGTGGGGGAAACCGCTGCACCGCTCTCCATTCACCAATTGTGTGACTGAATGCACATCATTGTCATTATTCCCCAAATTAAACATGCCTAAAAGCTGTTGTGCGGTGGGCTTCACAGCCAACAAACTTAAAAACCGTGAATTACAGTTTTTTGTGCTCCCGAGCAAAACAAGGGAGCCATTAAGAAGAAAAATGTGGATCCAGGCAATGGAGAGAGGCGCTGACAGTGGTACATGGTAGAAGAAGAAGAAGAAGAAGAAGAAGAAGAAGAAGAAGAAGAAGAAATAGAAGGGGGAAACTTTGGGACCCCGAGACTAAGTACAGTTATAATGTGGCCAGTATTTTGTCACTGGTAAGTAAGTTACCAGTAATTATCTAGTTATATTCTTGTAAGATAACCTGTATGTTAAAATGTGTTTAAAACGCTACCATGCTGTCCTAACATTAGGTTGCTACTAAGCTAACATCACTGAGTCAATTCCTCTAAAACAGATGAGTTTCATGTGTGGGTCTCAGGATATTTTGCTCTGTACTGACTGCCAGTCCAGGGTGCAAAAGTAATGAGAAATCTCACTGACTTGTTAGCTAACATATGATAGTTAATTTAGCAACAATCCACTTTAATAACCAATGTCACGTCAGCGTTGTTCAAATTTATAGTCTGAAAAGCATAGCCATTTCAGATTTTTAAATATGAAGTGAAATTATTCAAGGTAAAGTTATTATCTTACCTGGTGATTAAATTAAGTAGTGGTAAATGCCTAAGTATTTCACTTCAGGCCACTGTGTGGGATCATTTATCCAACTTTATTGGAGTAATGAAAAAGGACATTGATGGAGGCCAATTAAGTTATTTTTTCAATGTACATTTCCCTCTGTTGGAGGCAGCATGCCGAAATAATTCTTTGACAGACTTGTCTACTCGAAAACAGGAAAAACCTTGTCAGGCTGTCCATATCTGAAAAGATTTCCTCCCTATCGCCGCTTTTGCCGGTTTGTTAGCGATATTGTTTTCCCCCACGGTGGGCGTGGCTTTCGAAGTATGACGCGCTCCGCAGTGTGTCTATAGCGTGACCAGATTGATTGAAAATTTCACCCTATTAATGAGTAATAAATAATAGTCACATAATATCAGGAAATAACCAGTATGGATAACATTAGTTAAATGTCAAATATTTTTACATTTATAATGAGCTCTGTCCATTAAATCCATTTGGGAACGTGCTTTACGCACTCATTTTATCTCCTCTATTCCTCCGACCAAGACAACACACACACACTGGATTTCTCTGAAGCAGCTCCTTGGCATGCTTTGTCTGAAAAAAGTGTTTCTGATGAGTAGCTGCAGTACGTTTCTGATGACTAGCTGTCGATATTAATGTTTGGATATTCCATGGACATACAGAAGCGCAATATTGCGCAATGAATGCTTTCAGTTTATCCACAGACAGGCTGTCCCGTGTAAACATGGACTATTTAATGTGCGGGAGTTCTGTTCCCATCATCACACTGTCATCACATGTTAGCTTAGCCCGGCTGCCTCATGGCTGTCCACCACTTTTAACCTTTCGCCACAAAAATTACATTTACAATTACAATTAGAATTTCGCATTTGGCAGACGCTTTTATCCAAAGCGACGTACACATGAGATTTTATTACAACACAAGCAAGGATCTAGTCAGGAGAGAACAACGAGAGTAAGGGCCATAAAGCTAAGTTCTAGTCCGACAGGACATAGGTGCCAAGAGGCAGTGCATAGAGGCAGTGCATCGAGTGCATAGAGGCAGATAACACTTTTTTTTTTTTTAGCAATTACACAGTCCATCAGGTGAGATGGTGTTCGCTAAAGAGCTGGGTCTTTAGCCTTTTCTTAAAGACTGAGAGGGACTCTGCGGATCGAATGGAGTTTGGTAACTCATTCCACCACCGAGGAACCACAGAAGAGAAGAGTCTGGATAGAGACTTAGGGCCTTGTTGTGGTGGCAGCACCAGGCGCTGCTCCTTGGCAGAGCGTAGTGAGCGGGAGGGAGCGTAGACCTGAATGAGGGAGTTCAGGTAGATGGGAGCTGTTTTGGTTGCTGCTTTGTAGGCGAGCATCAAGGAATTGAACTTGATGCGGGCAGCAACTGGGAGCCAGTGGAGGGATATGAACAGCGGAGTGACGTGCTGTTTTGGGCTGGTTGAAGACCAGACGCGCCGCCGCATTCCGGATCATCTGCAGAGGTTTGAGCGTACATGCCAGGAGACCTGCCAGTAAGGAGTTGCAGTAGTCAAGGCGTGAAATTACAAGAGCCGGTACTAGGAGTTGTGCTGCATGTTCAGACAGGTAGGGTCTAATCTACCTGATGTTGTACAGGGCAAATCGACATGACCGAGCAACAGAAGCCACATGCTCCTTAAAGGTTAGTTGGTTATCAATCATGACACCCAAGTTTCGGGCAGACTTTGCGGGAATGAGCTGAGCTGATTCGAGCTGGATACTGATCTGTTGTTGTATAGAGGGACTGGCTGGGATGACAAAGAGCTCAGTCTTTGATAGGTTAAACTGAAGGTGGTGTTCCTTCATTCATGCCGAGATATCGGCGAGGCATGCCGATATCTGTGCCGAGACTGTGGGGTCTTCTGGCAGGAACGATAGGAAGAGCTGGGTGTCGTCAGCATATGAATGGTATGAGAAGCCATGTGAGCGGATGACTGCACCAAGTGAGGTGGTGTATATTGAAAAGAGAAGGGGTCCAAGCACTGACCCTTGAGGTACCCCTGTGGACAAGCAGTGCGATTTAGACACTTACCCCCTCCAAGACACTCTAAAAGATCTCCCTGAGAGGTAGGACTCAAACCAGCGGAGGGCAGATCCTGAGAAGCCAAGCTCAGCGAGTGTGGAGAGGAGGATTTGGTGGTTAACTGTGTCAAAGGCAGCCGATAGGTCTAGCAACATTAGAACAGAAGACTGACCAGCAGCTCTTGCTGATCGCAGTGTTTCCACTACAGACAAGAGAGCAGTCTCGGTAGAGTGTCTGTGCCTGAAGCCAGACTGGTTAGGATCATACAGGTTGTTCTCAGAAAGGAATTCAGAGACTTGATTAAAGACTGTGCGCTCAAGTATTGCTTAAAAGCAGTGGGGAACACATCCGTTGTAAGTGAGGAGTTGATGATGTGTGTGACTGCAGGGATAAGTGGGGGTGAAATGGCCTGCAGGAGGTTGGAGGGTATCGGGTCCAATGGACAGGTAGTGGGATGAGAGTCAAGCAGAAGCTTGGAGACTTGTTCCTCGGTAAGATGGGAAAATGAGAGGAGTGAGGCCCTGTTAGCTGGCGGTGGCAGACTGAGCTGGTCAGGCTCAGAGAACTGATTACTGATAGCAGAAACCTTATCAGTAAAGAAGGAGGCGAAGATGTCAGCAGTGAGCAAAGTTGAGGGAGGAGGTGGTGGAGGGTTGAGGAGTGAGTTAAAAGCTGAAAATATTTTCCGAGCGTCTTTGGCGCTGCTGATTTTGTCCTGATAATAAGTGGTCTTGGCAGTTTTTAAATGGGAGGAGAATGCTGATAGGAGAGACTGATAGTGATCTCTGGATTTGTTCCTCTCAGCTGCTCTAAGCCTGTTGCTCTCTGATGACATAATAATAAATAATAATGCATTTTATTTGTATAGCACTTTTCATTCATAGTGAATCTCAAAGTGCTACAGAGTTAAAACATAAAAAATGAAAACAAAGAAAAAAGAGATCGCTAACAAAAGTTAACACGAAAAAGCCTTCCTGAATAAAAAGGTTTTTAGGCCTGTCTTAAAAGAGTCCAGGGTCTGCGCTGCCCTTAGATGGTTAGGAAGGCTGTTCCACAAGCGCGGTGCAGCTGAGCAGAAGGCCCGATCCCCCATGGTGCGGAGCTTGGTACTGGGGGCCCGGAGGAGCAAGCTGTTGGTAGATCTGAGAGTGCGGGTGGAGGTTTGTGGGGTGATCAGTTCTTGTAGGTAGGGAGGCGCATGTCTGTTAATGCATTTGTAGGTGAGTAGCAGGACTTTGTAGTCGACCCTGAAGGAGACAGGGAGCCAGTGCAATGAAAGCAGAGTTGGTGTTATGTGTTCGTGTTTTCGCACTCTCATCAGGATCCTGGCAGCGCTGTTCTGAATATACTGGAGCTTCTGGATGCTCCTGCCAGGGATCCCAGTGAAGAGTGCATTGCAGTAGTCCAGTCTTGAGGAGATAAAAGCATGGACAAGCTTCTCTGCATCTGACAGGGTTAGAGTGGGGCGGAGTTTGGAAATGTTTTTGAGATGGTAGAAAGAGGTCTTGCACAGATGTTTTATATGGTCATGAAAAGTCAGGTGAGGGTCAAACCTAACACCCAGATTAGTGACTGAGGAGGAGAGGGGGATGTCCTGGTTGTCAAAGGTGAGATGAGGTATGGGGGATGACTGTGTGCCAACAAGGAGAGCTTCAGTTTTGCTGCTGTTTAACTGGAGGAAATTTCTGCTCATCCAGGCCTTTATCTCCTCAAGGCAGGTGCTGAGGCATGACATGGCTGCAGAAGGGCTTGGGGCAGTTTTTATGTACAGCTGGGTATCATCAGCATAGCAATGGAAAGACATCCCATGTCTGCTGATGACACGACCAAGGGGGAGCATGTAGAGGGTAAACAGGATGGGGCCGAGAACTGACCCTTGCGGAACACCACAGGTGACAGGGAGCAATCTAGACCTGCATCCTCCCAATGAGACATACTCAGTCCTGCCAGAAAGGTAGGACTGAAACCACTTAAGTGCAGAGTCTGACAGTCCAATGGTGGTGTGGAGGCGCTCTAGGAGGATAATGTGATCCACAGTGTCAAACGCAGCACTCAGGTCAAGGAGAATCAGAAGAGAAGGGGACCCTGCATCAGCTGCCATCAGCAGGTCATTCGTAACCCTGAGCAGAGCTGTTTCAGTGCTGTGGGCTGAACGAAAACCTGACTGAAATTTCTCAAATAAGTTGTTGTGTTTAAGGTGGTCCTGGAGCTGAGAAACAACCACCTTCTCCAACACCTTGGACAGGAAAGCGAGGTTGGAGATAGGCCTGTAGTTGGCTAGAACTTCCGGATCCAGGGTGGGCTTCTTGAGGAGGGGGCGGATGACAGCAACCTTGAGAGCAGATGGAACACTACCGGTTTGAAGGGAGAGGTTGACCGTTTGGGTGATCAAGGGGCTGAGAATGGGGATGTATGACTTGAGCAAAGCTGTGGGAATGGGGTCCAGGGCACAAGTGCAGGGTTTCATTTTCCTGAGGATTTCCTCAATGTGGCTCTGCTGGACACCAGCGAAATGGAGGAGAGACGGCAAGCTCCCAGACAGGGGGTCGATGACAGGAGGAGGCAGAGAGGAAGAGCTGGACATCAGAGAACGGATGTTGTTGACCTTGGCTCTGAAAAAGTCAATGAAGCTGTTACATCGTTCTTCTGTAGCCTCGATTGGGGAAGATGATTGTGGCTTCAGGAGATGGTTTATGGTGGAAAAAAGATGCTTAGAGTTGCCAGGATTGTTATTGATTACGTTGGAGTAGAACTGTGACCGAGCATCTTTAAGGGACTTGGAGTAAGCCCTTTGATGTTCACGAAAGGCCAGTTTATGGACAGTGAGCCCAGAATGTCTGAGGCGTCGTTCCAGGACACGCCCAGCTGTTTTTATTTTCCGCAGTTCATGTGTGAACCAGGGGGCAGAGCGTGAAAAATTGACCTCACGTGTCTTGACAGGGGCATGGAGATCAAAGACGCTGCTCAAAGATGTATTATAGAGTTCCACTACTTCATCCACTGATGCAGAGGCTGGGCAGGTGATGTGCTGGAGGTCCATAGTCATGATGGCTGGGTCAATGCTTTTCCAGTTCCGGAAAAACATTTGACGCTTAGGTTTAGTAGGGGGCGACAGGAATGTCAAGGCCATTGAGACCACCTTGTGGTCAGACACACCCAGATCATAGACCTGTAGGTTATTGATGGGGGCGGAGTCAGTGATGACCAGGTCAAGTGTGTGCCCCCTGGTGTGAGTAGGAACATCAACATGCTGCTTCAGGCCAAGACACTCAATCAGACTCAGGAACTCCGCTGCAAAATGACAGGAGGGGTTGTCGACATGAATATTCAAATCACCAACAATGACAATGTTGGTTGACATGGAGCAGAGTGAGGTAAGTAGGTCGTGTATCTCAGGGAGGAAGGATGAGTTTGGTTTGGGGGGGCGGTAGATGAGAAGCACTGTCATGGAGTATGGAGGTTTACATTTTAGAGCAAGGCATTCAATGGAAGAAAGATCAGGCATCGGCAGGGGAGACAGTTTCAGTTCAGCCCGGTGTATGATTGCTAAACCACCACCACGGCCAGAGCTGCGGGCTTTTTCCATGTACCTATAGCCAGGAGGGCAGGCCTCATTAAGCACAGAGTAGTCCCCTGGTTTATGCCAGGTTTCAGTTAGGCACATGAAATCAAGCCCCTTGTCCAAGATGTGGTCATGTATGAGGAGGGATTTATTAGTGAGGGATTGTGTATTAAGAAGTTCCATGGTGGCAGGAGACAGAGCTGAGGATGGAAGTCTCTGCAAACTCCGCAATACACTGTGATCCGCCCCATATTTTGCATCTCGCCTAGTATAGGGTAGTCTCGCGATGTTTCCAATGATGACGCCCAGGTTTGTTTTGCTTCCGCACTCCACATTGAAACCGCGGCGCGAGCCTCTATGGATGTAACGAGGTCTGTTTCTTAAAATCCCAAACTTTTGGCAGCGGGTTAAAAACCCCTTGTCAGGTGTAATTACGAAGCTGCGTAAACGCCGTAGCTGTGGGGTGGTGTATGAGATCATCATTAACATAGTTGATAAAAACAAAAGACCAAACAAACCACATCGTTTGGCAACAGCCACAGGCTGTCCAACGCTAGTTTTAGCTGGTGTACCCTTGCAAAATTCCAACAGTTTAAAAATCACATCAAAGGTCATTACAAAAAACATCAGGAGAGCTCAAATCGAAGAAAAAAAAAAAAAAAAAATCAGTGAGCCATGGACTAGGGGGGGGGTTACGAGCAGGTTTAGATGAGATGGGGCAGAGATTGTTTAGAGAGGAGGCTAGCGTTGAGTAAAGTGTGTCTGTAGCCTCATTGACGTGGAGTGAGGAGAATTCGTTATGAGGAGGCAAGGTAACCGAGACCTCATTGGAAAGCTGAGCCGGTGTGAGGAACCGGAGGTTTAGTCGGAAGGAGACCATTTGCGGCGGAACGTGAGGATGTTCCGGTAAGGAAACCGTGAATTGAATAAAGAAGTGGTCTGACAGATGTAAGGAGGTGACAGTCAGATTTGCTGTGGAGCAGTTCCGAGTCACAATCAGATCGAGTGTATTGCCCGCTTTGTATGTGGGAGGGGTGGAAACCTGTTTGAGGTCAAATGAGGACAGAAGTGAAAGGAAGTCAGCCGTTTGGGGTTTGACAAG
This sequence comes from Centroberyx gerrardi, assembly GCF_048128805.1. Lineage (NCBI taxonomy): Eukaryota > Metazoa > Chordata > Actinopteri > Beryciformes > Berycidae > Centroberyx > Centroberyx gerrardi. The sequence goes on along the minus strand of NC_135998.1, from coordinate 17,942,587 downwards.
ATGGATATTCGTGTCCCCCATGACAATCAGCGGGGTGCCATCTTCAGGAATGGCTGAGAATAGCATGTCCAGTTCAACTACAAAGTTCCCCAGTAGCCCTGGTGGGCGATATATGACAACCACAAACAGCTTAACAGGAGCTGTAACCATGATTGCATGGTATTCAAAGGAGGAGTTATTGCTTAGAGGAGAAAGCTTAGTGAATTTCCAGTCTTTGGAAATGAGGGCACCCGTAACACCTCCACGCCCAACGGAACAAGGTGTGTGGGAGAAAGTAGAGTCAGCTGAAAGTGCAGCCGATGTGGCTGTGTTTTCTGAACGGATCCAGGTTTCGGTCAGGGCTAGTACCTGAATGTCGGATAGATTTGCAAGTGCTTGGATAAATTTTATTTACAGCAGACTGACAATTCCATAGGCCAAAAGAAAAACAGGAGGGCGTAGATGAGGCTTTTCTGAGAGAATAGAGGTTCTCAGGATTGCGCTGTCTTTTGTCACTGATGCGATTTTTTCAGTTACCCTGGATGACAGGGATATATTGGTAGCACATGGTGAGTGAGAAGACAGGCAAAGAGCGTAAATAGTAGAGAAGAATAATTTATCAGTGTCCTTGCTCAGTGGACTCGCCCAGGTAGACTCGAAGGTCTTTACACAATTAGGTCTACAGCGCTACAGCGCAGCTTAAGTATTTAAATACTAGGAAATGCCACAGCTGTGCCCAGTAATAGTTTGTCACCACGGCTGAACCCGCCCCTTTCAGATTTCCACAGCAAAGCAACAGGTGGAACAGACCCACCTATCGAAACTCAGAGAGTGAAACCAGGAAGTGCTCAGCCACAACAAAGCCTGACCACAGCCCAGCCTAAATCCAAATCTAACCCAGAAACAAAGATTCAAAGCCCTACTGACCGACTGATATCTCCTATGTCCCAGATCAGAGCTTGTTCTGCTTTGGGGCTCAGTTCAATCTCTCTTTGTAAGATTTAATTTAGTGAAAATCCCGCCCCTTTAAGATTTCCACAACAAAGCAACAGGTAGAGGGCGCGCCCCGCGTCAGTTGACCCACCTATCGAAACTCAGAGTGAAACATTCTACATTACAATACAATCGTGTAATATTGTTCACATTCTATTCACAAATATTTTCGCACATACCTCAACAATCAATGAATCACGGCGCTATCTCAATTGAAGTCAGTCGCGTATCGTGCGTGTCTCTCTGTTTCGTCTGTTCTCAGCTTGTGGATCTGAAGTGCTGTTGAATAGAGTTGAGGCGTGAAGACATGGGCGTGGCCATTTAGAACAGACAGAACAGAATGGTTCCTGTAGGGACAGCTCAGGACTGGCAGTCCTCTTCAGTCCCTGTTTTCCAATTGAAGTGGGTCCGGGGGGAAGGAGTGGGAAAAGGAGGTTTTCAAGTTCACCATCAGTCCGCTCACCTTACTCACCATGGGATTCTTTCATCATTCTTTCATCAAAGAAAAGAAAAAAAAAAAAAAAAGGGGGAAACCCCCCCCCCCCCCTTTTTTTTTTTTCTTCTTCTCTGGCGTGGCCATTTCTCGGTTCCAGAAGCAATTAAAGCCCATTCAATTTTCGCATACACATGGTCACATGACACGCCATTCACAGTGTGTTGCAACAGTACTAGGTTGTCTGTAAGTTACACCAGTAAATGTAGACTGCCTCACAATTATGGCTTGTCTACTTTGAAATGAAACATGGGAGTAATCTGAATATTCCGTTTTAATATGGGCCCTCTCCTATTGTTTCAGTCATGGTATTGTTTAATCACAGCTGTACATAATTATGTTGTATAAAGTATTGTATACACTATGGGCCTCACATAAAACATAACGCTACATAACAACACACATTCCATTCAGTGGCGTCACCAGCATCGGGCTGCCGGGAATGTTGTTTGACTCGCCCCAAATCTTTTGACAGAGGAAAGCAAGGAGGTTTTATATTAACCGGGTATCATTGGGCCGTGCGTTCCGGGAGTGAATTTCACAACGGAACGTGCATTCCGGTTCTAAAAAAGTAAATGCAGCGCAATGCCGGTGTTTGCACCTGTTTTGGGCGCTTAAACAACTGGTGTAGTTCGTTTTATTACCAAAGTTTGCCGGCTGGGCGGTGTTTGGATCTTCGGGCCAATCACAGTGCATAAAAGAGGAAAACTCCACCCAACCGGGAAGCAGGCAAGAAAATGACAGGCACAGACAGTTTAATCTATCTGAGCCGCGGAGCTGACAGGTTGTGTTGTGAAAATGTCGAGAAAGAAGAAACTAGAGATTCTGCCTTATTTTCAGCCCAATGTGAGTGATAAAACAATGTGTTCAAGTGAATTTAACTTGTAGACAGACATGTAATTGCCATTTTCACATGATCCATCTTTGTAACTGAAATTAGCCTACTAATTTAAAGTTTGCTATAGAGAGTGAAGGAATATTTAATATAAAGTTAATAAAACTAAAATACGTGTATTCCTGGTTTTGCTAAAGCTGTTGCTTATGCCATGAAAACTGTTGTTGATGCCATGAAGAGTGCTCCTGAGGAGCACTCTTCCTCTCCTCTGCACCTCTCCTCTCCATGAGCGTTTCACAGGACCCAATGTAGGCTACACAATAATATTCAGTTCATAAAGAAAGTCTCAACATGGTGCATTAATTTAGACATAAGGACTACTATGTCAGAGCCATGTGTTTATCTGAAATTGATCAACACCCCTCCAACCAATCAGAATCAATTCATCCAGCACATGTGTAATAAATATTAATGGATGATTTTTGAGAGCTGATCTTTTGTCATGTCATGTTTCCTCTAGCAGGAGGAAGTTGAGCCTGTTTTGAGGGAAGTGGCAGAAAATGGTAATACTCGCGTCTGATCACCTTCAAATGGGAAAATGCCAGTATAATATGAAACAAGTGAATTGCATTTTTTAAAGGTAGGCCTAATGTTGTCTTTTCTATCAATATCATAGGAAGGACAACAAGAGATTGATGTTCTCAGGGTCAGAGAGACAGCAGAGAGCAGCCACACCAACCAAACCCCAGATCCAGTCAGGACACTGCACCACCCATGGCTTCACTACAGCCTTTTCTGTTTATTTTGTTTTCAGCTGTTAGTGCTCAGTGTGTTGGTAATCTTCCATCAAATTATAATAATTATGTAAAACAATTCTGTTCCATTATAATACAGAGGTATGTTATAAGATCTTTCATTTTTTCAATTTTTGATTCAAGTCAACAACTGTATAGCGATGTGTAACTTGGCTTGTACCGCAGTAGAGTGCCCCAAATGCTACTCAGTTTGATCTGTAAGGTAAAATACATGCCATGTCCCTCCCCAGTTCAGCCCCACATTACCTGGGCTCTGCCCCAAATGTATTCAAACCTTGGTGACACCCCTGATTCCATTATGAAACCAAATTATCAACCTGGTTGCATTCTTCTGATACTGTAGCCTATCTCAAATGTCTAAATAGGTCAAGGTGAGGTACCTGGTTGCCAAAGCTATATTGTCAGCCTATATTGCCCCGTTCATATGGTCACACTAGCACAAGCCAGTGTGACCATAAATGTCTTATTTGCAGCTAATGTAATTAAAATACCAGATTTAGTTGGAATAACATTTCAATTGTGTTTTTCTGAACATTAGAGTTTGTTTGTTCTGTCTATTCTCAAAATGAAAACCCATTTCTTTTCAGGTGTGGCTATGTGCATCAAATACATGGAGAGTGTTTGGGATGATGAGGCATACCATGCTTAATGCCTTGTAGTGTATAAGAGTTACTTGGAAACGGTAGGCTATACCCGGTCAGGAAAGGGGAAGAAAATTAATCTTGCAACAAAATGCAGTATAACATTTCTTCACCAAAATATGCCCCCAAAATGTTATCCCTTCTCTGCTTGCAGACAAAAGTCGATGGATCCTGGTGAAATTTGAAGGGGATTTGCTGCCCAACCTCTGTGTTTATTGCCTTGGAAGGTGTGTGCCAAGGGGAATGGAGAAGGAGACCAAGCCAAGGGCCGAGTTTACTTTGTGTTCGGAGGGATGGACACTCAGGGAGTCATTCAGAGCGATTGTATTGTGACTGTAATAACATATGTGCCTGGATGTTGTGGATAGTTATGTCCATGTTGTATTAAAGGGTTTAATAAGTACTACAGTGTAATTGCTTGTGTTTGTTTCAAGTTAAATTTAGCTAGATGTACTACAAAATCAACAGTGAAAAATGTAACTAACCCAGACCATTGTATCAAACACTGGAGCACTTGATTTAACTTTTTAACCTAGATTGGTCTTGCCAAAAGTCATACCCTGTAGAAATATAAACTCATGTAATAAGAGAAACAAAATCAGTTTTGTATCAAACATTTATTTCAATGTCTTTCCAGTAGAAAGGCTTTTCTACAATGACCAGATTCAATAAATAACTTTAACATTGCCCGTGAACACGTCGAGCCCTTGAACCCACAGAAGCCCCACCCACCCCATTAAGCCCCTCCCCTCTACAGAACCCCTTTCAGGACTGCCTGAGAACAGCAGCAGCAAGCCTCGAATCCGGGCCGACGAATATCTCCGCCCTACAGCGAAGAGAACCCTCACACACATTGAAATAGTTTATTTCAAAAAGTCTTTCCAGAAGATTCAGTATGGTCGCTTATCGCCACCCTTTCCCAACCATTCCTCTCACCATTTGAGTCCAATCTGTCCATTATGTACATCTAGGTGCCGCTACCAGAGAGGCAAGGGGCGACAGAGAGAACATGAGTTGACCTCTACCTGCCTACAACTCATCCTTCTCATCCTGCTCACCTTCCCCACCCTCAGGCGGGGGTCCACCGGCACTACCATAAAGCTTGCTGACAATGGGCTGCACCACCTCCTCCAGCTCCTTCTTCTTGGCTTGGAAGTCTTCCAGATCGGCATCCTGGTGGGACTCCATCCACTCAATCTTCTCCTCCACCGCCTTCTCGATGGCTTCCTTATCCTCATCGGACAGCTTTCCACCAAGCTTCTCCTTGTCGCCCACCTGGTTCTTCAGAGAGTAGGCATAGCTCTCCAACTCGTTGCGGGCATCGATACGTTCCTTCAGCTTCTTGTCCTCATCTGCAAAGCGCTCGGCATCATTCACCATGCGCTCGATATCCTCAGGTGTCAGTCGGTTCTGGTCGTTGGTGATTGTGATCTTGTTCTTGTTGCCTGTTCCCTTGTCCTCAGCGGTGACACGCAGGATACCATTGACATCAATCTCGAAGGTGACCTCAATCTGGGGTACACCACGAGGCGCGGGAGGGATACCAGTCAGGTCAAAGGTGCCCAGCAGATGGTTGTCTTTTGTCAGGGGACGCTCACCTGAAGAGAAAGTTGAAAATTATAACCATATCCAGAGTTATGCAACATTTCTCATATCAGCCTATATACAAGAATGAAGCAACCAAATTTTCACACACATTAAATATTTTGTGAAAATTCTTTCCATTGTATTTGCCTAGTTTACAGGAAGCGGTCCAAGTCTTACCTTCATAGACCTTGATGGTGACAGTGGGCTGGTTGTCAGAGGCGGTAGAAAAGATCTGGGATTTTTTGGTGGGCACCACAGTGTTCCTGGGGATCAGCTTGGTCATTACTCCTCCAACGGTCTCAATACCAAGGGTCAGGGGGCACACATCGAGAAGAACCAGATCACCTGTAACAGAAGAACAAGAAACATTTAAGTAAAAAGGCCCAAGTCTTCTATTGTGCAAGCTTGATGCAGTGGCACAGACTGTATCACTGTGTACTGTCTCAGGATGATGACCTACCAGTGTCCTCTTCTCCAGACAGAACTCCAGCCTGCACAGCAGCTCCATAAGCCACGGCCTCGTCAGGGTTGATGCCCCTGGAGGGTTCTTTGCCATTGAAGAACTCCTTCACCAGCTGCTGGATTTTGGGGATACGGGTGGAGCCTCCAACCAGGACAATCTCATCAATGTCAGGCTTCTTCAGGTCAGAATCTTCCAGCACCTTCTGTACAGGCTTCATGGTGGAACGGAACAGGTCCTGGACAAAATAAAAGACAGGGTAAAAAGGCTTGCCTAATGCAATGTTCTATAAACACAGAATGTTTTTGTGGTGCAATAGTTTTACAAGTCTCAACTGATGAGGTGGCCAACTTACCATGTTCAGCTCCTCAAACTTGGCACGTGTCAGGGTCTCAGAGAAGTCTTCTCCCTCAAAGAAGGACTCAATCTCGATGCGGGACTGGTGCTGGGCAGACAGGGCCCTCTTCGCCTTCTCAACCTCACGACGCAGCTTCTGCACAGCACGGTTGTCCTTGCGCACGTCTTTGCCAGTCTTCTTCTTGTACAGCTTGATGAAGTGCTCCATGACGCGCTGGTCGAAGTCTTCACCTCCCAGGTGAGTGTCACCGTTGGTGGCTACCACTTCAAACACACCGTTGTCAATGGTGAGGAGGGAGACATCAAAAGTGCCACCACCCAGATCGAACACAAGGATGTTCTTCTCGCCGTCCTTCTTGTCCAGGCCGTAAGCAATAGCGGCAGCAGTCCTGGAGAAGGCAAGTAAAATGAAGATAAAATATGAGAAAATACTAGAATTATCAGGAAGAAAATGTTTCCAGACTGCCTTCAAATTACAGCAGATGATAAACGTTGTCATAAGACACTTACGGCTCATTTATGATTCTCATAACATTCAGACCAGCGATGACTCCAGCATCCTTGGTGGCCTGACGCTGGGCATCATTGAAGTAGGCAGGGACAGTGACCACAGCATGTGTGACCTGAGGAAACAGAAGGGGAAATTAAATCAACACATCAAACACTTGTTCAGGACCAGTGTATGATTAGATATGGAAACAAATTGTTGTACCTTCTTGCCCAGGTAAGCTTCAGCAGTCTCCTTCATCTTAGTCAGCACCATGGCAGAGATCTCCTCAGGGGCAAATGTCTTCATCTGGCCAGCAGAAATTTCGACCTGGATATGGGGCTTGCTCTTCTTCTCAATAACCTAGAGAGCAAGAGGAACACAAACATCAATTTAGAAAGTTTGCCACTAATAACACTGTCTAAATAACTTCAGACCCTACAACCACACACTTAACTTCATACTATCAGAGTAAGAAACTTACCTTGAAGGGCAGGTACTTGATGTCCTGTTGCACAGAGGAGTCACCCCAAGTGCGACCAATCAACCTCTTGGCATCAAAGACTGTGTTCTCAGGGTTGGAGGTCAGCTGGTTCTTGGCAGCATCACCAATCAGACGCTCACCCTCACTGGTGAAGGCCACATATGATGGGGTGATGCGGTTTCCCTGGTCGTTGGCAATAATCTCCACACGGCCGTTCTTGAACACTCCAACACTGCAGCAAAGATTTTTAGTAATTACTATCATTGAAAAGCATTACTCATTTCATTCCAGTGTGACACCATTTTTTTTTTTTTAAACGGCCAAGCCAGAAATCATCATTTCCTCTTACCATGAGTAGGTGGTCCCCAGGTCGATTCCTACCACGGTTCCCACGTTCTCCCTCTTGTCGTCGTCATCGGCAAACACGGTGCCGGCGACCAGCAACACCAAGCACATAAGTTTCATCTTTGCTTGTATTTTGCTCAAATCCTATGAAGAAATTGCGGAACAGAAAACAATGTCAGGACGTGGCGTTGCATTCATGACGTGTGCTCGCTTAACGCTACGTGGAAATACGGGCTAGCAATGTTGCTTGCATATTCTGTTATGCGTAAGGATCCCAACCCGGCTGATATATGGAAAGCATGGCTCAGAAAGGCGCTTAAACCCTTAAATAAACAGAAAAAGGCAAAGTCGTAAGGCTTCGAAGAATAGAGGTAACGTAACGTTAGATGGGGTGGAGCCCCATTGCCTCGTCCGATAATGAACACCGCTAGTTTTTCCATCTACCGGTGCCTAGCAAGACCATGCGAGGGAACTGTTCTTGTCATAATTAGTCGTTTAAAGTATGCTACTCTGCACACCACAGATCATCGCAAATATCCACACTTCTTCTCTATCATATTGGCTGGCCTGCTAATTAAAACCACGACTATCTTCTGGTTAACACAATGCTATCGTCAAATGTTAGCTTAGCCGGCTGCCTGATGGCTGTCCACCACTTTTGACGTTTTACCACAAAAATTACGTTCGCATTTACTATTCATTAATATTTTTGGCACATACCTTAACAGCAAACAATCAATGAATCCCCCGCCTTGGCGCTATCTCAACTGAAACAGTCTCGTATCTCAGTACGTGTCTCTCTGTTTCGCCTATTCTCAACTTGTGGATCTGAAGTGATGTTAAATGAATGGTGCTCTCCGTATATAAGCCGTCATTTCTTCCCCATCGTGGAGGCCTGCGATTGGCCGCGCAGCAGCTCGTTGGAACGCGCTCATTGGTTTCTTCCGGCATGCTGGCCGCCGCTGATTTGCACGCGTTTGGTCAAGTCAACGTCATGAGTCAGACCTTACTGTGCCGCTGCTGATAGGCCATGTGTCAAGTGAATTCATGAATACAGTTGGTGCAATGAAGTGCCAGTCTTTTGAGGAGGCCTTTTCACATTCATACATTTGAAGTTTGTGCCTCTTTTCATGTCAGCAGGACATAATTTGGACCAAGATTCATCGTTATGTTAATGTTGTTTTAGGGTATGTGCTAGCATGTAATTATCATGGATAGTAGTGACTCACTGCAATGAGTAAGAAATGTATAAGCCCTGTGTAATATGTATGTAAATAGAGCAAATAGAAGGAAATGAGGTTACATCAGATGAACTAGGTTGTCTGTAAGTTACATCAGTGAATGTACAGGCTCTGCCTCTATGGCTTATCTACTTTGAAATGAAACAAGCCTGCAGTAATCTGACTATTCAGTTTTAATATGGGCCCTGGGTCATGGTATTGTTTAATCACAGCTGTTCATAATTATTTTGTATACAGTATTGTATGCACTATCGGGCCTTACATAAAACATATGCTACATAACAAATAAAGTATACACACATTCTATTATGAAACCAAATTATCAACCTGGTTGCATTCTTCTGATACTGTAGCCTATCTCAAATGTCTAAATAGGTCAAGGTGAGGTACCTGGTTGCCAAAGCTATATTGTCAGCCTATATTGCCCCGTTCATATGTGTACACTAGCACAAGCCAGAGTGTTACCATAAGTCATATTTGCATAAGCTAATTAAAAGCTAACTAAAATACCAGATGTAGTTGGAATAACATATCAATTGAGTTTGTTTGTTCTGTCTATTCTCAAAATGCAAACATCTTTTTAGGTGTGGCTATGTACAGTATATCAAATACATTGAGAATATTTGGTATGTATAAGCATAATTGCCATCATGCTTAGCCCCTATCTTAGTCATGAGATGGATGTCCTCACTTTGGAATTCAACTGATGTCCTTTCTTTTCAGCAAGGATCACTAGGCTGCTCTTTTGGCTGCTTCAGGATCTGCCCTAATGACCTGATGTAAGCCCTGACCACAAATCCCCAACCCCCTGGCTAAAGTGGTGGCAGGTGTTGCTACAAATCCATGGCACCCAACTTCTGCAAGATATGCCTTGGCTTTCCAGCCCTGAGCTGCAAGTTCACTGTATCTAAGCTTCTTCCTTACATATGAAACAGCTTCTGGTGTTGGACCACAATTCCTAACTTGCTCTAACTTGTAACTACTTGAATAACTCTATCCTGACTTGTTCTCTATCATGGACAAAGCCAATGTGTTGCATATGTTTCTTTCTCCTAATGGATGAAGAATTGGTTTATTAACTATTAATTTATTTTTCACAATGGCTACCCTGATAATGTGGCTGATACGGTGTGGTTAATATGTAAACTTATTTGGTTCCCCAGTAGCTGGCATGTGAGGTGATCTTCCAGTCTGTTTTAGCATTGTTAAGCTCATGATTTTAGGACGCTGTGAGTGTGCTAAATGTGTGGTAATGGTGCTACGGTATGGTATGGTATCATTGTTTTAGTTTTTTAAACCAGTCTTTTGTTAGTTTGCTTTGCTAATTTGTTTAGTTGTATAAAGTCTGCCACATAGGTATGCTGCACAGCACTCTTTCTGAGCCACACCTGTCTACATCTACCTTAGTGAAAAGATCCAGGTATGAGGTGTCTGATGACCAAAGCTTTTATCCTGAACTCTGAATAGTACATTTATGTTGCCACTGAGGTCTCACTTGGTTGTCACAAAGTATGGCTTTTGTCATTGCTTAACTTCATAGTGTACATCATGATTGTGTTGATTTTGTACGTACATGTGGACACACAAACATATAAATCTGATTGTTATATGTTGGTTTGTTATCATTATCATATAGGAAAACAACTGAGACGCAATCTCACAAAATGAATGAGTGAATGAACGAATGCTCCGGAGATGAAATGGAATAAAGTTGTGGGTAGAAATAAGTTAATTTGGTTACTCCACAATAATCATAGGAATTGATATTCCTGTGATAAACAGATGATGCACATGCACCAGCCTATCAAACACACTTCAACACAGATTTTGTTTCTATTCAATTAATCTGCAATATCTGCGTCTGGCTGCCTGTTGGGATTGATGATATCAAACATGTTTCTCGGATGTTACATTGAAATTAAGCGACAGTCTAATCCTCCACGTCAACCTGAGATCAAATTACCCCGTCTATGGTATAACAAGTGAAAACTAGCTCAGTCCTAGTTTCACGCTCACCAATTGTTTTGTCTGTGAAGCCGACTGTTATAACAGCTTATAACAATCCCCCCCCAAATAAAATAAAGCATTAACAAATGCTCTCCCGCTCCCTGTCTCTCTCTCTCTAGATGTATGGGATCATCTTTCACTGAGACCTATTTTCATATTGAACAACACTACTCCTCTCATTGTCATTGTTATCTCTGCTCCACTTCTCTATGTTAGAAAAGCAAATATGTAAAAGTAAGTAGCTCAGCCAACAAGACTGATATGTTAATCAGAGAACTATTTATAGTTGTTTGAGGAAAGCATCCATTAATGCATCATGTCTATAACGTCATTCAAAACGTAAGACGTTGTACTGGGTAGTGACTGATCTCTCCAAATAGCCACTAGCCAACAGTCATGTCTCTCTTTATAAGTGGGGAAATTATTGAATTTCCCCCCTACATTCTGACACAGTCATTACAACCGACGGCACTACATATGACAGGCATGACAGCCAAGTGACCAACAACAATGGCAACAGTCATCTACTGACCAGTAGAGGTAACTGCCACAGATATAAATGAATGAAAGGGAATGAGTATTCAAAATGAATGGAAGTCTATGAACACTGTCCCCCAAAATGTTCCAACTTACAGACAAATCAGCATAGGCTGTTGACCCAGTGGTGAGCTTAAAAATGAGATAAGCCAAGCAAACCAAAAGATAGATTTCATGGATAGATGATTTATCATTAGTTAATTTCTCAAAAGACACTAGCCTGTAGCCCAAATTGTGATGCTGAATAATTCCAAGCTAGAGGCTATGAAAACACATCTAACCTGATTTCCAATGAGGATCAGCCCTTGTTTCAGAATGAAATAGTCTTTAGTCATAATAAGTAAAACAATACATCCACTGGCACAATCACAACTTGGCAGCAAGAATGTTATGGATAATTGAGTTTTTACAGGGCATTAATAAAAAAAATCATATGGGACAAATCTCGTTTATGAATTTTACATTATAGGCTGTTTTATTCAGGCAATAGCAAATCAACTAAACCCAAGTTCCTCCAATTAAAAGGAAGTGCTTGTTTAAAGGAGACGCACTGAAAATCCCATACAGTCCAGTGACAGAAGCGGCAGGGAAAATATAGCATGGTAGGCCTAAATGAAAAGACGAGTAAACTGTATGACCTCCAGTCAGTGACCGTCCCAGAGCAAACAACCACCTATATTGACATAGATTTATTTCGTTTTTCTCTTATAAGATCATATCCAGACATATATAGATTAGTTTGTACTAATTACAATGATGTATACTATGGATTAATGTCATAAAGATTTATGTCCTCCTAAAAAGGTGGGTAAAGTCAGGTCTGCAAATGAAACAAACAAGAGTGAAGTAGCCTACCTAAGCTCCAAGTTGGAATAAGTATACTGTAAAATCCCTCACATATGTTTGACTTATCATAACAGGGGTGTCAATTCACTAAACCTTAAGGTATAACAAAATCCCTGGATCTGATATCATTTGGCACCGAAACTTTGAAACCCTCTTATATCACCAAAACCTCTGAGGACAAGTTGAACAATTAAATTTGACTGACAAGATATTATATGGTCAGTGTGATAAGTCAAGAGTTTGCAGGTTTTCATTCCAATCAAACACTACATCTGCTGATTTCATGAATTAGTTCCTCCTCTCTGGCTGAAGTTGTGCTAAAAAGTGAAATCAGCTGCTGTATAGTTTGATTGGAATGAAAACCTGCAGACTCTTCTTCTTCTCGTAGATTTGCAGCAGTGTAGACGCATTAATGGTATATTACTGCCCTCCATTGATGAAAATACTCATATCAAATCCACTATGATTTAAATCCTTTGGTATAAGCCTGTTGTGTGTAAAAATCACAGTATCTTTGTTATCTTTGTTGTTATTGCAAGTTTTCAAAGAAAAAGAAGAAACGCTTAGATCTGCTAATTCTTTGAACAACACTTCTCTCTCATTCCTGTATTTCCTGCAAAATATCCTGACATGCTGTACCGTGTCTAGACTGACACACTCACATAAACCATGTGAATGTTTACCAACTACTTTTAGACAGCTGCCCGACCCACTGTGGCCCAGTCTCAGTCTAGTTAAGCAGCAGCCCTGTCTCACCCAAGATAATAGTTTTGGTTTCTTTACTGACTTATAAAATATAAAATAATGTCTCCCTCTTTTCTCAGTTTTCCAAATTTCTTGCCATTTCTTTTCAGTTCCGTCTTTAATCATACCATGGCACTCTGTTTTGCCCATTAAAACCAACCTGCAGACTCTTGGTCCTCCATGGCACATGATTAAAAAACACTGGTTTAGACTTCCTTTTGTTTGGGTCTTTCATTTACATTCTGTTTTACTCTCCGCTAGAATGATAAAAAATTACAAGATTTGGACTCACTTTCTTTTTCTTCTTTTTTTTTACTGTTGTATATGTACACTTACATGCGTATGTGGGTGTGTATGGATGTATATATATGCATGTATATACAGTATATTGTAATTTTGTGTGAACCCAGGGTATAGGGAGTGACGGGTGGGAATGGGTTGAGGAGGCATGTGGGGGGTTGCTGACATTTGGGGGTGGGATTGGTGAGGGGGGCACCGGGGATATTTGGATGACAACAGGCAATTACTCTGTATGTATACTCATGATGTATTCATGGTGTATGTACGCTAACTGTACAAAATATTAGGGTCAGCTTCCCTTAAGTTGCAGTCCCTTTTGCACAATCCACATCTCAGTTGTCTCAAAGCTTAAAAATCCTTCTGTAACTTGTCTGATTCTCTTTCTCTACACCTCCCCCTTTGCGATTGGTATAAATTTAATAAGGAAATCAATAAGGCATAATGGCTTTTACCTGGATTCACCCCATCAGTTTACTTCATGAAAATAGTAAGAGTCTCTAACATTTTGTATATTCAGTTTATATTCTTTATGTCTCTTCCCTTTTTTTTTTTGGAATTAATAAAAAATCACAAAAACAACCCCAAAACTATTTGGACTCACTTAAGCTATGGCAAGTGCCATGTAACTGAGCAATTTATGCAGGTGAAGCTCTTTGTGGTGAAGCCCCAGGTTTGCGCCCCCTAGCGGCAGAGCCCGGCACCAGCAGCAGACCCCAAACTGATGACGTGGTTCGGCTCGCCGAGCAGACCAGCAGGATGGCCGACCAGAGCAGGCAAATCAAACTCGCTGCAGCTAAGAAAAAGGTAAAGTATTTTACAGTCAACCTGGCAAAACATCACGGGGAGCACTGGAGGTGTCTCTCTTCAGCGGGTTGGTGTTGTCGGCGGTTTCTTTCATTTTTTACAGTTTTTTTTAACGGAGGAGGGTGTTGTCATTACACGTCGTCCGACCTCTGTGGTGTCGCCCATCCCGGACCTCAGGCTCCTCTTGGGGGTGTCAATGCGCAGGAGAGGCCGGGGCTTCTTTCGGGCCTCGACTGATAGCATTAACTTGCGAGATTATGTAGACTATTTTTAGTTCTTAGAAGCATTTATAGCGGCCTAATTCGCTTGTTTTGCCGGTGGTTAACTTATTGTATTTACTCAACGGTTTCGGGTGTCTGTCCAGCTACATTTGATTATTAACCAGCTAACTATTACAAGTTAACGTTAGCGAGCTGGCTAATGGATAGTTGGCTTGCTAATGATTCTTGCTGCTATCCAGTTAGCGTGTTGTTAAAGGATGCCAGACAACAGTTGGGCAGCTTTGTAGCTTGTCTACTCTGTAGGATGGCACAGCTCGCTAATAAAAATGTGCAGCATGCACCAATTTAAGTCAGTAAACACCCGAGAAGCATTGTAGCCTAGTTAGCAGGATAAGATGACGGGGACTGTTTTGACAGCTGACACCCCTCTTCCTTTTCTGTGTCCTGCTGTGTGCTCCGGCTAGGTGTGTGGCTGGCTAGTGAGAAAGATGGCCTTATCAAATGTAAACGTTAGCTTCAGGAAATGACTCGTCAGCATTTGTTGTTACCCCACCGTCTTCGTGGATGGGTGGTGGTGTTGATAACTCATAACATTAGCTGAGATTCAAGCCTCCAGTATTGTGGAGATGCCATTCCCAGTAGCTATCTAGTTCCCTCTGGTCACCCGCAAACAGCTGTCACTGTGTCACGGGCCCCATGCTCATACAAACTCACACAGGGGGAAGTGCGTTTCAAAACATTCTCCACTTATGTTCACATGGCTAAACTGCACCGTCTAGTCATATGTTAATAGTAATAGTTTTCCATAGGTTAGTTAACAGCATTTTGGTGAAGGTTTTGAACAAGCAAGCCATTGTTCCCCACTTAAGTGATACTAGTAAGGCAATAACTAGTGGGCAGTGGCCATGCATTCCAGCCTATGTTTGAAGCTGGATCTCTTGAATAGGCCTTCCATTGTCAGAGAGGGGGAGCTATGCCTCCCTGATTCAGCTGAGAGCGAAGTTACATCTCCTGATTCAGTTAGCCTGACTACAGCCTCCGCTGGTTACTGATCACTCACTCATCTCTTGCTTCCTTCTCTCCTTCGCTGCTCAGCTGAAGGAGTTTCAGCAGAAGAGCTCTCCTACTAGTGTAGGAGGAGAGAGAGGAGGAGGAGGAGGAGGAGGAGGGGGAGCAGGGGCCAAGAAGAAGAGGAAGGTGAAGGGAGGGAGCCAACCCGATGCGTCCTCAACAGACAGAAACTCTCCAGACAGCGTAAGTCACAATCCACATCTTTCTGTTTGTTTATTTGTTTGTCTGCCAGTCAGTGAAGGCCCGAAGGTCTGCCTTTCTGTCAGTTAGCAACCTGTCTGTCTTTGTTCTTGTATATCCGTCTGTCTCCTTGTCCTGTCCGGTTACCCGTACTGTGTATGCCCCTATGAAAATCATCAATTTCCTAAACAGTTTTATTTCTTCTTATTTTTTATAGCTTTTTAAAATGCATCTAATCCAACTTGTATATCTGCTGCTTACAATATGCAGACAAAAGTGTAATTACTTTAACAAATAGCCTATCTTTGATCATTGTTAACACTGATAATGTGGGACTGCTAGTTCTCAAAGCTAAACCTAGGCCCAAACAATTCATATATCGAAAGATTAGAGGCAACATTAAACTAAATCTAAAAGGCTGCTATTAGATTAGCACACACTCACACACATTATGCAGAGAGCTTCCAACCGCAACACTTATGAGGATATATGAAGAGTTTGAAAGTGACTGGACTGGCAGAGCTGCACACACTTGAGAAAATATCTCCAGGTGCTCGTAGGCAAATTCCTCACCGTTTGTGCCATTGTTGTTTAATACTGAACAAATATATGTGAAAACAGAACATGTAGGCTGAAGCGTAGTACAGCCAGGCACCTTCACCCCTCAAATGTCAGGGCTTGACGTTGCCACTTGCCCACAGGCCCGTCAGTGTTTTCTCAGAGCTCTGGGCCAGTAAATAACGATTTTTAGTGGCCCTGCTTGGCCAGTGATCAAAAAAACTATATTGTCGGTTGTGAAATGATATGACAGAATTACTATCTTGTCGGGAAACGCTTTCCTATTTTCGATCAAGCTTGCAGAATGTCGACAACGCAGTAGCACCGTTGGCCCGCGTTTGTTGGCCAGGTGCCAGGGGGAAAACAATCTGTACCCAAGAGAATGACATTGGAGGAGGAGTGAGCCGAGGGAGAGGGATGGAGAATGTGAGAAAAGAGACAGAGGAAGTTTCAGCCTCACTGGCCAGAATGATGGCCACGGTTAGGGCATGATGCAGCAGAAGGCGAGGTGTTTGGTAAAATATGCAGACAATTTCCAGCATATGAAGACAAGGTGGAAGTTTGTTCATAAATTCTATCAAGTCCCGCACATAGATTTTTGGCTCAGCTATAACAAATCTGTAATAACGTGCATTTTCAGCCTGACTTATCAATTATCTATGATATTGCTATGTGATATTAATGTATTTTCAGTGAAATAAAGTCATAAATGAAAAACATAGATTCAGCTGTTATTACACACACATGATAGGCTATTAGAGTGCTGCTATCATGAGTAGCAGTCTTTATTCATGATTTGTAGGGAGGCAGCTCTGTTTTTAGGGACAGAAGGTGGATAGATTCACAGGGTTTGAGCCACACCAAAACAGCAGTGTCCATATCTAATTAATAATCAGAATAATCAAAATCATTAGAGCAGTGTCGACATTACTTGTTTTTAACATGTCTGAATTATAATTTAGACTTGTCTTAATGAGAAAACGCACTGATATGCTCACAGGGCGCAGTTTAAGTATTTGGGCTAGTGACTTAAAAACTTGACAAGATATAGTAGCTGCCTCGATAGCTGCCTTGACAAAAGAACACCCGGCCTTGACTGTAAAACCCTAAAAAGTCCCAAACTCCATTATATGCGCATTTATTTTCATTGAGTAAGTCTGTTAGTAGCATCAAATGAATTTCTTCATGCCGTTGCAAACCATGACTTTGCACTGTCTTCCTCCCTGTATTTACTACTTTGTTAGCCTAAAGTAAGCTGATACGATTTGAATTTTCAAACACAATGCTAACTAATTTAAATGAGGTTATTTACCCTTACATATTAAACAAAAATGGCAGAAAACAAGTGTACACATTACTTATCTAGGTTAGTCAGCCACTGCTACCTTGACTTACACATTTCCTGCAGGAAACGCTGACACAGGAATGGGGAAGCACATGCAAGGCCAAAAGTTGATTTAATGTGTGATAATTGCTCAGCAGTTTTTATTTTCTTGAGTGCAACAACTTACACTGTCATTTAAAATGTACAAATGCGTGTATTTAAAAGCTATGTCTCAATTGGGATGGGAAAGGAGGAGTTTGCTTCTCACCCATAAGGGCAGATTAGACAATACGACTACAACAGCCCCATGTACAAAAAGGCTGCTTGCCAAGTTGAATAGTAACCTAAAGTTGGCTAGGATGAAAGTTGAAAACCTGTAAATTAAAGGGTAACTTCGGTATTTTTCAACCTGGACCCTATTTCCCCATCTTTTTGTGTCTAACTGACTAAAGGGGACAACAATTTTTGAAATTGGTCCAGTATTGAGTGAGATCGCATCGCCGGCAGCCGCGAAACGAGCTGCAATGTAATCCGACGGGGCAAATCGCACCGTCAATGTATGTCCACTAAAAGTGCTTGTTTTTGCCACTGACAGGCTCAGATTGTTATTACAAGTGTCTGACAACATCATGGAAAGGACCCTACAGAGAAATTAAACGTTTTTCTTTACCTTTCGCTTGATCCGGTCTGTGTGTAACTGAAAAATACCGAAGTTACCCTTTAAGGAGCAGGAGGAGGGGGACTTGGGCCTGACAGTCGGAGCAGATTATCCTGTAGTGTGAATGGGCTCAAGACTGCCGACTGTCCATTTAGCATGACACAATTTTTTCTAACATGTTTAATTTTGTCGGTCCAGTGTGGTCGGGCTTGTGTAGTGTGAAGCGGTCTAAGACTGAAATCTGAAACTGGCAACAGCCAATCGAAGTTAAGATACAGGGGGAAGAAAAAGATAATTTAACACATTTAACAACAACAAGGCCCACTCACATAGATGGTTTAGTAAAATTCCTAACTCTAATCGCTCAACTCTAAAGAAGTTGCTATCCAATTTCAGTTGGAGGAATAAACCTCATATAAAATGGCAACATGCCTGGATCAATCTGCATAAGTATGCAATTACAAATTAAGCGAAACAACTCTCTCTATATCCTTGCAGTAATGTCACTTCACAATACATTTGTAATGTAAATGTAGACTGTTGCTTCTGTACCATGAAGCAAGAAATGATAGGAGACCATTTTTGTAATTTTAGCGGTTCTGGACAAATGGGAAAGCGTTTTTGAATGACAGAATCGGGTAGTGTGTGATCCCTCGTCTTCGTGTGAGTGACGGCCATCTTTGTCCCGTCACTTAGTGTGAGCAGCTTCCCAACGGGACGGCAGGCAGACCAGTCGTTCAATCTGAAAGAGAGGGAACACCGTGCCCTAAATTAGCTTTGTATGTGAAGGTGAACAGCTTGAGCTGGCACAGGTTATTGTAGCAAAGGGAGACTAGGGATTGTGAAATGGGAGCTAGTTTACTTTGCTTAGTTTGTAGAGCTCACTGTAAAGCAAGCGTAAATATGCTGAACAGCAAGGCTGGAACACTACAGTACGCCATTGATTTGTAGCAACGTTTGCCATCAGTGTACTGAGGCAGCTAGGGATTTGCGGTCAGGGATTATGCCACTCCACAAAGGCAACATTTTAAGCGTTGGAAAGGTGCAGCCTAAAGACCAAGACAATGCCACTAGTTTGTGCACTCAGTAAAGTGAAGGATTCAGGTAGCCCTTGTTTGCAGCGTTAGTCTAATGCGGTGGACAAAATCAGGAAGGTGGCCGTTTTCTAATTTTATCGGAAAAACCCTGGATGAGTCACACAGCAGTGTTTACTGACCTCTTGGACGCAGCATAATGGTCTTAGTTGCTCCCCATTACAAACCCTCTTCTCTCTCCAAATCTCTTCCTTCTAGATTTCTTGTAACACCTGCCTCTCTGTGCCTGTTTGCCTGTATCTCTGTCACTTTCTCAAGCGTTCACTCCCCTTTTACTTCTCTTTCACCCCCCCCCCCTGTCTCTTCTTTCCTGTAGTTTGACAGTATTCTGAAAGCTCTTAGTCAAAGCAATGGAGTAGTCCTACCTCCCTATGGCAACAGTCAGGTGAGCCTCTCTCTTTCTGTCCCTCCATTGTTTCGTCCCTGCCTGTTTTTCCTCTCTTCCTCTCTCTTTGCATCCCCCACTGTCAGTAGCTGCTTCTCATGTGCTATGTGATATTGTACCTTGCTTCCCAGTTCTCCCTTTCCCCCTTTACCTCAAGTGCACTTGTTCTGTCGCATAGACTCAAAAGCATAGGATGGGTTCAGGTGTGATGTCTTACACTGATGCTATGCTTTCAAACCCATGTGAAGAGCGTGCATTACATCGCTGGGGGGGGGGCAAAGGGTTGAGATCGGCATTTCTCTAAGTTCAGACCTTGTTTTCAGCATGTTAATATCAGTGCTGGTGATGATTCACTGGAGTTTACCGGCCAGTGTTGTGGAAGTGCAGTGTGAATTGGGTCAGCACATTAAGGGGCATGAGGCTTACTAGTTGCATGGCTGTGACATCTCACCTGGACACGTTAGTTTATCATGCAGGCATGTACACGTCTGGGAAAACAAGACATGTATTTGTGTGTTTGACCACTGTTAAACAATGTTTTCATGTTGCTACCGTTGTGTTTGATTGTTAAAGGTCAGTTACAGCGTGATTGGGGTTTTTGCTCATTTCCTGCATTCCCTTACTGTTTTACATCACTGTAGATCGTTTTATCACATTATGAGATATTTGCCTCATCTTAGCTGTTTCTCATAGTAAATATTCTGAAATGAACGCAGTCTAAATATTGTGGGGTACTCCCAGTAAAGAAGAGAGCGCCAATTTTAAGCCATAATTGTATAAAATCAAGCTTTATTTTCTGTTTTCATTTTATGGACTCTAGCTGGCAGAAGCATCTTGCTTTGATTTGTCTGTTGGCTTGACTGGGATGTTATTGACAGAAGGCGGGTCCAAATGTAACTGCAGAGAACATTAGCTGTCGGTTGAAAGATTTATTTTGGAGAGGATAAGAGGGAAATCGGTCACGTAATGACCCCAAAGCGGGGTGTTTGTTTACAAACAGAAAACGTAGGTAAGGCGCGATTGGCGGCCTCTCGATCACAGTGAGGGATTTCCTTTACCGACCAAAATAGGAGTCTCCGGAGTTGTTTTTACTGATTTTTGTTTGGAATTGAGTGAGAGTGAATGAGCCCTAGAGGTATGGCAAAACTAATTTCAAAATATGCACGTAAAAACTGTCACAATTTACATTAAATGGTTGGGAAATGTAAAAAACGAGCAAAAACCCAAACCAGGCAGAAGTTTTGGACATCAGTGTGCTCTGTATGTTGTTCTTTCACCATAACTGCACCTCTTCTGTCTTTGCATTAAACTAGCGTGTGCATTTTTTGTGTGTGTGTCACCTCAGACCTATGCTGACACCATGGCCATGGGGTCTTCAGTTCCCCAGCTGCTGGAGGACCCAAAGGGCGAGCCCGGCCGCGGCTCACCCGTGTCTAATCTCTCTAGCACTATTCCTACTACTAACCTTGAGTCTGTCAGTCGCAACACTGACCTGCAGGTGTGTCTCTCTCCTTTCTCTCAATCCCTTTCTCTCTTTCTTTCCCTCTCTGCCTTTCTCATCCTATCTCTGTCTGTCGCTCTGATTCTTATTCTGTCTGTCTGTCTGTCTGTCTGTCACTCCTAACACTGTAAGCCTAGCATAATGACATGGATGAGTTAACTGCCCACTGCTACATTTTAACTAATGGCATATTTGTGTGATGAAAACGACAGATTCAATGTTTCTCCTTTTCTTTTGTTAGTGGTGTTTTTGATGTGCTTAATGTGCTTTGTCATCATGCGAACACCCGTTTATCAGATGTACAAATGTGCTCACAGTGTTTTCTGTCCTCTCTCTCTCTCTCTCTCTCTCTCTCTTTCTCTCTCTCTCTTGCTCTCTCTCTCCCCCTCTCTCTCTCTCTCTCTCTGCAGGACTACCCTGATACCAATGGCAATGAGAGTTTGACGGAGGAAAATAGGTGGGTCACCTCCTTTTATTCTGTCAGACTGCCCCCCTTCAGTGATACATTATGACACCCATGTGTCTGTTTATGTGGACACACACACAACACACAAAACAGCGGTTGCATATTTATGTGTGCAGTTCATGAGTAGGGTTGTCAAAACAGATATTTGCCTTTGCAGAATTTGCCTGCCAAGGTATTGTAGCATCATGGCAGATTAAATTGTGGGTTTCTCGTTAAGGCATGGAATATATTTCCCTCAAAAATGACTTTTTTGCTATTAACAATTCTGTTTTTAGAGTTTAGAGTGTGGAGATGTGGATTTGTTGCAGTGACAGGCATAATGACGTGTAATTGTGATATGATGATGTATAAATGATGTATAAAAGAAAATAGCGTTCTCTTTTACTGACTAAAGTTTTAATTTGAAAAGTGAGTAATTTATTTTGTCAAAAACAGGAAAGGTTTCCAACAATGGAATTTTGTCAGATATTCGTGATGCATGTAAGAACAAGACTGAGAATTGACTGGTAAAATGGAGGAGAAACAAAAAGTTTTACTGCAAAATGACTCCAAATCCTGGGGATAAGTACACAGGCATACCACTCTCTTGCTCTTTGCTTGCACTGCATAGGCCTACTTTTGCCCAAAGAGGATTTAATAATATGTATGCTTAAGATTAGGAGGAACAGAAAAACTGGTGAAAAAATTCAGCCTTATGTTGCTCTTGCAAAACATGAAGTCCTTCAAAGCAGTCAGTGGCTTTTTCCAGTTTTTCTTGCTGACTCTCATGCACAGCATGTCTAATAACACTCACACAGCTCGGCAAGTATTCACTGACGATGTGAGGTATTTTATATTTTTGAAACCTTGAATTACACAATTACATCCAGGTTGATGACGAAGCTGGAGAGGACCAAAGGAATTGCTGAGCTGTTAATGTTTGCTGAATGTGGTGTTGATGACAACTCGGCTTTTAAGAAGCTAACATTAGTTTTAGAAGCAATTAGAATAGAAATATTTGATTTTTTTCAACATAGCAACACATAAGGTATTTATGCTGTACCGTATGGACTACACTACTATTTGTCATAAAAAAAGGTATCACAAGCATTATAAGACACTGTGGCTCCAGTATACCTGCCACCCTAGTTCTATACTAATGCAACATAGTGGATGGCGTGTTTTTGTCGGTTTGTTTTAATGTGTGTGTGTGTGTGTTGTCTTGCAGGCCGCTGTCTTCCACAGAGAGTCTGCGGCAGCTCTCGCAGCAACTGAACGGCCTGGTCTCTGAGGTACCACGTTATAACCATTTCATCCCCCTACTCACACACACACACACACACACACATTGCCATACAGTGTTAGGCTTTTAACATTAACGCACTACCACTGAAGTGCACTTTAGAGTAGTGTGTCCTACATCTGAAGGCAGAAACGCACTGGAAGCATTTTCAAATTCGCCAGTTGTTCCCACTGTGCACTGAAAGCATCAAGTGGTGCGTCAAACCACCTTGATATTTTTCCTCCGAACTTGGCTTAGTTTTGGACAGTCAACAGCGGACCATGACATCTGTTTTTCATGAGGTTTCTGAGTCACAGTTACAGCTGACCTATTTCAAGGCATAAGGACTTAAAATGTAATGTAATGATGAACATGGACAAAATATGAACTCGCTATAATCTAGCTGATCTGCTCGCTGATCCCAAATATACGAAGCAAACTGTAAACATATTTGATGTTACTCAAAAGAAAATATGATATAGTATCATTGCCCATCATGGTGGGGAAATGCAGGTGCTGACGACTAATCAAATTCCCCACCTGCAATGCATCCAGTATGTTTGGGCCTTTAGTGAATAGAGGCACATAAGTTTCCATTAAAGCACATTCATCATATTTCCTCTTAATTGTCATTTAGAAGAGTACAAAACAAAAAATTTGAAGTGTGTTATCTTAAAGTCAGTTTGGAAATTTACTATTGTTGACTTTAGGTAAGGGTCAGCTTATAACACTTGACTAAAAAGACATGCTTGTATTTTGTGTTGGAAGTGCATTAATGTGAGTGTCTGTGTCATTTTAGTCATCCACTGCTTATGTGAATGGGGACAGTGCACCTTCTATCAGTGAGAAAGAAATGGAGGTAAGAGAGAAATCTAATAGTTTCTGTCAACTAAACACTTGGGTTTGAAATTTGAAGCCTTAGAATTAAGTCAACTTATAATACAGTACATCCTTCCCTCAAAGGTCTAACCATGATATACGCTAAGGTGGCAATCACACTTACAAACGCAAAATTGACTAGTGCAGGTTTTTCTACTGTTTTCTGAGGTTTCGCAGTAGCCACAGCACTTCTCATATGCATTGGGAGCATTGCGGTTCACAGGGCACGCATTTGAAGTTGAACTCAGTCGAACATGCTGTGCCTAGAATGGGTTTTCTCGGATAAGGAAAAGTTACCAGCTAGTGTGCTTGCTAGCTAGCCCTCTGGAACGACATGCCTCATGTTTTCAGCACTTCCAGTGTGATCTCCACCTAACACATCCAAAACTCACTGTGCCCCTTTGTATGAAGGTGCCCTTTACTTTTTGGCTTTTGGTTATTTAATCTCCCACACAAAGTACACCACGTTCACTCCCCCTCAGCCTGCAGATGCACACTTGATCACACTGTAGAGAGAAAGTGAGCCATAGGCTAACGGTCATCATAACTTGCTGATACAAGAATGCAAACTAACAATGCAGTTGTTTTTAAAATGTATCATAATTGCACCACACGAGTTTGCAGGCAGTTGGTTTCTTAATTTGTCTGATAGCTGTAAGGGCTATACTGAGAGTCATGCCTCAAATATTGTCAAAACATATAAATTGGAAGGATGGATAGATAGGTGGATGGATGATTAAACATTAAGTGAATAAAATGGAACATTATGTGCGTCCTCTTTGGAGATGAATTGGTTTAATCCATGCCCTTGGAACCACCCAAACAAAACTCATCCAGATGTCCCTCCAGTCGGATCACAATTTGAACTGGCCAAGGATAATGGCAGTTTAGAAATCATAATCTTCATCCTCTGTGTAACTGTGTTAATTGGTCTCTCTGTTGAGCTTTATAGGTGTGGCACAGAAGCACAGTGTTATCTAAAAGCTCCACTCGGGCCTTGTACACCATGCAGTGTGATTTCAGTGACAATTAGATTGGCCCATTAGGTGAAACTTGGAAGCTCTCAGCACTGATTAGGCACTTCATATGGTCCTGAGAAACAGAGGTCATGTTGAAGCTGTCTGTGTCTTGAGAATGATAATTAAATGTGTTGCCATGAAGGCTCCACTACCCTTCAGCCCGTCCCATATAAATCAGTTTACCTGCCATCTTGTATTTCACTCATTTGCTTTACCGTATCATTTTAAAGCACATTTTGCACCACTTGTAAAGGTACTATTGTTTACCTTCATGTTAATAATTCACGTTTTGAATTTCTCTCCTCCTCCCACGTGGTTTTTTTTTTCTCTTTCACCACTGCACTTTATCCCTTTCTTCTTTCTTTTATTTTCTTTTTCCTGTCTTTCCCGGATGCATGTGTGCACGCGATAGAGTCGGAACCAGGAGCTGGCTGCCGCCCTGGAGTCCAGCAACCTAACAAACTCTCAGCTCAATACCAAGCTAGACCAGCTGGTAAGAAGCTGTGTGTGTGTACAGTATGTGTATGTGTGTGTTTGCTTTTGTGTTTGCGTTGGGAGTTGGGTGTTTCTTAGGTTTGGCCTTGTACGGCAAAGAATAACCCCTTGCCAACCTCACCACATCAATGTACATACATATTCTGCATGCTGTCTTGATTAACAACATCTTAGCAGAAGTCATGCATGATTTTCCACTTCATTTATTATCTTGCACTTAGGTTGACTAAAATACATTTCTCCAAAGTATCCAAAGCATAAAGAGCAACTTCAGTGTACATTTCTCAGAGCTGTCATAAGTTTATGACAAATGCCTAATTGCAAGGTTTTTTTCGAGCTGCCTTAGCACACTAACGAACACAAAGGGCTCATAACTGGCTTTCACTGCTTTGCAGTGTCTCTGTGCTCTCTGGCATGAAAATGAAGGGCTACATTTCGTGCCAAAAGCTTTATAAAGTTTTATTGGGCTAGGATGGGATTGTCAACCAGTGGTGGGGGGATAAGAGAAATTTTGATCTTTCCCAAACTGACATTTATGTCCTATTGGTCTGGCAGACACAGCAGTCTCAGGAGCTCACAGATCAGCTACAAAAGGTAAACAGTTTTTTCTTCTCTCTGTCCTCTTGTCTGTCCATCCCTCTCTCCCAGTCTACTGAATTGCTCACTCCCTTTCTCATCATTCATAAACTTTGCATTTTTGTTCCATCAGGAACGAAAGGAATTTGAGCAGAAGTTTGCAAAGGAGCAAGGAGCCATGCGGGAACAACTGCAGGTAACCACTCTCCGTACACATACACACTAATTTAATCCTTCTGGTGTTGTGTGTTTGCCTTGAGTGGATAGTACGCCATATCTGTTCAACCTAACAGCAGATTCATGTACTGTACTACAACCCACAACATAACCTGATTATCTTATTATCTTGAAACATGTACTGAATATGTTTTAAGTCATATTTGACTGGATGTCTCAAGAAGAAACTTGTTCTCTCGTTCTCTCGTCTCTGTAGGTTCACATCCAGACTATTGGTATCCTGGTATCAGAGAAATCAGAACTGCAGACAGCACTACAGTACACACAACAGGCTGCACGGCAGAAAACAGGTGTGTGTGTGTATTTTTGTGAGTGAGCGCATGCATGCATTTGAATAACTATTTTTAATCCTGCTAAGCGGTCACATCTATAGCCATTAGTTAACTGTGTGTGTGTGTGTGTGTGTGTGTGTGTGTGTGTGTGTGTGTGTGTGTGTGTGTGTGTGTGTGTGTGTGTGTTTGATTGTGTGTGTCCAGGAGATGCAGAGGAGCTGAGTAACCGTCTGCAGTCCACCAAACAGAGAGTTTCAGAGCTGGAGAGAACTCTTTCCTCTGTCTCCACGCAGCAGAAACAGTTTGAAAAGGTAACAGGCGTTTCAGTGATCTGTTCATATGAACATATAAACAGCACCATAAACATAGAACCAGAAACAGCAATCACTGGGGATGAGCAATGCAAATCCAATATAAGTAAGACGTCAACAGTTTCCAGCGACAAATGCTCAACTGACAATCAGCTGTGTACCTGTAATACAAATAAGCAGCTGGCTAATTTGCTCTGTCAGGGGAAACACAGTTTTCCCAATATATATATATATTTTTTTTTTATTAAAATGTTTCCGTTTTGTCTGCAGCACAACAAAGAACTTGAAAAAGAGAGAGACAGCCTGAGGCTAGAGGTGTACAGACTGAAGTAAGTCACTTTATCCTGGCGTACACGCAATAGGCCATTGAGATATATTTGATAACATTTTCACAGCAGTGGAGATGCAAAGCATCACTTTGACTGTCATGATGTTGTTAGACTCTATCAGATTGGATGCAGTGCAACAGATGGGATGAGCAAGTCTCCCAAGTCCTAAAGCAATCAGTGTCCCGGAAAACATCCTGCAAAAACAGAAATAACCATTTAAAAAGTAGCTAGCTGGGAACATTGGGCAGCCTGTGCTCACACTCATTGTGCTAATTTCTGGGGATTAATTTTGCCAAACATACCCCAGGACTATGTCAAGGACTCCTGTGGGTATTCGGACTCCACTTTGGAACCTGTGGCACATTAATTAGTTCAATGCTTTTATCTTACACTTCATAGTATGATGGGTGTGTGCATTTGTAGTATAGCTTGCCCCAATGTGAATCAAGCCTTTAACCGGCAATATGGTCACAATATCATAGAAAAATGTTTTTCTCCTTGACAATACAACAATATTTGCTGGAATCAGTTTTATTTTTCTAATACTTTACTCTAGAGTTCATATAAACACAAACCTGCGTGGATCCATAACGCTATATCTTAAAATGCCATATATTTTGCCCAGCCTTACCCCAACAGATACCAAGCTCTGCCTATTGAACAACATTAGGATGTCTTTCATTCACTGGCCTGTTTTGTAGCTCCGTTATTTTGCTGCTGGCAGTTTAGGAATGATGACCAACCCCTGTATGTGTGTGTGTGTGTGTGTGTGTGTGTGTGTGTCTGCAGCAGTGTGAGTGACGAGTCGAAGCAGCAGAGCTCGGAGCTATCGGAGCAGCTGAGGCTGAATGTGCAGGAGAACGGAGCCATGAGGCTGGAGCTGGAAGAGCTGCGGAAGAGGCTGGAGATGGCCGACCTCATGCTGCAACAGGTACATTAAGGCACAAACACACACATATACATGTTTATACTTTCTTACCATTAATTTGGCCTGGAGAGCCAACTTGTCTACAGGAAATGCCACCCTGCCTAAAAAAAAATTCACGAGGATTGGTTTCAGTGTAGCTCCTTAAAGTGATGTTGAACTTTGGTAGTACCTTGGGTTGTGTAGCTTCCTGGCCATGATATAACCCCAAAATCGGCGAGTCTCTGTTATCTGTTGCTCTGGGGCTCCGGTAGAGGTGATTGGAGAATAGTGTTTTTTTTCTCTCTCCATTCACTGCTATTCTATGGTGGAACGGGTCTCAAAATCACACTTATAGCACATAAACTAACGTCAACAAAGCAGATTCTGACAATACATAAAAAACTAGTACTGTCACTCACGTGTGGTAAAGTGAATTGCTGTCTTTATGTCATTAAACCTTTCAGTTTGAATAAGTGTAACAGCAAAATTCTTCAGACTGGATTTCGGTGTTACACTTATTCAAACTGAAAGGTTTAATAACATAAAGACAGCAGCACTATTACACTACACAACCCCAAGGTACTACCAAAGTTCAACATCCCTTTTAAGTGTTAAATGGCATAAATCCTTTGGGTCCGGAAAATGTTTTTTCACTTCTCAGATGTCATTTGCCTTCATGTGTTATCTGCATTTCACTCCACTTTGTGTTACTGATTTTTAAATGGGCCCTTTTGTTTCTCTGTGTCGGTGCAGTGCTCCAGTGAGTCAGGACCGCCCAGTGCCAACCAGCAGGTCCAGTTACTACTGGAAGAGAAGCAACAGCTGGAGGCTCACACTCACCAGGTCTGTGTACATGGACCTTTGTTTCTCTTTCAATTAATTTCTCATGTGCATGTGTGTGTGTCTACCTGCCTGTCTGTGTGAATATTCCCTTTCTCTGTCATTTTGAGCATTTTGAGTAGGTCTACATTTTGTTTTTTCATGTGTGATCCAGAGCTAAAGGCTCACTGGCAGAACACGGCTGTTTTTTTCTGGTTTAGGCTATAAAAATCAAGATAGAGTAATGTTAGTTACTGCTTTTACCTCATCACATGTGGTCTAGCTACTCCACACTACTCGCTCGCACCCCTGCTAGCCTGCCTTTATAGAGGCATGTGCCTCACCCGCCATAGTTGTCATGGTAACTTCCCCTTTTTCAGTTGCATCAAATGGTCTATTTGACGTCATTTTAAGTGAAGGGGTAGACTCAGTTGACCCCGCCATCCACCCACACATCTACGCACCCCCTTTTTCCTCTCTTTCGGTATTTGATACATAAAGGCTGGTGCAGGCTGAGCCACACCGATGGGATAGCGGTGGAGAATAATTCTTGCTCATTCAAGAAATATGCTGCTCTTGTTTTTTGTTGTTGCTCATTTAAAAATGAACCAAGACTGCTAGGGAAGCCATGCCTAACCTTCATGCAGTGACCAGCCTGGCAGATAACTGCCTATTTATCTGTTATGGAAATACCAAAAATCTCCCATTTTGATTGTCATCATTTTCAAAGCTTTGGAATGAAAGCCTTGCTGTGTAGTTGGCATTGTGAATGTAAGTTCTGCCTGTATGTTTGTGGTGGTGTAGCTGATGGAGTCGATTGCCCAGCTGCAGACGGAGAGGGACTGCTACGCTGAACAGATCCAGGAGGAGGGCCGCGTGTGGAAGGACAAGACAGAACAGCTGCTAACACAGGTAAACTGAGTAATATCATCACCACATTAGTAGAACATGTCGTACAAACACAATGGTTAAATAAGAAGTTGTGTGAAAACTTCTGTGTAGTTCTGAAGTACAATTGAGCATCAAGCCAGTGTTTTTTTTCCTGATGGTGCGTTTTCACCGGGGCGTTATTGGACAGGAGGGATTGCGCTGCTTCCCAATAAAAATGAACGGGAAGCGAGGCAACGATGCTCCTCACCGGAACTGGTCCCAACATACCATAAGAATTTGTATGTGTGTGTGTGTGTCTTGGCAGGTGTCATTGGTTGCAGAGGAGAGAGACAGGAACATCAACCGAGTCCAAGAACTAGAAGCTAACATCACAGAGCTGAAAAACACTGCAGGTAAGGGGCACACACTTTTCTCTACCCTACTACTTCTCTCTTTTTCTCCTCTTTTTCTTCTTCCTCACTACTTTTCCTCCATTCCTTTTCTTCATACGGAGTTCACTTTTGCAAATAAGCAATCTGAGTAACTGACCACAGTACAATGAACATTGGTAGAAAATTCACCTCTGTATGTGAAGTATTTATTTTATTCACTACAGTGGTGCTAACAGTTAAACACTACATGTTTACAGTACAGTAAAAGCTAGTTTAGCATAATCTCAAAAGCATTAGCGTATGCACTGTAGCATGCTAAATACTGGGCACACATAGGTGACACTGCTACCACAGTGGGGTATATTTCTTTGCAGCATGAAGATAAAACTATTAAAGTGCTTGACTCTCTCCTCCTCCTTTTCCTCCTTCTCCCTCTCCTCCAGCAATGTTGTCCCAGGAGAGAGAGGCTCAGGGCCATGCGGAGCCCCAGTCCTCGGGGCCGTCGGAGAGCGAGGTCGCCCTGCAGGAGGCCCTCAACAACCTGCAGCAGGAGAGGGACACTCTCACCGCACAGTACCAGGCACAGGTATGCAAATGTCTTGATTAGTAAAGGAATGTAATGTGAAACCATGTACAAATATGATACTGTAACACATACTTCATACTTCATAATATATCTGTCCTTTTATTGAAGCCCACAATCAGTTGTTCCAAAATACCTACTAAAATACCACCACTAGTATTACCACTGCATCTCTCAGGTTATTTAAAGGTTCTCTAATGAACCTCTTTTCCCTGTCATATCCCCTCCAGCTGCGCGATAACGAGCAGCTGAGCCGCATGTGTGCGGAGCAGGAGACCCGTCTGGGGGAGCTGGAGCGGCAGGTGGAGAGCCAGGGCCAGGAGGAGGAGGACCGCCGTCGCATGTTGGAGGACGTTCAGTCGGACAAGGCCACTATCAGCCGTGCCCTCACCCAGAACCGCACACTCAAGGACCAGCTGGCCGAGCTGCAGAACGGCTTTGTCAAACTGGTGAGGCTGGGGAAATGTTTTTTTTTTTCTTTTTGCCGTTCTTTATTTCCTTCATATCCCTTTTTGCTTCGGCCCTTACTCACTATGATCTTTTCTCTTCCATCTTCCATCCTTCATTTGCTTAACTCTAGCTTTGATTCTTTTTTGTGTCTCAATCTCTTCATCGTCTCTTTATGTCCTTTAATTATTGTACCACGTTTTGATCAACGCCTCTTTAGTAATAAGTTGAGATAGTACTCACTCTGTATGAAAGTACATTCAGAATAAATATTACCCCAGAGGGTGAGATAATGTTGCCTGAAAGCCAACATGTCTGTTACCCCTTCCTCTGTACAGACTAATGAGAACATGGAGCTGACCATCGCCATTCAGTCAGAGCAACATGTGAAGAAGGAACTGGCTCGCAAGTTGGGGCAACTCCAAGAGGACCTGCACAACATCAAAGAGCAGGTGGAGTCTCACATACACACGCACACACACACGACTGTCTCTCCATCACACACACAAAGTATCACTTAGAAGTGGAGTCTGTTCACAAGCATTCACATACAGTGTTGATGTTAAAATGTAGACTAATGTCTGTTGATGCACTTTTATCCTGTTGCATTTGTCCCTCTCCTGACTTTTGCTGTCTATCTTTACTTATATTATCTGGTAAAATATGAAAACACAAATGTGCAGTCTTCTTCTGTGTTTGTAGATGTTTTATGCATTTTATTCTGTGTTATTTCCTCCCATACACATGTAATGATAACAGCGTGCAGAAAGAGATCAAATGAAGAGATGTTGTGACAGTACAGTCGCTTTCTACATCCAGTTGGCATTCATTTCCCTCTTTTCTCTCCCCTCCCTCCCTCCAGCTGGACCTAAAATGTCAGGAAACTCAGGGTCTGATGGAGCAGAGGGACCAGGTAGTGGCCCACCTGCAGCAGTACTGTGCTGGCTACCAGACCCTGGCCTCAGAGCGGGAACATCTCCACCACCAGTATCTGCAGCAGAGCCAGATCATGGACCGGCTGCAGCACGATGAGAGCCAGGGCCGCGTGCAACTGGAGATGAGTCACAAACAGCTGAAACAAGCGCAGGTAAGAATTTAAGCGACAAGCCACGGGAGGCCATGGCTTGCGCTTTCATAAAAAGGTGGTAGAACATGCATTTTCTATAAACCTTTTATTTTTAATTGACAATAATTACATATATTGTTTATCTTTTGCCAAGTAATATAGCTCCAAAAGTAGCTTAACAAAGTGGTTGCAAAGTGACTCTGAAGTACCAGTATGGGTTGTGATTTTCAGTTAGCATGTTAGTACATAAATTAACTGTTATGCGGTTACAGGTATGTGTTGGTTGTGTCACAGCCAATCAGAACTGAGTGAATATGAGAATACTTATGCACGCTTAGAATGTATAATACACTGACAGACAAATAGAAATACACTAAAAGATGAGACTGTTGCAGCTGGAGAGCCTCCATCCCGAACCCCCACCCCTATGTCATACAAATGGAATATTCTAATATATACACACACCCACACACACACACAATCCTGGCATCTGTGATCTGGCAACACTTGGAAATGTGCACAGACTGACACACTTCTTTCATCTTTAAACAACAGCTTATCACACATTTTTAACCCCACTGACCCCAACTGTTTCTCCTTTTTGTCTCTCAAACACACACACGCACTGTGCTTGTGTTCCTTCAGTAAATATCTTTTAGACTGACTCCCTGTCTCCCCCTTCAGGAGCGTTTGGACCAGTTGGTCACAGACAACAAGCAGCTGAAGACTGAGGTGCAGGAGCTGCTCAACAGCTCTCTGCTGGCTACGCCACCCAGGGACCAAGGTAAGGCCTAGTATTTGTATTAGTGTATTGGCATTGTTGGCCTCTACAAAAATATGAAAAACACCTCATAGTTCATTTGTGACATGATCAAAACTTGTTAGTATTGTAGTTGTGTGTGCCCCCTTGTTTTAAATTCAGAGAAATTATATATTTGCATTACATGTTTGTAGATAACGCACAGTGCCATGCACAAAAATAAAGACATCATATTGTTTAGGCAATGGAAAAAATATCTTGTCATGCTCAATCAACACTTGTAATTTGTTGTTACGTTGCCTAGGAGACGGAGTCGAGAGCCAGTCCCTGCAAGAGAGCCCAAAGAATTCCCCTTCCATAGTTATCCCAGAAGACTTTGAGAGCCAGAAAGAGATGGTGAGGAGGGTGAAGAATTCTCTTCCTCCGAATCTTATAGCCCAAATTGGGATGTGTTAAGGATGTGTTTTGCTTGGCGTTCCCTTTCTTTACACATTGGGAATTGGAAAATATTTCATTTTTTGGTGCTGAAATAGATGGGACCGTTAATCAGTGCTAAGGGTGTGAAATGTAGAAATGATGGTGAGATCTCTATGATGTGAGACTAATTTCCACTACAAGGAAATGCGTATGAAATGAATTTTTGGAATTACCCTCATTTGACACTTTCCATCCTCTTCCTCCGGCCTTCCCTTTCGTTTCCCCTCTCTCTCTCCCCGTCTGCCTCCAGGAGGAGTTTATCCACGGGGCTTTGGCCCAGTTGGAGGCAGAGAGGGACGAGGCCCGGAGGCAACTGGAGGAGGAGCACAGGCTCCACATGGCAGCCCGGCACCAGGCCGCCGCAGCCTTCAGCCTGGAGCACCAGCACCACAGCCACAGTCAGGAACCTGTTTGTGACCATCTTCACGAGCACGAGCATGAGCACGGACACGGTCACGAGCATGGACACGAGCATGAGCACGGACACGAGCATGGTCACAGTCACGACCACGGTCATGGTCACGGTCACACTCATGGCCAACATAGCCACTGTGAACACGGTCATGAGCACTCAGGTGAGAAAATGTGATGGTGTTGTGTGTACAAGCGTGTAAATGTATGTTTTACAGAGAAAGGCCAAATGGTGTGTGCTGATGTGTGTGTATGTGTGTGTGTGTGTGGAAGTTAGTAGATAGAAAAGAGTGGACAGAGAGAAGACAGCCCTAATATTCTTCAGTGGGTGATTAATTATGACACATGGTTTATATGATTAGTTTCTCATGGTTGTAAATCAGCTAAGACTGTTTGGACTTACATACATAATGTACATGGGGTGTAATATTTAACCCCGTCTCCCCTCTCCTGATGTCCTGTCCAGAGCGAGGAGTGCCGGTGGAAGTTCATGAGGCCCTGCAAGCCGCCATGGAGAAGCTCCAGCAGCGCTTCACCTCCCTCATGCAAGAGAAAGCCGACCTGAAGGAGAGGGTGGAGGAGCTGGAGCACCGCTGCATCCAGCTGTCTGGAGAGACTGACACTATAGGTAAGACTGTAGGATTGTTTTTTGTTCTTGATACTATATACCATATTAAAAAATGGGGAACAAAATCATTTGCATGATGCGTGATTTGAGAATTAAGAACTGATCTGTGTGAATATAGTGGGAAAAAAATCTTATCCCGTGTGCAGCTTGGTGAATGATTGAGAACAGCACCAGAATACTTTGAGAGGGGGAATACCTCTCCTGATAACAAAAAATCAGCCTTATGTGATCTGGAAATTGCACAAACACACATATTCATGTATTTCCGTGCAGCACTCATGTCTCTTATTATGTGTGTCTGCCCAGGAGAGTACATTGCCCTGTACCAGAGCCAGCGGGCCATCATGAAGCAGAAGCACCAGGAGAAGGAGCAGTACATCAACATGCTGGCCCAGGACAAGGAGGAGATGAAGGTACTCTACCACAGTCTCTTAAGGTCCCAAGGAAACAACATTTAGATGGTGTCTTGCTTCTGTAATTTGATGTATTTCTGGTTGAAACCGGATGTTGGGGCGGAACATAATGTCGGGAGGAACTGTTCAAAAGAGAAATGCTTTGCACATAATCTTGAGCTGTCACAAATTCTGGATACTTAAAAATGAATACATTCCAGCAACCAGGATGCAACCTGGTGTACGAGGGTACAGCAGGGTCATCACAGCCCCACATCTGATCTGGCTGCAATCTGGCTGCCCCGATTAAAGCTGACAGCCCTCTAACCTCACAGTGGCTGTGTGATTTCACACGCAAAGTAATTAAAACACAGAGGCAAAACATGACAAAATGTGTTGCTGTCCAGATAGTTCTGGAGACAAAATGACCAGTCATTGGATGATCAGCAATTGGAAAATTGAGCTCTCAATATCAGTCAGACTTGAAAATCCCATATTGGATTGGCTGATTTTATTTGGGTATCTAAAATGCTTTTACTTTAAGAAGGAATCGATTACTCTTAAGAAATAAGTCACATTCTCAACAATAATCCTGTTGATTATTAGCTAAAACAGTGTTTTTGCTCGCATGGTGCCTTCTTCAAAGTATAGTGTACTCCTCCCAGCTGACCAGTTTGTTGCCGTCTGTGTCCTGGCCTCTGTGTCCATCAGGCTAAGCTGGCGGAGCTGCAGGATCTGGTGATGAGGCTGGTGGCAGAGAGGAACGACTGGTACAGCCGCTACACCGGGGCTGTGGCCAACGCCGGCACAGTTAACCCCGACCTGCTGCCCGTTGGGGAGGATCACGTTCACCCAGAGCACCAAGCACACACACACATGGAGCTTAATGCTGTCAATGGAGCAGGTAGGCAACAACCTAGAGTGTGCTCACTAAATCTGCACACAGTGCGTCATAAACCAACCCAAAAACACTCTGCCCACAGATATTTGAGTGGTTAAATCCGCCCTGTCTGGATCCACGTGTGCACCCACAGGCTTAGGATCAAATCCTGCCAGAACTTTCTCTCCTGTGTTTCCTCTACTCTGTCTCTGTTTTCCTCTGAATGAAAAATAAAATACTACTCTGTTTCTCTGCTGCAGAGCCCATGGAGGTCATTCCCCTTTCGGAGCCCACCCCAGGCCTGGACGCCCCCTTCTCCCAGACCCTTTCGACTGGTCCAGCCCAGACTGACCCCCAGCCCCTCGGCCCCAAGGAGGACGGCACGGCCCGGCAGATCATGCAGCTGCTCCAGGAGATCCAGAACCCCCAGGGGGCGCTGCGCTCACCCCCCTTCCTCGGCGAAAACCCCTGCATCCCCTTCTTCTACCGGCCTGACGAACAAGACGAAGTCAAGATCCTGGTGGTCTGAGAGATTTGTGGGTTAGGGGTGTGACATATGGAGGGGTGTGTGTGTGTGTGTGTGTGTGTGTGTGCGTGTGCGTGTTTATGAGGTCTTGGACATGTCTTGAGGTCTTGGATGATTAATAAACACCACAGTTTACCCTGTTTGTAGCTTATGGATCATATTCACAAACGCATCTCTAGAATATTGACCCCCCCAAAACTGCTCACAAATAGATTAATATCCGTGACCCAATTGCATTAAAATGGCCCCTGTTTATCTTGTGTGTGTTTGTGGGTGTGTGCATGAGAGAGAGAGAGAGTTTTCTATTATCTTTGTTGCTTTCCTTTTTGTTTTTTTCATGATTGAAACTAAACTGTTCCAACTTTAGATTCTATCTATGATGCTCTTTCTGGAGAGGAGATAATCAGTATTCCTACACGCAATCCGATCATTCTCCTCACCTCAATTTCTA
Organism: Centroberyx gerrardi; assembly: GCF_048128805.1. Lineage (NCBI taxonomy): Eukaryota > Metazoa > Chordata > Actinopteri > Beryciformes > Berycidae > Centroberyx > Centroberyx gerrardi. The sequence continues at coordinate 17,906,186 of NC_135998.1, read as the reverse complement.
ATTCCCCCTCCCTCCTCTCCCCCTCTAATACATAAGTGCAATAAAGGGGTCCCGTTTTCTGTCCCCTCACTCGTACTTACAGAGCTGTCAGAGGATCAGCAGCATGTCCGTGTGTAACGTGTGTCTGATCAGGCTCGCCTCGTACTTCATTTTGATGCACATCTCTCCATTTTACACGATTCACTGTCCACATGCCAAAAAAAGAGCATCGAGTTTGAATGTATAAAACAAAATGTTTATCTCTGTGTGTGATGAGGAAATGTGGGGAGAACTGCGGACGGTGGCAGGTGTTGGGTGCAGAGAGAGCAGGACAGGAGGCCAAATCGTGTGCGAAGGCCCAACTAAGAGATGCAGAGCGAGACGCAGGTTGTTAAAGGAACTTAGTAAACTGTTGTGTTTCTAAGTCAGGATCTAGCTAGTGACATGGATCAGGATCAGGATCAGGAAGGTGGAAGCATGTGGGCAGATGGGTACTGTCCCTGAGACGACCTTTTCCATTACATTGTCTCTTCTTTTTTTTCCAACACTGAAAATAAGTAATATGTGTGTGTACAATGCAAAATGTTAATTTATGTGCAGTGTGATGTTGTGTAGTTATCAGACATCCTGTAATTGTCTTGAGAGAGGCGTCACCACGGAAACCAAGAGGTGGTTTCTGATCGTTTGAGGGGATAGATGCAATTTAAAGACCCTATGAAGTGAAAAATGACTTTATAAGTTGTGATGTGAGATACCTACCCATAAGATACTAAGAGGGGGTGATAGAAGTCCATAAATGTTAATATATACAAAAAGACATTGTTTTCTCCATTCTTGCTGCAACACTTCCTCAACCTGCAACTCAGGGTGTAACATTTTGAACTCTTAAGAGCTCTGGGTGCTGTGCTGGGGGCTCCTTTCCAGGTTATTGTATATAACAAAGTTCTCCTAGTTCATCTTTACCATCAGCAAGCTAGCGATTACAAAAAAAGGTACAATGATCTGAGCATGTTACAGCAAGTATGGCGTTAAAATCTTTTTGACTACAATCATAACTCATCAATGCTTCTTCTCCGCAAATACTGTGTACTCTGGTGCTCCAAGGCGTTTGGCTAGCCTTGTCACAAACTCTACACACTCCCACTGTTCAACACACATAACTCTAAACACATATTTCTTTTCTTTCTTTTTTTTTTTTATCAGAGCCACACATGAACTGAGCTCTGATTTCCATTTCATGGGGTCTTTAAACTTCTAAATGAACAGGCAGACTTGGGAGCCAGTTTCATTTTCTGTTACGTTTTGCTGGTAGTTCTACATATCAAAAAGATGAATTAATGCACATCCTTTACAACTGGACTGTGTGTGTGTGTGTGTGCGTGTGCGGAATCCAACTTGTTTCCTCTTCAGCTGAAGTTGCATCTGTTGTGCTTTTTTTGTAGAGTTCTATCAGATTATATAAATATGATTGCACTAAAACTGTACAAAGCTTCTCATTAAACTGTCCTATCTAGCTGGTTGGACAGCGGCTTTTCTACCATAGAGCCTCTTAGCTAGTTAGATTAGTTATTCTGGGGAAAGGGGAACCCCATGAAGCCACGGGAGGCTGAGGGTTCCAGCTGAAGCAAGGCTGACAAGTGAATTTAATGGAAAGTGTGTTGGTGCGTGTGTGTGTGTGTGTGTGTGCAGTGTGCACTCGGAGGATGAGTTAGTTGTGTAAACATGACTAGAAAGTGAACTTAAAAGAGACTGCTCAGTTTAAGAATTCATGCGTTACTCCCAGTGGTCTAGGACCGGTCCGATCAAAGTTTGTGGAACTCTTCCAAAAAGAAGAAAACAAGACTCAATTTTGTCGTCAGATAAGAAGGCTGCAAGTTTTCCATAGAGAATGAATAAAAAGTGAGATGGTAAATGAGAACCAAATTTAAAAAGGCCACATTTTTTGGCTAAGAACACTATAATAAATCTCATTTGGGCATAAAAACCAACATGATGCAGGTCTGTAACGTCAGTCGTTGTCTGTGGACCAGATCCAGACTTAACTGACGACATCACTGCTGTCTGGCTTTGGGAGAAGAGTTGCTCATGTTCACACATGTTAAATGGAGAGTCCTAGACCATTAGAATATATATAATTTCTTAAACTGGGAGGTCTTCCCCTTTTACAGCTAGTACCCCAGAGGTATCAGAGTTCAGTTTTGCCATTTCGGGTGACGTCTTAGCAGAGGCCTCTGTTTTTTTGAGAGCCTTTCCACGATGCCGCGTGTTAACGTACCAGGATATTAGGGGTTTTTCCCCCCCTTTGGAGATGTGTTTACCCCCTTCTTTGGTTGAATTTGAATTTTGAGATTCTTTTTATTGTGTTTATATCGAGGTTACTACCTTATCTGTTAAATTATTAAATTGTACACTTGTGATTTGTATCACCGAAATCAACTGGGGAGGGAAAACGGTTGTGCGCTGATTGTGGTATTTTTAAGAAGTGTATTGAAGTTAGCAAAATCTGGCTAAAGTTGTTGAAGCTATGCGGACATGTGGAAGTGTATGAGCTTGGTCTGTGTTTACGGAGAAAGTAAGCAGCACCAAGTCAACCCTAGACCTCAGCACTTTGGGCAGAAAGAGTTGGTTTCTGAATAAATGTACTCTACCATTCTAGATATTACAATTCCTCGCTTCTTAGCATTCTGTCACTTTTTTTTTTTTTTCCTTTTGAAAACATGCCATGAAATCAGATTATTGTTTTTTTTTGGGAGTGGTCAGACCGAGAGATGCATATGAAATCCTTTATAGTATTGTTTCGGGGGTTTGTGAAATAATATAAAACGTAGATGAAATTATTTTCCACACTTTCTAATTCACTGTTAAATACCTGATGTGATTGAGAAGCTAGAGATAAGAAAGCATTTGTTGTCTCTGCTGTAAAAGAGGTGGTGTATATACTGTAACTGTGTAACATATTGTATATTCATTATGCCTGGTGTGTGGGGGAAAGGCTATTCCGCTAGCCGCCTGGCTAGCAGCGACTGTACGTCCGCGTGTCCGTCTGTTGGTACGGACACGCGGACGAAGTAGAGGTTTAGGGGTTGCAGACTGGCTGTGATTTAATACAAAGATTGACTAAAAGAGAAAATATTCTATTTATTTGGAATAAGTAAGTATTTCAACTAATCAGTTTTAATGTAACGTTGAAGCGACTGTTGGAGGGCAATGAAGGATCATTCAGAGAACCGACTGATAGAGTGCAGCTTCTGACAGGAACTTTCTGATGTGATTTTTCTTTTTCTTTTTTTCTTGAGTAAGACTTTTCTTCCCTTCTCCTGAATAAAACTGATTGAGCAACTTAAACTGTGTGGTGATATCTAACACTTGAGACACCAGTAATGTCTTTCTATAGGCCTGCTGTTTCTAATATATGTACCAACATTGTCATTGCATATGTTTTTATAAAAAATTTGCAGACAAAACTCTAGTATTTTTGTATAGTTATGCACATTATTGCATAAACGCTAATCACATGCATCATTTATCCTTTTAATACTCATTTCCGCACTTGTGAATAGCTTTTTGATAATTTCAACAAAGGAAACTAGCAGACCAAATTTGTAACAAACAACATTTCTGTTTAAAGTTGATCTGAAATGTTTCCCCCCCTCTGAACAGACCCTGAGTAACTTCCATGTTAATATTTACCCATAAGAAAAAAAGGGGGAATTGCACACCAAAAAATAGGAAAAAAATCTCAAAATGTCAGAACAAAAGCTCCATGCATCTCAATTCTTATCTACATTTATTCACACCTCTTTGGAGTCTATATGGATGGTGTCATTTCATGTTTCACCTGTTCTGATGAAGGTCTGGTACCGACAGCTCAACCAATAAACTGGTGTGTTTTTGCATATCGGTGCTGCATGGAGCGTTTGTTCTGACACAATATTTACCGCCATGAATAAGAGAGAAGAGAAACCCCAGCTCAGTACACTGACATTTTTAATGTGTTGACAAAGCACAGCGGTCCTGCAGGGTAAAGTACACACATTCACACTGTCCCTCTCCTCATCTCTCCGCTACACACAGTCGGAGGGACAAAACAAAACAAAAAAATAAATAAAACCCGCCTCTCCCCTACATGCTTAAGTATCAAACAGCCTGTCAACTCCCACATACATCACTTTATTCTTTTTTTTGTTGTCATTTTTTAAAATATTGTTTCCTTATACACATACTCATCATTTATCCATAATAATTTAATATTCAGTAAGTTCATACATTGTAGACTAAATTCTCTAGACAGTGGAAGTATAAGTCCCATAAGATGCACCACACATATACATAATAACACATTAAGATATGTCCAGAATAAACTATTTACTCTTAAATAATAATTAGAATATGCTTTGTTGTGTTTGTGTTGCAGTCGTGGATTACTAAGATTCAAAAGGGCCGTTGAAGTGTTGCAGGTTGGGTTTCAGGGGGTTTCCAAATGGGTAGAATGACATAAATCGAGGTACAGAGAGAGATATGGGGGTGTTTTTATGGCTGGTGGATTGGTTAATTTTGGGGTAATGTTACCGTCACCAACATGGGTCATAATTCCACAAACCACACTGACAACAGAGCTCAGTGGCAGAAAAACGGGGAAGGAGGAGATGGGGGAGGGGTTGAGTCGACTCACAGCCTCTCAGACAGCAGCATGAGAGTGAAATGGGCGGAGCGTGTCAGCGTTCAGGTAGATTTTATGCATAGACTATCATTGTTTGGGTTTGTTGGTGTTCTCACTCACCCCCGTGACCACTGAGAGAGGAAAGAAAAGAAAAAAAAACAGAAAAGGAAGAGATGACAGATCATAAACCAGTGTAAAATCTGAAAGAGTTCCTGTCACCGTAAGTCTTGACGTGTGTTATCCCATCTAAGTTAAGCTAGTTACCTAAGAATTCCTGACCAGTCCAAATATTTTCTAACTAAAGTAACTTCCCTGTAAAACCGTGAGGATTAAAGTCTCAGCGTCTTTCTTAAGGAACCTTATTTCAACCCTCTGAATAAAGGAAGCTATCTAGCCTCAGAGTCTCCTCCTCTCAAGCTAAGCATTTATTTTGAATCTTGTGTGACTGATGGACGGCTGTCATTCAGTCGTCCAAGTAGAACATATTGCACTTTCTATTTAAATCCCGCCTCGCTAAGGTAATGCAGTTTCATTAATGAGGAAGTAGGTTGTGGAAAGGTTGAAGAGGAGAGGAGGTGACGGAGAAAAGTTGCCACCGGAGCAGCTCTTTTAGTCACAAATTAGCTTGGGAAACCCTTTTCTTTGTAACCCCATTGCACCAGTATTGCATAGGTCCTGTGGAAGCACAGACAACAGCATGTCTATTGTTTTCAATTTGGGGAGTGGCTGCAAAGACGTTTGCAGTTAGTTGAGCGATTTTGCGGTCCATTCATATACAATTAGACAAGACAAGTAATTACAACACACAGTTCAATTCAAGAGTGGCGGCGAGGCCTTCTGGCAAAGACCCAGAAGGCTCCACAAGAGGATCGCTCCTCCCATCCTACTGCAAGGGGAGAAAGAGGAGGAAAAGGAGGATGAAGGGAGGCCCCCCGTCCATCCAGATACTTGGGAGAGAGGAGAGTTTGTAGGTGTCTTCTCATTCGATCCTTTCCCCCCACATTTCGTTCACGCTCTCCTCCCTCCTGGAGCGTTGGTGAGTTGAGTGAGTGAGTGATGGAGGGTCAGTCTGTTTCATAGTTTATGGGCTGGTGTGGGCAGAGGTGGAAAACAAGGACGATTTTTAGAAGAAAGGAGATTGTAAGGAAGACTGTTATGGAAAAAGGGGTGGGGGGCGGGGGTGGGTGTCTTCTAAGAGTCGAATGGCGGCAGCGGGCTCTCAGGGCGAGAGGGCCCACCCTTGTTTGGTCGGCTGTTCCGTGGAAAAAAGGAGAAATAAGAGAGGAAATAAAGCAAGGCCTTATGCGGGATATGAACAAGTGAAAGATGAAAGAGAGAAACCCCAAAATCATAAAGGAGAGGAGACACCAGTTTGATACATTGCATGAATTAATCATATCTACACATAGCTTGGAATAGCTGGTTAAGAACTGTTCAGTAAATACCACAACATATTGTGACTAAACGTAAATATTGAGCTGTGTGCAGCACTTGTTTTTTTCTCTTTGGATGTTCAGTTTTTAAGTGCAAAGGCTGTTGTCCCTCTATGCTGGACAAGAACGAATGTGTGTAAATGTGTGTCCTCGCCTGCGATTTTGGGGACCGCCGTTATTGATCAAGGTCCTAATACAGTAATGAATAATCAAAAGGAACACCGAGTGTTTAAAAGATGCAGTTATCTCATATTGTCCAATCCAGCTTGGCTCGGTAACGCATCACCTCCCTTAAGAGGCTGAACTCAAGATAGAAGGGAAATCAACCAACAGCAGATGTTATCAAAGAAAAATATCACAAAACAAATGTTGATGAGAGATAAAATAAGTAAATCAGCAGCCAGGAATACCCATTTGAAATGTAAGGTGAAATATAATACCTCAGCAAAGTATCCCATGACCCTTTTATTCATGCTAAATATGCAAATGCATACCGGCTTAAGTTTAACAGTAAGCACATACAGTACATTTTGCATGTGTTTGCTTGTATGTGTGTGTGTGTGTGTGTGTGTGTGTATGTGTGTGTGTTCGTACACTCACACAGTCGTATTTCTTATCAATCATTTCATATTCTCTATATAGTTCAAGTAATTTATATTCGGAGGGTACAGTATGTGTGTACATTAATCATGCATGTGTGTGTGAGTGTTTGCGTATTTTGCATCTGTGTGTGAAGTAGGGGTGTAGGGGTGGGAGGGGGCGAGAGAGAGAGAGAGAGAGAGGGAGAGAGAGAGAGAGGGAGGGAGAGACGTGGCTTGTAGTAGGGGAGCAGTAGTAGGAGCAGGAGAAGGGAGCCAGCTCAGGCCCGGTGGGGCAGAGAACGGTAGGTAGGTGGCGCTGTTGTCCATGGCCTCTCATCCGGAGAGTCGGGGCGGACGGATGGGACTTGGGAGGGAGGGAGGGGCTCAGAGGTCTAGTGGGTTGGAGAAGGTGGGGGTCTCCGACTGCCGTGGACAGACACAAACACACACAGATACAAAGAGAGGATGGGGATAGGTTAGGATCAGTGTGTTGAAGGGTGTTGCATTCTTAGGCAAGGACGCGCCGCTGTTTATACTTACACATTGTTATTTAGGGATACCCATGTGTAGACGTGTGTAAATGCATGCACATGTGCACGCACACAGGAAAATATACGTACACTCACAGACAAACCACTTATATCATGAGACAACACATGGAGGAAACCCAGTACGAAACACAACCAGCATCACAGAGAAATATCTTCGGCTCATTTAACATGACCACAATGCAAGTAATGTGGTTGGTGTGCAGTCGAGGCCAAATGAGGGCGGTGCCAATTCATTTCCAACTGCCATGTTGCTCTAATTACAGTACCATGCAGATTATTACTTTATTTATGAAGCTGTGTCAGTGTAACTCCTATAAGGAATCATATGGTGTTGCTATGCGTGTCAGTGTAATTATATGGTATGGTATGGTAAAAAACTAGCATTTGAGGAGAAATGCCTTCAAAAGCATAAAACCATAAAAGCAGGCTATTGTTGAGGCCGGCTAAACTCTGTACTGACTGGTCGTGTAGACATGTATCATAATTATGACGGACAACACCAGACACTCAGAGACGAAGTTAGGGATGGGTGGGATGTCATGGCATATACATACAACACCGACACAAAACCCACAATAACGTTTGAGCTTTGGACTTTGAAATTTGGGTCTGACTTGCAGTCTGCGGTCTGTCCACGCTGCGGGTGCTGTAGTATGTGTGTGTGTGTGTGTGTGTGTTTGTTTGTGTGTTAACTGGGTAATCCTGCTCTTTAAATTTCTCTTTCGCAACGTAATCTCCCATTCTGACCTTCTGATACCCCCTGCAATAAACAGACATAAGCTTACAGCTACTCCAAAAGGCCTTGATCAAAATCAGCTCACACAGTGACGCAAACACACATACACCGTCTGAAGCGGGTGTGTGTTTGCCCATGCAGTGCTCTATTAAGGCAGTGCTCTGAGAAGAGAAAAGAAAGTGAGAGGGAGGAATAGACATGCGGTGGATGGATGCCTCCTAAGAGGAAGAGAAAGAAGGAGGGTGGTGATGACGATGGTGAGTAGTACCAAACGTACCAGAAACGTTAGTCCTCATTGGTCAGTGATAGTGATTCTGTAAGAGGAACCATAGTCATATGTAGGATAGAGGTGTGGTGAGGAAGAGAGGGATGAAGAGGAGGAGGAGGAAAAGAGTGCAAACAAACAGACAGGTTACAGTGCAGGAAGCGACCAACGTCACAAGTGCTCAGCTCTCACTCTGGACCAATCAGAATACAGGACATTGTTTTGGAGGGCAAAAATATGACAATATCCAATTCATATCTTAGGTGTGATGTTAACATTTTTGGAGGGTGCGTTTGTGCGTAAGAGCCTCGCCCAGCGACGTGTGTGTCTCCTACAGTAAAAAAGGCAAGCTGCTACCCTGACCCATGACACTGGACACTGAATCAGTCCAGATAACAAACGTTAGCTAGCTCACAACCACAGGCAAACACAAGGCAAACATTACTGGTGCAAAGGCAGATAAATGGAGAACAGAAAGGAGGTATAGAACAGAAACGCCTCTTATCCCTCATTCTAGTCATCTATACTGCGAAGGGCTTAGCTATTAAGATGAGGTCAGTGGTGTGAAGGTTTGAGGGACGAGGATAGTGGAGGAGTGTCAGCTGTGCTATTAAAATAAAAGTAGCATTGATGTGTGGAAGACTTGTGTTAGTGATGCTTGAAAGTGTGTTGAAAGTTAGTAGTGGTGGCAGAAAGTGGATGTCTGACGGTTTATTGCCTTATAGTCTGTTATTTATTTACTGATCCCAGCAAGTCAAAGTGACAGCTTGGGGAGCAGTGATACTTTGCTCAAATGCTTGACTTGAAAAGACATCCATCAGTAAATCCATTGATCATAATAGCATATCATTCTTCCATCTATTTAAGGGTCTCTATCAATCTACTCATCTATTTATCTATCCTCTATCACAAGGAGGCTCTCATCTTTCATTTACCTCTTTCATCCCCTCATCCGGGTGTCTTCACATCCCCCTTAGCAACAGAGAGCATTCACACTTCAGCTTGGATAGCTCATAATAATGTTTGAGTTTATCTCTGGTAAAACCTGATTTGGTTTTTGCTAATGTCGTTGTAAAACCTATTTGAATGTACATTGGTGTCACAAGGGATTGTTTTGAAATTGAAAGCGCCCTCGTGTTTCCTCTTACCTGGGCACACTGGGGGGTGCGCGGTTGGGCCGGGAGGGCACAGTGGGTGGGGCCCCACTGTAGGGGTCCGGGGAAGCCCCCGGGCGAGACGGGACTGGGGGTCCCCCGGCTGGAGGAGGGCCAGGCGGCGGCCCGCGAGAGCCTGGGCGGGCGGGGGGGCCCGGCGGAGCCCTTCGGTTTGGAGTTGGACTGGTGGCTGGAGATCTGGAGGGCAGCGGATGTCGAGTCAAGTTTATTTACAGAGCCACTACTTTCACATGCTTTTCCTCTGCCCGTCCGTCCCTCCATCCTCACGGCAACTCACCTTCCACCGGAGCCGCCCCGCTGCACCTGCAGCCAGGAGTCGTCCACAGGCGGCGGCATGGCAGTGCTTATGGTGGTCGTGCTGATGTCACCGATGATGCTGAGGGCCTCTCGCAGGGCGTGGTACATCCGCAGCATCTCGTCGCGGTGCTGGGCCTGCTCCTGGGACTCCTCCATCAGCGTGTTCTGGTCTCCGCACGAGTACAGCTGGGCCAGCAGCTCCGCGTTGATGAAGTCCTTAGTCTGGAGAGAGAGAGGGAGAGAGAGAGAGAGAGAGAGAGAGAGAGAGACAGAGAAGTTACATTTGAATACTGAAATGGGCCTGTGATCCATTTTTCATCCCAGCCGAAATATTTATTATTAAAGACACACTGACGACTCACATTGTTAATCATGAGATGCATGATGGTCTTGGGCATCAGATCGCGGACGGTCTTGTTGACGATGGCCATGTAGGAGTCAACCAGGTTGCGAATCGTCTCTACCTGCCGCTCCAGTTGAGGGTCCATGCTGTGCATGAAGTTATCTGAGCCGTTCTCATCCCCACCATCACTCTGAGGAGAGATGAGGAGCGATAGGAGAAACACCAGGGGGAAAGAGAGAAAGAAGGGGATCGTCAAAGATAAAAGTGAGACACCATGAACTAGAAAGAGAGTGGGGACTCGTACAGCAAGAAAACTCATTGCCTTCTGGTCTCAGTGCTTCATCAGCACATTGACTGGCACTGCAAAAAAAATCGTCTCACACTTTTTATTCTAAATGGAAACTGAAAATACTGAAAAACTGAAAATACTACACACACAGTCACCTCACTTCTGTACTTGTACACATGTACACACACATTAACTGTGTGTTTGCTTTGGAACACGGGCCCTACAGAAAATACAACTCCTCTCTTATCCGTTTCTATGTATGGTATTTGCTTTTACTTGATTGTAAACTTTATTTAAAAAGTGCTATACAAATATATTATGATTAAGATTATTATTAGTAATAGTAGTAGCAGTATTTCTATTGGCTAAAAATCTAACTGCTTTTAGACTGTTTACACTATACAGCACTAACTTGACAATGAGAACCATTCAACTTCCTGGTCTGCTGGTAACGCTGAGAGACTTTTGACTGATTACTGACAGCCAGTAATGAAAAGGAAAGGACTGTATAAATTATCAGAGCTAATCAGAGTCTAGTTTGATGACCAACACCAAAGTACGATCCTACTCAGATTAGGATTAAGTCATCCTAAATCAGCCCCTTAATAGACAAAGATGATGAGAAGGCACGACATACCTTGCCTTCCTTCTCCTAAAAGGTTCCAGAGCGATGGAAGACAAAAGACATTGTGAGGGGATAGATATCATGAGAGAGAGACATAAAAAAAACATTAAAAATAGACTCCAAGTAGACATCACAATGATAGTATGAACAACTGATGGACAAACACGATAGATTATTTATTTTTATCTTTTTTTTTTTATACTGCATATGCCGCAAACAATGTGTACAAAGTAAAGGTTAAGAATGTGTAAGAATGCGTTACCATATGTTTTAAACATCATTATGCGGTCTTACAGTTACAGCCTTGAAACTTAAATTAAAATATCCATACTTGGCATCAATTTATCAATCCAACCGCGTTTTGGGGGAAAAGTATCATGCTATTATACTATATGAATTTCCCATGTACTGTATATATGTGACAAACACATACAGTATGATGCAGTGTGTGTGTTTGCATGTGTCCTACCGTCACCCGTTCAGGATAAACTCCGGCCCGGAGGAAGGAGGCTTTCCACCCATCGATGTCTTCCTGGTTCTCACATGCCAGCTCCAGCTGACGGTAATCCTTATACACATTCCTGCACACACACCACACAAAACACTCAACACAACACAACTGCGGCAAAGCAAGACAATTAATGTGCTTCCTCATGTTTTTATATATTATTCTCTTTCCACCCAAACTTTGTCATCTAAATACTTTAAGCCATAAACTCCATTGCAACTTTAAAAAGTGCAGATCACTTGTTGGTGTCCAATCATTTTCACATGGTAATTTCACATAGAAATGAATTGTGCAATGTTGAAGTGAGCTACAGTGAACGCGCACATGGATTTTACTGTATTTTAAAAGCCTTATCTACATATGTTATATATACATGTATATATAACATATATGTATATATGTTATACTAAAGCTTCCACTCAACGTTTTTGTACTATACTTTAATCTACTTGTATGCAACATTTTCCTTGTACTTATAGTTTTGAATTATGGTATTTTCATTGGGAAAAGTCAATTGCAAATTTGTGTGTGTGTGTGTGTGTGTGTGTGTGTGTGTGTGTGTGTGTGTGTGTGTGTGTGTGTGTGTGTGTGTATAACCTCTGTTCGGTGTTGAAGAGGGCAAAGATATGCTTGCTGGACATGAAGCCCTTCTCCACATCCCTCAGCTTCAGGTTATCCACCTGCAACATGTACTTCTTCTCCTTCTCCTGCAGGGGGCAAGAGAGAGGCACAGTGGTCACGTATATGAGAGAGAGAGAGAGAGAGAGAGAGAGAGAGAGAAAGAGAGAGAGAGAGAGGCTGGCCAGATGGGAGAGCGAGGCAGATAGACACAGTTAGAAAGGAGAGTGAGATAAAGAGAGATACTAAATGAAAGAGAGACAAACAGACACAATGGTCGGAGATAGATAGCCATACTGACATTTACTGACTTTTTGAATATATTAGATCAAATTATTTTGAAGTGTAAAAGGCCACAACAATGAACTAACTGTGGAAAACACCAAAGATATTGGGCTGATCAATTTTGTGGAATCCCTACTACTTCTAATTTTACAGTGTGAACTTTCAGAAACAATCAGAGAGAGAATGAGAGAAACAGTAGATGATAAGTATTAAGATTACAAAGAAAAAAGCAGCTGAGAGAAAACAGGGAAAATCAGAGGGAGTAAAAGCACCCATATTAAATTTAATGGCAGACAAAAAAAAAAAGAGGAAAAAGCAGAGGAATGGAGAGACGGATGGGAAAGTTCTAAAGTTCTCGAGTCTGTGGTTTTGATTACAGTTGTGCAGAGTAAAGGAGAGGGGAGAGCAACAAATGAGAAACACACACAAAGAGAGAGAGAGAGAGCGAGAGGGAGAGAGAGGGAGAGAGAGAGAGAGAGAGGAACCACGTTCCAACGTAGAAATCTCTTGTACTTGTAAATCTGCACACAGTATATGACATCCAGACATGCAGCTATTTATGAATCAGGGAACCCACTGCAGAGAGAAAAGCTCAGCTAGGTTTTACGATACACATGCCAGCTCTCTGTCTCTCTCTCTCTCTCTCTCACACACACACACACACACACACACGTCCTGTGGTCATACTCCTATTTTTCCACCCAGCATGCATTTGCACATGTGCATGTACAGTGTGTACATGAACATTTTACAAGCATTATACATGAGAAATCAAAAATAGCATTGGTTTAGTTTCTATATACAAATAGACACACACACACAGAAATAGAAATAGACACACTCCCCTTTGGTTACAAACAGCACCTTTGAGCCTAGTCTCTAACTAACCTTAAAACCATCTGGCTAGCTAACCGCTAGCCTGCCCTGCCCAACCCAGTGTGTGTGTGTGTGTGTGTGTGTGTGTGTGTGTGTGTGTGTGTGAGAGAGAGAGGGGGGGTGGTGTGTGTGACCAAGCTCCTTCATCAAAGGATTTACGACCTGTGCAGCCAAATGGTCATATCCCCTAAATGCATGTAAAAAAAAACACACACACACACACACACACACACACACACACACACACACACACATTCGGCGGTACCCAGGTGTCCGTTATACAAAAGACTAAACAAGTTGCCCCAGACTGCTGAGTGCTGACATCATCATTTATAGTGGCGATGAGGGCAAAGAAGTCCCCATCGTCTCTCTCTCTCTCTCTCTCTCTCTCTCTCTCTCTCTCTCTCTCTCTCTTGCTTGCTCTCTAATTCACTCAGTATTTCTCCCTCTCTGTCTTTTTCTCGCTCTCTCTTCACATTCCCTTTCTCCCCTCTCTCTCTCTCTCTCCCTGGGAGTGAGCAACCTTCAACTGATTCATACATTTTCCTATCCTCTGGCCAGTAAATCAAGTCAGGGAAGGGGGGCGGCGGGGGAGAGGAGGAGGAGGAGGAGAAGGAGGAGGAGGAGGAGGAGGCGGAGGAGGAGGAGGAGGGGAGGGGGGTATGAGTGTGCACATGATGTGGGGGAAAGTAAGAGTCAACGAGAGAGAAATAAAGCAAGACAATTCAACTCACAAAATGGAGTGAGACAGTAAGATATGGTTAAAAAAAAATAAAAGTTAGGAGCAGAGAAGATGGATGTGTGGGAGAAAGAAAGAGGGATTAGGAATGATGTAGGAGTGTGAGGAGGAGCAGAGAGACAGAGACGAAGTTGGAGAATTGTTGAAAAGTACTGAATCATCCAGACACAATTTACCACACACACACACACACACACACACGTGGACATGCAAAGGGAGACTGCAGAGCTTTGTGTCAGGGCGGACCCCTTCCTGTCTCCTGCCCCTCTCAATTCAATTCAATTCAATTCAATTTAATTTAATTTAATTGCCATTCATGTTACATATTGGCAAAGCATCTAAAAACAGAATTAATCAGAAAAGAGATACCTGTCCCAGTTCTGAGTGAGTGAGTGAGTGAGTGAGTGTGTGTGTGTGTGTGTGTGTGTGTGTGTGTGTGTGTGTGTGTGCATGCATGCGCATAGGCGTATCGCAACACCTTGTTAAAGTTGCTGCATATTTTGGCTCTCATACCCAGATCCTCCACTTCATAGAGAGAAATGTCCATCCCCATCTTGCACTTGCGATAGGGTGTGTGTGTGTGTGTGTGTGTGTGTGTGTGTGTGTGTGTGTAGGTGTGTTTGGGGGAGAGGGGGAACTGAATGCTTCCCCATATGCTCTCATAAAAGCAGCACAGTCAGTTAGCTAGCCAGCAGTACCGGGCAAACGCACAGATTCAGGACATCAAGCACATGTCAAGAGACACACACACACACTCACACACACACACACACACACGCAGATATAAACACATAAACACATATGCTTATGACAGACAGAATCGTGTGCATATGCAAGATAGTCATACATGAGTGCAGACACACATTTCATTTGACCTTAGTTCTTCGCAGCGTTGCCAAGACATTTAAACTTTCCTCAATGAAAGCCCATTTGTGTTAATCAGCTTCCAAAAGACACACACACACACAGGCACGCACACACACACACACACACACCATCCCAAGCAGTGTATTTGGTAGTTAACCTGTACTGTTTGGACCACAGTGTGAGTACTTTCCATGGTTTTGTTTTGCTAGTGAGTAATAGCAGGCTCATTATGAAAGCCAGAGGAAGTTCACTATTGGATTCATAACGATTCCTCTCTCTCTCTCTCTCTCTCTCACACACACACACACACAATTTCAAAATATGGACAAAATATGGCCTGACACACACATGTGCATGTAGACATATGTACGCACAAACACACACACTCAAGGTCTTTGTACAAACCATATCCTATTAACACATTGAAACAAATCGGAGTAGTTTGGTGGGTGAGACCAAAAAGATCGTTGTTTACGGCAACCATGTTGTTTTAAGAGCTGCATGTCTTGGTGTGTGTGTGCGTGTGTGTGTGCATGTGTGTGTGTGTGTCTATGGAGTCCGATAGAAAAGTCCTGGTGACTTGGGCCATGCATCAAAGGGCTGCGGAGAAGCCGCACGGCATCTGGGAGCAATAACGCTGCTTCTAACCCTTCATTACCACAAAGACTGGGCCCTGGGTGGCAGCCAATGGCAATTTTCACAACCCTCCTCCTCACCTCCCTCCCTTCTTTCTTTCCCTCCATTCTTCTACCGTTCCCCTGTTGAGTTCTGTCTTTCTTTAAGCTTTCGGGTTAAAAAAACCCAAAAAACAGAGCAATTCCGTAAGTCTTACACGATCGGGACTGGGGAAAGAGGTAAAAGAATGAGACTCTCGCTGGGCTCGAGGCACTTGTGGAACGGCACATTTTTAAGTGCGATCTAACTAAGGGTCTGAGCTGTTTAGCGTCTACACAGCAAAAAGCAGAGAAGAAGAGCAGTCCCACAGATTCAAGGGCCTCCGCATGAGAAGAGTCGAGTCCAATTAAGTCTAATTTATTTATGAAGTGCTTTAAAACAAACAGGTTTGTCACAAAGTGCGTTATAGGAAAACAAAGAGTTGAGAAAAGGAGAATAGTCTAGACTTTGCCAAATGTAAAATAAAGTATGCCATTTTTCTTCTTCTTCAACACTAAAGACATAACAACAAATATTACCAGGCCTACATAACATCAAAAACCCCCGCTAATGTCGCCTAACTCATGTTTGGGCTGAGTAATACAATGTCTTTGAGAAACAGCAGACACAGCACTTAAGGAAACTTCATTTAACTTTACGACTTTTGGACTTCATTTATAGCGAGCCCACATGCTGCCAAAATATAAAACAGGAACAGCAAACAATTTAGCAGAGAGGATTTGCAATTGGGAACAGCTAGATTGGAGCTATTCTGGGACAAAGTGTTAAAAAAACACACGCATAATAAGTCAGTGTCGACACACTTGTATACTTCGCATTATCATAGAAAGTGTCTGGATCAATTGAAAGCTAGAATTCATGAAAAAAAACAAAAAAAAAACAAAAAAAAAACGAATCTGTCCAAGTTTATGGGAATAAAAATTGTGAATTCTGTCTTTCTCACAAAATGAATTTCAATTTATTCTGTTTTTATTTGGCTGGTTGATTGGTATTTCCTTTTTGTTTGTTTGTTTTGTTTGTTTATTGCCCAAATTCTTCTGGCCAAACTCAACTGCCCAAACGGAGTCATTTCTCCTGAGCGAGTGACAGCCTTTTGTGCTCCGCTCAGCTCTTCCTGTGGGAATGAGCACAAACAAAAACAAGCTCCCTCATGAAAAGGAAACGTGTTTGCCACACAACAACGACACATTCAGTCAGCGGCCCGGTTGAATGTAGGTTGGCAGGTCAGTGACACTTTCCTGTTTAGCGTCTAATTGCTAAGCAGTTAATTATTTCCACAGCGTTTACCTCAGTGGAAGGTCAGTGTAACAACCTTGGGGCTCGCCAGGACATGTGATCAATCACCGGTGACCACCGAGGAGCGAGGTGGGGGGGGGGGGGAGGGGCAGACACACGCTCCCCCCCCCACCCCCCCAGTAACCACATAAACACATGTGAAGATCTCCACATGTCTAGAGAGTGTTGTCTGTAAAGGGCCAAATGCCGTGTTAATGTGTGTGTGTGTGTGTGTGTGTGTGTGTGACAGTTGCACCACTCATCTGCACAGTCACAGCTACATGGCGGTATGAAAGGAGGCTGTGGAATATTTAGAAGTTCCCGTACAAAAAGTCACATGTGACATCAAAGCACATGTGCTTTTTGGACACATGTTGGTTTTCATATATGAGCATGTGAAATTTCTCATTTTTTCTATGAATTGTCTCTTTGCAAGTAAAATTCGGTTTTCACATATATATAACAAGTATATGTAATGGGAGAAAATGTGGAAAAAAAAATGCTCACATGTAGAAAAAAAAAATGTCAGCTCTGAATTGAAATTTTCACATCTAAAGTAAAAACTGTCACATCAATCAATCAATCAAACTTTATTTATATAGCACCTTTCATACAGGTTAGTGCAGTTCAAAGTGCTTCAAAGATGACTGACAAGTGGACAATTAGACAGAACACGTGCAGACCGTAAAAACAATTTGAGACCAATGCAAAAATAAAAATGATGACAATGCAATATAATAAAAATAGATTTAAAAGCAAAAATATATAATAATAATAATAATAATAATATTAATAAAATAACAGATAAAATAAAATAGAATACAATTTTACAACATAAATACAATAAAATAAATGAATAAAATAAAGTAGATAAAGTCTATAAAGCATTCTTAATTAAAAGCCAGGCTGAAGAGGAAGGTTTTAAGTTTACATTTAAAGATTTCAACACTTCCAGCTGCTCTCAGATCCACAGGCAGACTGTTCCAGCGGCTCGGAGCATAAAAGCTAAAAGCTGCCCCACCTACAGTTTTAGTCCTGTACTTTGGAACAACTAACAGACTCATGCCAGAGGACCTGAGGGGCCAAACTGGTTCATATACTGTAAGCATGTGAGACACAAGACCATGAAGTGTTTTAAAAACAAGTAAAAGAATTTTAAAATCAATACGGAAACTGACAGGCAACCAATGTAAGGACTTTAAAACAAGTGTAATGTGTTCTCACACAACAACGACACAACATGTCAGAATACAACGTGAAAGCAATTGTTCACATATGAAAACCAACGTGTCCAAAATGTACATGTGCTTTGAATTCACATGTGGGTTTGTACATGTGACTTTTTTGTAAGGGTTTCTCAACAATAAATGTAGAGTCTATGAGTTGTAACATGTACTTATATTGTCCATAGCATTACTAGATGTAGAAAAAGACTTTCTACTTGTAAAATGACTTGCAATGAACACTTTCTTTATTGAACTGAACTGCCAGAATATGAAATTTGTACTTTTAACTTAAAATTGTGCTGAGTTATATGGGCAGGGCGTGTTTGCACTGGGTGTATTTTTATGATCATGATCATTATCATTTTTATGATTTTTATTATCATGCCAATGGTGGACAGTGTGGAGAGGGATATTGTTGCATGTTCTTATGTACACATTTGTGGTAAATCTAGTGCAGAATAATTGTATTATTTCTGAATATTAAATATGAAAAGTAAGTTAGTAAGTAAGTCTTTATTTATACAGCACCTTTCGAAACCAAGGGTTACAAAGTGCTTCACAAAAAAAGAGCGACAACAATATAAAATAAAAGTCGGAAATAAATTAAACAGAGACAATAAAAACTATAAATAATATCAATGTGATCGCTTACTTACCTACGTCTTATCAAACACACACAGTCGTCATTAAGTGTCTAACATTGCTCTGCTTCAAAGGAGGCAGTGAGTCTGCAATGCCTCACACACACATATGAAAAAACTACAAGACACCCCACACACACACACACTCACATTAGTCTCACACTGCAGTATATATAGTGTATGTCAAAGGTCATTAAATACTTTTTATCAGTCCAATGCCTGCTTGGGCCTGGTTTAGTTTCCATGTAATGATTTTGTATCGACATTAAAGAAGGGATTATGGGGGAAAGAATTGAGTGAAAAATAATACTTTACTGAAAGAAAAACATTCATTATCTCATCAGCCAGGCGGGATGGATGGAGAATTATCCACAAGCCGCCCTCTCTACCTCCTTAACTCCCTCTCTCCGCTGATATGCCGGAGTCATCGCTCATCCCTTGTTTCTCTTTTACAATCTCTACCCTTTCCTCATGTTTTCTCTTCCCTCGTGTTTCAGCGGTCTATTAATTAGGCCTCTATCTGTTTTTCGCTCCATCATTCTCCCCATTACATTTTTCAGTTGAAGTTCTCCACCTCTCCTACCATCCTTCCCATCTCTCTCTCTCTCCCTCGCTCTCACTGTCTCTGGCAGATTCATACCTCAGACAGGAAAAGTTATCACTCCATTCTCCATCTGTCTTTCTTTACCTTTTTTCTGCTCTCTGTCATCGCAACCAGTTGTTTATGTGTGTTTCCTATCTGGTCCTGAAATTCTGGCCTCTGAGGCTCAAAACTCAACAAACAGCAAACACACAGAGAGAGAGAGAGAGAGAGAGAGGAGAGAGAGAGAGAGGAGAGAGAGAGAGAGAGAGAGAGAGAGAGAGAGAGAGAGAGAGAGACCAACTGGACCTCGTCTTACTGTTCATCAGTGCTGCATCATCAGCGTGTGTGTGTGTGAGTGTCTGAGTGTGTTTATTATTTTTAATATGTTCAAGCCTTGGTGCCAGTGGACAGAACAGTTATTAGACACCTCATTTCAAATACTGAAATGATTTGATAGAAATATGAAAAGAGCAAGACAAGAAAAACAAGCAATTATGTGGTTGCCGTTCATGTTGCCCAACAAGAACAATGTCTAGTTGACATGCTACCTCATGTACGAGCTTGAGGACCCGGTTGTGAGATCCTGCTGCAACACAGCTGACTAAAAAACCCCGAGCGTTAAAAACGCAGCGGATCACGTTTCCAGGCCGCCTTTATGGGTTTTGCCGAGCATGTGGCACACGATCTCAAATAAACCTATGGCATGATTCGCTTAGCTTAGCATCGCCACACAGATGCAAACACTCACACAAACACACAGAGATACAATTACACCCACATGAAAGACGCTACACAGACGTTCCCTTTGACGCAACGGAGTAGAGAGGCGGATGAACAAAGAGACAGAACCTTGGGGCTTTTCACGGCGATGTCGGCCAGCGGTATTTCATGACAGGACAGAATGAAACGGAATCGCGGACTGTGTTGGTTGTGTGCGGATGCTTTTTCTCGGTGTTCCTGGTTTTCCAGACTGTAAGAGTTGAATGGGAGAAGCTGCTTGCCTGGTCATCCAAACAGTGGAAACAATGTTGGTGTGACCGCAAGCCCTCCCCCCCACCCGCCCGCTGAAATTCACTCCTTCCAATCCCTAATCCAAAACTTAACTGCAACACTAACGCGTTTTACCAACTCCTCTCGTCGATCACCGACACGGTTTTCTTTCTGTCTTCCTCCTTCTGCCCTACTGTTTCCTTCTCATCTACATTTTGCATTTTGCATTTTTCTACCGTAGAAACCCCATGGTTTAGTTCACCCTCTCTGCTTCCCCCTGTCGCTCTCCTACCCTTTCTGTCCATTCTCACTTCTTCATCTCTGTTTTTCCTCCCCTTCTCTCTCTCTCTCTCTCTCCCTCTCTCCCTCTCTGCCTTCAGCTCCCTCCATCTCTGTCAGTATTGCTGACCTGTCTCTCCTGGGATGCTGGCTTTGATTTCTAGCTCAGGTCGGGGCTCAGAAACCATAGCTAAAGCAAACACACAGCCACGGCCACCTCTGCACACACACACACACACACACACACACACACACCCATTACTACTATCCACTGTGAAATCCAAATGAAAATGTGTGTGGGTGTGTGGCAGACGCTGGGAAAGAGAGAGAGTGCGAGAGAGAGGCTGAGCAAACTTTGGCTACTCATGTCTCAACTGTGAATCACAAAGCCTTTTCCTCCATGTGCACGTACACTAGACACGTACACACACACACACACACACACACACACACACGGCTTGCCTGTGCACACATATAAGCACACAAACACACACACACTACCTCTTTCGTTCTGGTTCTGATTTCCCAGTAGTATGTCACCCTCCTCACCAACACCACCGCCACCCCCCACCATGTGTGTGTGTGCGTGTGTGTGTGTGTGTGTGTGTGTGTGCGTCCGTGTGTGCATGTGTGTGTGTTGGGAAGGCTGCAGAGCTGCATAAAGGGTTCTTTATTCAAGCCGGACAGGGAGAGGAAATCAGCTTTAGAAGTAAAAACAGAGGGAGCAAGAGAGGGAGAGGGAGAGAGAGCGAGAGAGAGAGAGAGAGAGAGAGAGAGAGAGAGAGAGAGAGATGGAGACCACAGGGCTGCACATCTGGAGTTATTACAAGGCTTCCTCCTCCTTGCCAAGAAAACGCCGACATTCCTGCCCTTGCTACAAAGACCATGGAGCCTCTGCTCTCATCCAGCCCCACTCCTACACACACACACACACACACACATCCATCACTCATACTTCCACAAACCGCATACATACTCACATGTACCATAAGTAGACACACACACACACACACACACATAGTGATAGAGGGGGGAAAACAACTGTTGCATTAAGTCTGTGACACCCACTAATTGAAGTGGCAGACACATTTTTAAAGGCAAACACATACAGTATATGCATGCACATGAACGCAAAAATCCTCCCATAGAGCCACATAACGCTTCCCCCCAAAAAAAGTTCACTCGCTAGGCAACCGACTTCTTCGCTCCCTCTCCAAACTTTACAACACATGTGCACACGCCAAATGAATGTGTCTCACTTCCTGTTCACCTTTGACCTTCCACTTTCTCCCCAAAAGCCAGAGGAAAAGAAAGAAGAAGAAAAAAAAGCCAGACAGAGGGAGGGGAGAGGGACAGAAGAAGAGAGGAGGAAAAAATGGGGGGCTGACGGGCTCCTCCTCTTTCTCTCTATGTGCCTCCATATCTCCTCTCCCTCTCTCATTCCCTTTTTCTCTTTCTGTGTCTCGCAGGAGAAGCCTGGTGGCGAGTCCTTTTGCCACGTCAAGCCTCCAGTCGGTCCACCTTGCTCTCTGCTGGAGCAGCTACTTCATTCTGGAAAGCGGCGGGAAGGGAAAGACAACGTCGTCCAAACAACGCCGAGACAGTGTTGTAACGCTGAATGGGAAGACCGCGGGGAGAGGAGCGGGGGGGGGGGGGGGAGGTGGAGAGGTTCAACTTCACTGACCAGTCAAGCAGGAGACAAATAAAACAAACAAGCGGTCAACCAAATACCCACTGGCGAAGGGAACTTCACTCCGGAGAGCAAGAGGAGGAGAGGTGAAGAAACGAGGAGATGGAGAGAGAGAGAGAGAGAGAGAGAGAGTGTGTGCATCTACATCTTCCAGAAAGAGGTATTTTCTCTTCAAAGTGAATTTTCTTCTTCTGTTTGGCGTGTGTTGAGGAGAAAAAAGGTTTACGTACGCTGGTGTGTTAGTGGGTGGCGCTGAGTCAGACTTGGCTGGATGTGTTTGATAAGAGACTGATCACAGTTGACCACTACTGTTCACTGATAGGTTCCTTAGGCATCAAGAGCGCTTGGAGAGCAGAGAGTTGGCTTTCTGGTCACACACTGATAGTTTCACCATATTGGTTTTGACTCGGTTTAACATCTGGTGAAATATTGTGGTTTTTAACACCTATCTTGGCACCTTAGCAGGGTCAATGGGCGCAAACTGAGTTTAAGCTTTAAGTTTAAGTTTAAGTTTAAATTTCAGCTAATGGGTAAAGACCCTTTGTGTGTGCATGTGTGTGTGTGTGTGTGTGTGTGCATGTGTGTGTATGTGTGTGTCTGTGTGTCTGTTTCTGCTTTAATCTGTTTTCAGTTAACAGCCCTGGAAAGGGCTTTGCCAGATTAATTGCACTTTGTCTTATTTCAACAAAATAATTCTCAGTTTGAAAAAAAAAAAGGAAAGTTTTGATGAATTCTACCCTGGATAACATACTGAATTCATCAAGCAATCCTTTGAATGGACTTATTAGTTTTCAGCATCCCTTTCCACTGTTGGGGACCAGCAATACCCAAAATGCAGCATTTCTGTGTCTCATGCGTTCCTCCTGTGCAGTTCAGATGGTTCGGTGTGGAATGCAGCTTCTCACAGCGGGATGCAGGAGGGAATGCCATTGGATCTGCCAATCAGCAGCTATCACCTCTGTCTAACCTCTCCTCCTTCTCCACCCCATCCCCCCCCCCCCCCACCCCTCCACCTCCCCCTCCCCTCCACCTCCCCCTCCCCTCATCCCTCACTTTCTCTTTCTCCTGCAGCTCGCTCCATCAGCCTGATCAGCTCTTTTTCCCAGTCAAACCTCCACAGAGCGAAGACTACAGAGTCAAGTCTGATATCGCCATTGAAGAAATCACAGTGAGTATGTGTGTGTGTGTGTGTGTGTGTGTGTGTGTGTGTGTGTGCTTGCAAGTGTAATGGAACATGGATTTTGTATGAGTTTGTGCATGGAAGTGTGTGTCCGTGTGGATTTGAGAAGCATCTGCATGTGTGTGAATGTGTGTGTGAACAACCCCATCTCCTCCAGCGTCCTGTAGCTCAGCCCGCCTGCCCAGTGTTCAGACTACCTGTTCAGGAAGTAGTGGTTGTACAGTAGTCTGCACATTGGTTAGGCTGGCTGGGGAAGCTCAAGACGTCTCACTGAAAGAGAGACAGGCAGTGAGAGGGCACCAGCGGGCGTCCGGCAGGCACAGGCAAATCGGGCTGTGGGAACGCAGCACCTCCCAGAGTGCATCTGGACAAGCCTGGGCACAACCCTAAATACGGCGCCCACAGGCTCCACCGCACCATGCCTGGCCTGTCCTGGATTTATGTGTGATGGATACATAACGGGTCCAACGGCTTTTACAGAAAAGCAGAGCTATCGGGTTACGTAATTATATGCTATATTGTTTATTGTTTATTATTTATTGTTGTGTAATGAATTATCCAATGTGGAATCCGATTCATTCTCTCTTGAATGAGATCTTGAATAGCACTAGTTTTACTGCTGTTAAATGGATTTGAGCTTGCAAGAACTGCTTTAAAAGGTTGAAATAAAGTGTCTTGGATATCAATTTGACATGGTCTCTATTTTTCCTTTATCATGCAAATTACACAGAGATGGATCAGTACATCTTTAGACATCTATTTCCCTTAATTCATAGATATATATAGTCATAGAAATCAAATATCTAGAGTCTACAATTGGACATCCCCTGTTTAGATATCACATTCCCATAAATATAAGTGACGGTTGCTGTAACTTCTCAACACTTTTGTATATTTTTCTCCATAACCCAAAGGTCTAAGTGAGGAAACAAGTTAAACCACACGGAAAAATGAACAAAGAAAAAAAAAACACAGTCAACCCCCAGCATCACAGCTGCCCTGCGTATTCAACCAAAATGTACAATTAAGTCTCTGCCTTCCCTGCATCAACTCGTGGGCTGCCTTACCTCAAATGACCATGTAATGTGCAGACAGGCAGGAAGCGACCGAACAAAAATGCTAAAAGAACAGCAACACTGTCATTGTCTATTCAGTGCTTATGGGTCCCTGTATAGCTTTTCCCAAAATAGGCCGAAATTCGCTCGTGGCTTTAGTGTTGCAAGTGATGTCACGTGAAAGTAAAGAGTTTCGCTAGACGCTCTACATGATACCAACATCAGTCATTTTTTTTTCCCTTTATGTTTTGTTTTCTACCTTTTCTTCTGGTCTACAGTATTGTCTTCCAGCCTGTATGTCTTTGATAAAGCAAATCCACAGCATCCCATTTTGAACTCTCTCTCTCTCACAAACACTCACACACACACACACACACACACACACACACACACACACACACAAGTAGAGCCGAGGGCAGCAGACGCATTCACACGGTATCCCATCTCATCGCATCACCGGCAGGAATGAAAACCACAAACCAACCTGTTTCCATTTAGGGCCCACTGCCACCACGCACGTACGCTTTTTTCTAACACGCAGTCCCAGAAACATACACACAAGCACTCTCCCACACACAAACCTGCATACACACACACACACCATATAGAGGTTATAGAGCCTTACGCACGATGCAGACATGTTTCTGGTGAGTGCGTTGAAAGCAACGGTCTGCTGTTTCCCCCCTGGGATATTTACAGCTGGGATCACCGGTTGAGACCGGTTTTCTGGCAGCTTTACAGCAGGAACAGGCAGCAGGGAAACCCGGGCTCACACACACACACACACACACACACACTGACATACACAAAAAATCAAACGGGACACCCAGAGAAAAGCGTCCCACTAAATGACAACTGAGTAATCTCTGCCAGCTATTAAGGTGTTTGTGTTTGTCCGTCTGCCTGCCTGCCAGCATGTCTGTGTATGAGTGTATCTTTACATGCATATCACATGTGTGCAGTGTATCTATACATGTATAAATGCACAGGCGTATGCATCTTGTTTATGTGTGTATGGTAATTCATATACAGCAGACAGAGTACAATGGGAGCAGAGTCAATGATTTGGCTGAGACTGCCTAGTTTTTTTTTTTCAGCCTTTTTTTCTCCATTCAGTTCTCTTTCTCTCTCTCTCTCTCTCGCTGCTCTGGGAAGCTTTAAGGTACAGAGCAGCCTGATTCAAAGAATTGGCATGTCCTGTGGTAATACAGACCAGAAGGTTTGTACACACACACACACACACACACACACACACATACACACACTAACCAAAACATCCTGGCACCACTGGGCCTAGTTGGGTTGAAAGTTATTATTAGTGTCTGGGGGTGGTGTGTGTGTGTGTGTGTGTGCGTCTGTGTGTGCGTCTGTGTGTGTGTGTGTGTGTGTGTGTGTGTGTGTGTGTGTGCGTCTGTGTGTGCGTCTGTGTGTGTGTGTGTGTGTGTGTGTGTGTGTGCGCGCGTCTGTGTGTACGTCTGTGTGTGTGTGTGTGTGTATGTGTGTGCGTCTGTGTGTGCGTCTGTGTGTGCGTCTGTGTGTGTGTGTGTGTGTGTGTGTGCGTCTGTGTGTGTGTATACGTATGTTGCCAGACCAAGACAAGGGTTTTCCCCATGACGAGAGGCAACCAATAAAACATAAAATGCCTTCGTTGCTGCAGTGTTGCGAGTGGGTGTAAGGAAACATGTCTGTGTGTCTGCGCCTATGTGTGTATGTGCACATGTGTGTGTGTGTGTGTGTGTGTGTGTGTGTGTGTGTAGTCCATTTTAGTGCAGATGCATCTGTTCTTAAAACATTTCTAGAAAGACAAAAAAAAAAAATCATTTTTCTATGCAGGCAGTAATACATTTTTATACTAATTATCAAGCATATGTGCCATTAATCTAGATATGTAACTGTTTCCAATTTTTAGTAAGTGTGTGTATCTTGGCACGTATCCACCCAGGTGCACATGTGAGTATGCACCCTTGAGTGTATGTGTGTGTGTGTGTGTGTGTGTGTGTGCGACTGGACTGTATAAAAACGTCCAGCTTGCTTAGACAACATCATGGAAAGGTTGGTTGGTGCCCCCAGCCTGCGTGCTGAGCCTTAACACCAGTGCTGTGTGTTGGTTTTGGGTCTCCCCGCTCCCAAAGAGCTCCATGTTCAAATAAATACATGAGGAGGGGAGGGAAGAGGGAGGGAGAGAGGGAGGGAAAGACCAAGGGAAGGGGTGAATAAGTGGATGGAGAGAGAGAGAGAGAGAGAGAGAGAGAGAGAAAGGGAAGGAGAATGGAAGGGGGAATGGGTGGATGGGGTTGTTCTCACCCTCTGTGTGAGTTGGTTTTGGGATAAAACTTTGGGGATGTTTAAGGGAGAGGTGGACAAGGAGGGAAAGGAGGGGAAGAAAAAAGGTAGGAAGGGAGGAGATGAAAGCGACACCACAACACCCACCCCCCTCTCCTCCCTATCTCCCCCTCTCTGTCCACCCCCACCCCCCTTCCCAACTCTCTCTCTCACCTCACATGGTCCTTGTTACTCTCGTTACTAACCAGCTAACAAGACGCACTCCTCCCTCCTCCGATTCCTCCTCCCCCTCTCCTCCCTCACAGCCCAACTCCCCCTCTCCCCCTCTCTCTCTCTCCATCCCCTTCTTCTTGTACCCCCTCTTTGAAATGAAATAAGTTTATTAGAAGCAGCTCGTGTGTGTGTGTGTGTGTGTGTGTGTGTATGTGTGTGTGTAATTGGGAACAGGGCAGGGCTCTGGTATGCACATGTGGGTGCCAGCTTCAGTGTCTGACAGGCTGGGGGGTCCTGACTCTTTGGAAGGACCTTTTCAATGCTGCACACACACACACAGGCACACAGGCACACACACACACACACGCGCGCGCGCACATACACACACACACACGCACCCTGATGTCAGTGAGCATAGCGGCTGTGGCTAAGGCCTGGAGACAGTGAGACTGTGGCTAGCTCCTAATAGTTCTGCAAAGCATCATGGGACACCGCTCTGACCAGTCTGCCCAGTAACAAAGCATGTCAGGTCAAATCATCTCAACATGTAGAGGACAACCACCAAACTTGACCACCAATCATATTTGCCAGTGGGATAAGCTGGAATAAACTTATGGAAAAGAAACTCGGGGGAAGAAACTCTCCGAATCTCTCCGGCGGAATATCTTTTAGATTAAACATGCAGCCAACTACCCAATTGAAGTAATTCCCCCGCTAGCTTGTGGAAAAACATATGAAAGTGTTGTTGCTAAAATGAGGCGCATAGTTGTTGGATGAGGCAGACTCGGGCGCTGATATCTCAGACGGTCCCATAAAGAGACAGATCGCTCTCACAGCAAAGCTAACAAACAACACACTTTTTTTTGTTTTTTTCTCGCAGATTGGTCAGCTAAAAAATCGAAGCTTTAAAAAAAAAAGGCCTTGATGTGAGCTAATTATATAATAATAATAATAATGGAGGGGGTGTACAATTCATGTGTGTGTGTGTAAACAATGTCTCACCTCATCATCCTTATACCAGGAGAGAGACTCGGCGGTGAGGACAAACCAGTACTCCTTGGCTCCTCCCTTCATGATACCAATGTTGTTGATGGTCAGCCAACCCTTCCTGATGACCTGAGAGAGAGACAGAGGCAGACAGACAGACAGGCAGACAAAAAGGAAAGTATTAACAATAACATCCAGCCAGAAAAGCTCACCTTCCCTACAAACCATCTCAAACACACACTGACATCACATGTTATCCTGTGTATGCAACACATATAAACCTACGCTATACATTTATGCGGCAGTACAGCAAAATGTAATGTCACTGCTTCTAGTGGAGGTAAGAAGCAACTGCCACAAAGAAATACATCAGGGCCACGGTCACCTACAGCACTAAACACACTCCTCACACTCTTTCTTATCTCTCTCTCTCTCTCTCTCTCTCTCCATCACTCTCTCCACCATACAGAAGCTATATACACGAACATGTTGTGTGAGTTATTATTTACCTTGTACCGATCAGTAACTCCTCTCTCCGGCTGAATGGGAATGTGGAGAGAACATTACACAGCTATGCCAACGCAGGGAATTTCGTATTTCCAAATAGGCCAAATAGAATAATATATATACACAGAGGGTTGGTCAAGTACCAGCACGCTGTAGCTGGCTATTGGGATGGCAGCAGAGGGGACAGCAAGCAGGGGAAGGGGCGAGGGGAAGCAAGGAGGCTACAAACGGCCCATTTCAAACCTTTTTTCAGACCATGCAATGAAATGCAGGAGCCTGACTGTTTTCTGTGTGTATCCTGAATATAAGTGGTGGGAAGATCGAACTGGGATTTGGAGGCTGAACTGATCAACTTCCAGTGAGAGTTTGGCGGTTTCATTCCCAGCTTTTCTGTATTTGGAGTATTCCCTGCAGGAATAAACAAACTTACTCCCGCACACACATATAGTTTCAGTCCTCCAACCTTTGTCTAGTATTCCCTACACCCTCTTTTTCACAGACGCATCACTTTAATTACAAGCTATGGCGCTTTCCATCAACATATTTGACGCTTCTTCCGTCAATTTGGGTTTGAAAGGGGTCCTAAAGTTCTCAGGCCCCATGGTGGTATAGCGGTAAAGAGGGTGTGAGGTCTTAAAGGGCCAACTGCGACCGGCTGTAAACAGGAAGTGGGGAGGGCCGTTGTGTTTACTATGTGCCCCTAACCTCTGACCCTAATCTGTGTGGTTGGTATGGCAACTGACAGGTTGTGCTTATGGAGGTGATATATGTCTGCTACACTGAAGATCTTCATTTCCCCTTAGGAGAGACAGGCAGATGAAGAGAGAGAGGCAGGGAGAAACAGAGGGAGATAGAGAGAGGAAATCTGGAGACGCTTAAATATAAAACATTTGATAATTGTTCTGAAGAAGAAAGAACAGTCTCTCTCTCTTTCTCTCTCTCTCTCTCTCAATCACTATGATATCTCTCCCTGTCTCTCTCTCTCTCCCTCCCTCTGTCTGAGATGCAATTTGAGAACATACGAGTGGCTTTCTCTTTATCTAGTTCAAGCTAGAGCTAGGGGCGTCTCATCACTGCCAAGGCAAACCAGCCAGCAAATGGTGCTGGAGAGAGAAAGAGAGAGAGAGAGAGAGGGAGAGAGAGAGAGAGAGGGGGAGAGAGAGAGAGAGAGAGAGAGAGAGAGGGAGGGAGGGAGCGATGTCTTCAACATAAACACAGGAACATTATATAACGGAACAGCTTATCTGGCCTCAGCTCCTCTATCTTTTCTCTAGGTTGAACAGTGTAAGATAGTGTTTTACGCTACATTTGTCATGCTGTAGTGCACTTGTGTGTGTTTTTGTGTGTGTGTGTGGATGGGAGCTCTGCCTGGAGGGAGGACACAGCTGAGAGGAGGAGGGGAAGCAGCCAAGGCCCAAAGAGCCCCCCACCCCAGCCACCTGCCCATCTACTGGCAGTTAGTGAGAAGCTCATTTCAAACATACACACACACACACACACGCACACACACACACATGTGCGCGCACACACACTCACACACTCACACACACACACACACACACACACACACACACATATATACATAAACACAACATCTAACCCTACCACATTTTGAAACGCACAAGTCACACACGAGCTCAAACACATACAAACACATACCTTGATGTATGCATAGCATGAAAACATGAGCACATACGCATGACAGCATACTCGCAGACATGCGCAGAATCACATACACACACACACACACACACACACACACACACACACACACATACGCACACACACTACTCACCATGATCTCATCCTGAGGCAGAAAAGCCATAGAGAGAAGGACAAAGGAAAGAGACACAGGAAGAAGAGAAATCACTAAGAAGAAACAGAGGCAACAAAATGATAGACAGCACAAAACGCAGCAGAGGTTTTCACACCCTCTAAAGTACATGCAAGCTAAAGAGAATAGGAGTGAAAAGTGAAGAGAAAAAGAAGAAGATCTCAATGCTTGCAGTAGAATATATTGGCAAAAAGCTAGCACTGAAAACACTATACAAGAGCAACATGCAAATCATGCAAAATCTGTAGCTGTTGTCCCATAAATGTGTAAAAGACACGACATTGATCTGGTATTGTGTCGCATCTACTGTACCCAGCTACCTGCAGGGTTATTGAATTATTATTATTATTAAGGCCTTAACGTTAAGACACATTAACTATCATACGTCGACATATGTCGATATACTGATATATCATAACACACTTCACTTTGCGGTGATGACATCAACATGATTTTCACCAGAGGGAAAAGTTGTTTTGTTTGTTTATTACACAACTGTTGTCCATTAGTGGCTGCAACATACAACAACAGCGTATATGGATGCACTGTATAAGATATGTATATCATATGTTGCCCTAGGGTAATATGATATATATAGTTATGCTACGTTCAGCATGTGCATGAGAGAAAGATGAGGGATAAAAGTATGTAGCCTGGGGGAAAGATTACATGGAGTTCAAATGACTAAACAGACTAAACAGACTTGGATGTGTATGGGATGGCATGGCTTTGCACAGTTCAGGGAGCCTCCGATAATGCAAAAATGTATTTATGTAGGAACCTTACACACTTGAAGTCCCAGTATTACAAAAACACAAAATATAAGACTGTGGGACTTCACAGCCTTATATTTTACATACATTTTGCATTATTAGCGGCTCCCTCTTCCTTTTTTGATTGCATGTTCACCCCTTGAGCGCCTTGTCCTTTGTTTTCCATACTATTTCTTGTTTTGTTGCACTGTAAAGTTCTGCAGAATGTACGATAACCTCTAAACCAACACCTGAAGATACTGGAGATGGTTGATGTCTCCGGTTTAGTGAGATCAAAGTACCTGATTGCCGGCTGCCTTCTTCTTGTTCATCTGGTTGCTCCTCTGCTGAGCACTGCACAACGGACACATCAAAAAGACAGTTTGGCTTCAAACAGCACATGAACTGATGAATCTATACACACTGATCATTGCAAAGGCCTGTGTATATACTGGAGGAAGAATGTTAAAAAAAACACACTTGGCAAATCCAATGAAGTCCTCATGGTTGGTGTTCATGTAGGACAGCTCAATGTCTATCAACAGCAATACCTGGACAGAGAGAGAGGTGTCAACAGTGAATGAAATAACAACAATCACATTTGATCCATGGAGAGGTCAGAGGTCAGGATCAGGTGAGTCAATCTTTGTTTTACATTCATTTCGGATGCTGTACTGCACTATGGCATTCACTGTCTGTATGTGTGTGTGTGTGTGTGTGTGTGTGTGTGTGTGTGTGTGTGTGTGTGTGTGTGTGTGTTACCTGATCCTTAGTACGGTTTTCGCGGTCCCTGATGTGCTGGGTTACGATTCTCTCCATCTCCTCTCTCAGCATGGGGTACTGGGCCAGCTGTGAGCACAGAGCACAGTAGGTAGGCAGCAAACCCCAAACACATGCACACACTCTCTTTCTCACACACATTCAGTCACACACACTCACACACACACACACACAAGCGTACACACTCTCAAATATACACATACAAGCTTCACTGAACCACAAAACTACTCTCTTCTTACTGAACCATACACATCAAACGGCACAACACACACAGATCCACCAAAACAACAAAATGCATTAAACACACACACACACAATCAAACACATTACTGTATGTATGTTCAGCAGAGTGTATCCCAGACTCAGCTCTAGTCACTTCAAAGCATATCCATGGGTTAGATTTGTGTTAATGGTGAATTTTATGGGAACAGTTTCCATTCGTTGCCAATAGGGAAAAATGCAAAAAGGAATAGTGCAAAGTCTGTGATATCGCCACACAAAACACAAAATAAACAATGTTCCTGGCAAAATGTTCTTTTCCTAGCACACTGTGGGTCTTTTTTCCATGAGCTCATTGCAAACCCATGAACACAGACATTGGTGGGCTTCCAATGTGACACAAACACATTTGGAGAAGTGTAAAGGAGGAAAGGAGAAATCAAACCGAAATCACAGTACAAGGAAAATATACAGTGTTTTCTTGCAAGTTACAATGCATCTTTCATGGCTCTCAGATGGTATGGGAGTGACTATAGATCTCAATAGGCCTCTTTCTTGCTCCCAAGTTGATTTACTACTTCCTGGGTTTGGCCCGATTACACAGCAGCCGACATTTAAATCTGCGCTGCTAACGTAGACATCCATAGAATAGATGCCTTGTGATAATGGGACCTGCTGGTGTTAACATGAATACCAATCTAATCAATAGCTCCATTGACTAAAACTTGTCTTGTCAGTGCATGGCTGTTTCTGTTTCACATTGTTCTGTGCTGACAATATTTCATTACAAAGCAATGAATCATTGGAATTTAATATTATTGAGACACTTTACTGCTAAAATGAAATATTACTTATTTTTGGTATTTGTGACGAGTAATTAAAAATTAAATTCCGAGGTAATTTAGTTTCTGGGAAATATCAAATTATCTGCTCTCTAAAAATTGTTAACAATATACCCATAGGTCCCTGTGGCCTAGTACATACTTGTGCTAAAAATGTTTTGATAATGATAATTTGATCATTTCGATTTGTAAAAACATTTAATTTAAACCACCTGCGATTTGTTTTTGGAAATGTTTCAAAAAAACATTTTAGCTGTTTTAGCTGTGGGTGTGTACAGGATTTGAAATGTTATCATCTGTATCACATCAGATAAGCGCATGCATAGTTTTAATTATAAACTGTACTATTAAATCACTCTTAGTGTTCTAGGGAACACATGGAGTTTTCAAATTGGTAAGCAGTGAGGAAAGACGGCTGTCTAATTAACAATGTTGCCATTGTCGCATTATCAATGGAAACACTGTTAACTGCTCTGATGATGAGCGCTTCATGGTTTTCGCACCTTGTGAATACATACAAGTACTGGGAAGTTGTGAAAACCATTAAACTAAAGCATTTCCAAAACAAAACCATTAAAATGTGCACATGTGAAAGGCCCAAACGATAAGTACGCCATTGGAAAGGTGCATTGCAACTTGCAGACTGGGAAATGCTGTCAAGATCTGCGTTCTGTGTCTAATAAATTCACAGAAAAGACAACATCGACTGTGGAAGGAGATTGACAACTTCTCACAAACGAGGCATGGGCAGCAGGCGGAGGTGCTCGCACATTCATTCATTCTCTGTCACATGCAATGCGTGGGAGCGGGGAGGGAGGGACAGGAGAGAGGGGGTGGAGGAAGACTTCAAATTGACCCCTTTGTGGATTTTTCCAAACACTGTATCGTATAATACAGTATCTTCAAATATGTCTGTGAAAGCGTCCCTCAAGCAACCGTTGAAACCAAGATAAAACTATGGTAGATAAGAGAAATCCAAAGGAGGTCAGGGTGTTTTGTTCAGTTATTTGCTTTGTGAGGAAGCAATCCTTTCAGAGGGTTAGAAGACAACAGGATGGAGAAGACAAAAGAGAAAGAAAGAGAGAAAGAAAGAGATGCTCGGGGTACATCGGTTAGTCAATGAGTGGAACTACATGTTCCCACCTGCAAACAACACTCACTCCACTATATAAAACCATACCGACGAAGACAGAAAACAATATGAATTTAATTTGAACTCAAATCAAATCAAAAGATGACTTTTGGACAAGAGAGACATCGTGAGGTCAAATATTAACGAAAATTATCGAGCATGCTGGTTAAGAGGCAACAAACTGGAACAATTTGTTAAATTGTCAACGTAAAGCCAATAATTGACAGAAAACAAAGTGACAAAGAAAGTTTGAATTTATATTTTGCGTGTAGGAAATCAAAATATGGGTTATATGGTAACACTAAGATCTACAGTAAGGATAGACCGATATTTGCTGGACAAAGTCTTTGATTCCATGTTTTTAACGAAAAGAAAGATCTACTTTACTCACTCTTGTCTGCAAGGAAATATATCATATGAAACCTGGAGTAGTTTCTCATCATACTGTTTTTTTTTTTTTTTTACAATACCATACAAATAAATATCAGGGTGACCTGTGTTGAATATTGACAAGTATCACATGTACTTTGTCTATCCCTGTCGAAGTGTGTGAGAGGGATATGTAAAGAAGCTAATTCCTTATCACACCGTGTGTTAAGTGCTCTAAAAACAAAAAAAAGCGAATTAAATGTCAGCAGTTATTTAAGTCTTACAAAATGTTTAACAGAGATTAAATTGCACATTGTAGATCTAATGTAGATGGTTAAATTTGTGTTGGCTCTACCATGAACAAAGAAAGTATTGTCTGGTTTATGTCATTGTTGCTTTGATGATAGAAAGTTTCATTTTTACGTTGGCGGGAGCCGATACTAGCACCACATCTTTCCAATTTAAATCTATGAAAACATGCAATTGCGCATTAACTTCAAACACTAAAAGCACTCCTCAAACCACAGAAAATGATTCAAAAACCACATCGATGATGGAAGAAATATCCATGTGAGGTTGACCAAAAATGTGGATTGAGGATTATGAATGCAGAAAGACTGACTGGCAGATACTAACAACAATCCAGGAGAAGCCTTGACCATTCTCCAAATAATGAGGAAATATCTATCAAGCAAAAGTAATATTTGTCTCTCATTATGTGTTTGATTAAGAATGCCGAAACTAACACTTTAAAAAATTCATAATAAAAATGGGTCATTTTTTAATACTAGATGTGTCCTGTTTTTGTGTTTCCTCTCATTCATCTTAAACAGATAAATTCTTTGACTTTAATCTTTTAGGGAAAAAACAGTCCAGCCATCGGTCTACCCCTACCTTTAAGATTAACATATATAGTAAATACGTCTTGGTTCTCTTTGGGGTTTTACCTTGTCACTACACTTTCGTATGGTGGAGGTGAGTTCGCTCACTACCATATCTATACACTTCAGTGTGGGCTCCTTCAGCTTTTGGATCTGCTTTTTCACTATGGCCTCAAAGGCCAGGTCAGGGGTGAACAGCCCCGTCCTGTAGGGATAGGCGGGTGGCACGGGAGAAGAGAGGAGTAAAAAAGACAGAGAGAGAAGGATGGAGAGAGAGAGGAAGAGGAGTAGAGGCAACAAATGAAGAGTTATATGAAGAGAGAGAGGGGCAGATAGAGGAAAAACCAGACGAAAGGAATCCAAGAACAGAGATAGAGGGGGCGAGGGGGGCGACAGCCAAATATCCGCAAGAAAACAGGTCGGAGCGAGGGACAAAGCAAGAGTGAAAACATATGGTGGAGGGGAAGAAGTGGAGGGGCAATAGAGAGACGAGGCGAACAAAGCAGGTACGTATAGGATTTGGAGGTGGGACAGAAGAAACGACAGATTGAAAGACAGATGAAAAAGACAAGGGGCATGGAGAGGTGGTGGTGGGGAGGGGAGGGGGACAGCACAGAAGGAAGAAAAGGCAAGTGAGACATTTGGTTTCCCCTGAAGCCATTCTAAAAGAGGACAGTGCTGGAGTCCCTCTCTATCAGTCGAGAGAAAACAGAGAGGGTGAGATACAGCGAGAGAGAGAGAGAGAGAGAGAGAGAGAGAGAGAGAGGGAGAGAGGGAGAGAGAGAGAGAGATCCCAGCCTGCACCACTCCACCAGCCAAAAGCTCCGAGCGACGAGCCACGAGACCACAGCTGTGCACCCAGACGCTCGGCCAAGACGCCCCGCTCTCCTCCTCTTCTTGACCCCTTTTTCCACCCATTCCATCCTTTCCCCTCTCATTTCCAGCGGGTTCCTCACCACGACCGCAGCGTTTATTATCCCAAGGTCTCCCAAGCTATTACAGCCCCAACCAGCGCTGAAATACGGTTCGGTCATCGCGGATCAATTTGGATAAAAGACTACTGGACTTTCTCTTGGCCAGGTTTGACGCTCGAGGGCCTCTGCAGCCGAGTCTGGCCCCAGAAGCCCCTTGAAGAGCATCTAGATGTAATCGTCATGGCGCCCGTCTGCTGCAGGTGCACAGCCGCGGTCTCACACACAGGAAGTCTGGACGCTGAGGTCATCCAATATGGCTGCCAGTGATTGACACATGAATCTCTTAACACTTGGATGTCTTAGTGGATGTTTTAGCACTAGACATAGTAAACCTGCAGCACTGCAAGATTTACACATATTTTCAGGTATTGTTGTTGTTTTTATTAATTTAAACTGGTGTTCTCAGTGTCATTCGCTGCTCGGGTATTTAACCCTTCGTAGGCAGCCATATACCGGTGACCGCTCAGCTTCCACACATTGTTTTTCTTCAGCACAGCACTCTATCATGGCCATGCCACGGCCACCCTGCCCAGCCAAACCCATCCGAAGCGGCAGGTAGGCAGGCAGGTGTACCGCACCCCACCCTGCCACTCCAGTTGTCCCCTCATTGTCCGAAAAAACAACAAGGGCTGGAGAGAGCCAGGTGGTTACAGTAAGAGGGAGTGAACAGCGGAGGGGTTTTTGTGGGTAAGGGAAGTGTGTTGAAAATGAAAAAAAAAAAGTTGCTATCCACCGTTTAGTTTTTTTTACCTTCTTGGTACACTGCCTAACCGTATTGACTAGCTCAGAAATGACCATGTCCACACATTTGGTGCAAGGCTCTTTAATCTTCCCAATCTGCCTTTTCACAATGGTCTCAAAGGCCATGTCCGGGGTGAAGAGGCCAGTTCTGCCCGTCAGAGAGAGAACCAGCCAAAAAAAAAGAGGAAGAAGGTGGAGAGAAAGAAGGAGGGAGGGAGGAGGGTTGGGTAAAGAGAAGAGTGTTAATTGTAAAGAAATCTCCTCCATTCCTGAGCTTTCCCCCCATGTCAAACATAAAAAAGGAACAGACACAAATTAGACAAAGAGAGGGAAAGAGAGTGGGGCTACAAAAAATGTTACAAAGCTACACGTTACAGTACTAGGAAAGATATCCAGTAATCTGTTTGAAGTGAGAATTACTAGGATGTTTTCTCCCACACATATCCAGTCATATCCCCTCAGACGTGGGTACAGTTAGTGTGTTAGTAATTACTGGAGAATCCTCTCCCTACTCTCTACCATTCATTATAGCTTATAGAATAACTTTTTTATTCTACATTAGGGTGTCTTTTCTGTCTACCAATTTAGAAATATTACCTCTAATGAGAAAAGCACCCTGCTGACCTTTCAGGAGAAACACTGTCTGAAAAGTTGAGGGCATGTTATACAGGTGTTTGATGATTCCACACCTGTCTTGTTTTGTGACAGGTCAATGATACGGGCCGGTACACAGAAATATTACCCAAAAATTATGTTTATTTTTAAAATTCCCACTTTCCGTAGACTGGTTGGTGCAGTATCCATATGTGTCTGTTTGAAGGAATGGGATCTCAGTCGATAGAGAAAATCTATTTAATTAATTTCCATGGTGGACAGCAGGTTTTTGGCCTCTGGCCTTCATCATTGTACATGGACAACATTTATATCCAACACTGGAATCCTGTGGATAACAGATCAATCCAGTGACATTAATTAGTGTGCTTGCTGAAGGCAAGTGCAGTACGATTGTTACTCATATTTATTATTAGTGTGCTTGATGTAGGAAAACACACTACTACTGTTACTCATACTTATTATTACAGAGCAGAGCAGGTGCTGTTTCTCACACGCCGCTGTCCACCTCTCCCTCTGTCCCTTTGTTACTGCTGCTGCTTCTGCTACAACTACCACTACTACTAGCAACCACTAGAAATCACCTAGCAACCACCTAGTGACACTCTAACAACCACTAGTAATCACCTAGCAACCACATAGTGACACTCTAACAACCACTAGTAATCACCTAGCAACCACCTAGTGACACTCTAACAACCACTAGTAATCACCTAGCAACCACATAGTCACACTCTAACAACCACTAGTAATCACCTACAGTAGCAGCAACCTATAAAGACATAGTACCACAAGTAATCCCCTTGAAACCACCTAGTAACACCCTAGCAACCAGTAATAATAACCTAGCAATCACCCACCAACACTCTAGCAACCACTAGTATTTATCAAGCAACCACCTATTAACACCCTACCAGCCTTCTAATAACGCTTTAACAACCATTATTAATAACATTACAACCACCTAATAACACTTTAGCAACCACTATTAATCACACTGCAACCTTCTATTAACACCCTAGCAACCACTAGTATTCATCTAGCAACTACCTAATGACACCCTAGCAACCACCTAATAACACCCTAGCAACCACTAGCATTCACATAGCAACCACCTAGTGACACCATAGCAACCACTAGAAATCAACCACCCATTCAGGCTGTTGCTCTTTCAACAAGCACACTCACATTTTCTTGAGAAAATGTGCCTAATCCAGTTAAAACATTTTATGATGTTAGGTCTAGATTAAAAATGACACTAACAAAGTACATATTCAATAAACACCAAAGAGTAAGATATGCAACCACAAATTACTCAAAATGCTAAGGCACTAAGTGTAAGCAAAAACCAAAAATGTTCTGTCCATCATGGAAGTAAATTAAATATAATTTCTTGATGAGTGCAGTCCCACCCATGCTGCTTCCCACAACCAGATGACCGCCCATAAATTCCATCATTCCTGCTTTTCACTGCATTTTGTCTGATGTAGGCAGACCAAACAATCTTTTTTAAATTAATTTCGGCACCAAATCTTAATTCATATGATTTTGTTTTATCTTTTTGTCATTTCTGGATAATACCTGTGCACGCATCATCCATAGCTACAGACAAGGAGAGCCAAGGACGGGGACTGAGTGAGCTACCGTACATCTCAGATGAGGGGCACATAAGGATAGGATTTCACCAACCAGACAGATGACATACAGACGGACAGACAGACAGACAGACAGACAGGGGACACACTGACATGAGACAGACATACAGACAAATAAAAAAGACACAGAAAGGACAGACAAACAATCATCATCCAACCAGCAGTCGCCTATCTGATCCCAAATCTCCTCTGTCTCAATTTGTTGATGTCATCAGTATGCAACAGAGCGCTCAAAGTTAGTCTAGAGGTCTTTGTGATTAGATAGGGGAAGTCAGTTAGATGCAGTCTGGCCAGTAGGGGTGACCCTGATGGAGAGATAGAAGGGGGGGAGGGAGGGAGGGAGAGGGGGAGGTGGAGGGCGGACGTGCCTGATGCCGTGGATGTTCTTGATGGCGTAGCTGATCTCCTTGCGCAGCTCTTTCTCATCAAACTCCATCTAAAAAGGAGACAGAGAGCAGAGGACGGACTGAGCAAACACATACACACATACACACATACACCAACCTTGATGGGGACATCCTTGGTTTTTGTTTAAACTCTCTCTCCCCCTTGAGCGCACACGTACACACACTTTTCGTATGACAGACACATAGATCAGTGCTGAGAAAGTTATGACCCATCCTCTCTCTCCTTCCCTCCACTCTTTCATCAGTCCACAGCCTTCCAAACACCATGTCAGCTCATAAAGTGCCTTTAATTTCATTCTGCACGTGATCTACATCTGTAAGTGAATATATCGACAAGGTGTAAAATTGTTTTTACAACACCCATCTACACACCCAGACTTGTTAATGTGAACACGATGCACATTTTGCACTTTGTGTATGTGCTGTACATTCACATATCTGTTTTCTTCATCTTCACATATCCTTCTGATGTTATATATTGCATGTTTTCCATCTATTGCACACTTACGCATTTATTTCATATTTTTGGTATATTTTCACACATATATATTCTTCACTCTTTTTTTTCTTCTTCTTTTCTACTTCTTCTAATTCTTTTCTTTGCTATTATTTTGCAAACCCCAATAATGCTGTAATCCATACTTTTTTTTTCAATAGATTTCATTCATACATTCTGCCTAACATGTTCTAGTGTTGGAATTGCGCATACGTTCATATAACCCCATTTACAATATTCTTGTTTATTCTCTTTTTTTCTGTTTTTATTCTATTTTCCTTTGCTGTATCCTATTGCTATTTGCTGCTGCAACAACCCATTTTTCCCACATGGATCATCAAAAGTTTCATCTTGTCTTATCTTCCCATAATGAACAACCAGGATATAAAGCATGATGACAAACTGGCCCTATATGACTTCTAACCTGTCTAGCAGACATTCTTGTCTGTCTTATGTCAGGCTGAGCTTCTGGCTGCATGAAGCAGCCTGCTCTGTTCTCTCAGCGGGACGCCTTCCTGCAGCGTAAGTCACAGACAGTGAGTTTTATATCGTCCGAGGGAGGGAGAGAGAGGACAGAGGGAGGGGGAGGGGGAAGAGGAGGGAGGGGAACGGGAGAGGATGGGAAGGAAAAGGGATGATCGAGCGAGGAGGGGAAAAGGGCGAGAGAAGAGGAGAAAAGAGGAAGAAACGAGGGAGTGAGGGAAGGATTGAACGAGGAAGTGGGAGGAGGGGATCCAAGGAGGTGAGACGGACGGAGGGAGGGGATGAAGGGAGGACAGGGTCAGGGAAAGATGATGTGAGAGATGAAGGGAAAGGAAGAGGAGAGAGAGGGATGATACATGGATGGATACGGTGAAGGAGGGAGAGAGAGAGAGAGAGAGAGAGAGTGAAGAATGTCTGAAGGGAGGGAGCGGCGGAGCGAGGCATGGAGACGGGAGAGGTAGCGGTTAGGTTTGAGAGGGAGGAAGCGAGGAATGTTTTAGTCATAAAGCCCAGGCCCGGGGTCCTGAGGGAGGCATGAGTCTTGGCCCTGTCTCTTTCTGAGGCTGGGAAATGATAGCAGGGGGATAGATGGAGAGACAGAGAGAGAGAGAGAGAGTGTGAGAGAGAAATGGAGAGTGAAAGAAGAGAGAACTCAGCTAGACAGATGAGAGGTACCGGGTGATGGGTAGTGTGGCGGCTAATCAAAATGCACTTGAGAAGTTACTGATTATACGTCAAAAATAAAAGGTAAACCCCGCAGTTTTGGTGATTTTTATGTTGGAACTTAAATTGAAAGATATGCTCCTTTAAGGATTAAGACAATTTTACAACCCTTGGGTTTATGAAACAATTTCAAAACCAGTTAGATAAACTCAAAAAAGTCATGGCGGTCAAGCTAAAAACAAGGCTGCTTTTCCTGAGAAGTTGAAGTTGATGCATAAGTGATGCATTTTTGCATATTACCTACAGTGTAGGTAATATAATATAGTAATATTTCAAAATGGAATATTATCTAAATGGTTTGTCTAATACTACACTATCATAATAATACACACACACACACACACACACACACAATCACACACACAAAATCACACACACCTTGACCAGCTCAAAGGGGAAGCGTTCATGGAAGATGCGGTTGATCCTCGCGCCCCCCGACAGCTCAGCGGTGTCGATCTGGTCTCCGGATCCCTCTATACGCTTCTCGAAGTCCACAGAGAACTGCTGCACCATCCTGCGGGGAGGGAGAGACACACAGACGTACAGCTGATAAATATACAGCCGATCAACACATCAAACGCCCCCTGTGAGTGTTAGCTGTTGAAGGAAGCTATCAGCAAACAGCTCCTCCCCCTTCACCTCTTCTTTCTTATCTTCTAGCATAAAGACAAGCAACTCTTCACTCATTTCTATCTATCTATCTATCTATCCATCCATCCATCCATCCGTCTGTACACTCACTGTAGCAGAGCCTTGGTCTTGCGAGACGGGTCATCGGGTCTGAAGTTCTTGTACTCGTCCACCTCCTTCTCTATGGAGAGGAGCTGGCTCTGCAGCTTGGCCCGCAGCCCCGGCAGGGTGTCCCGGATGTGGTTGGTCAGTTGCTGCGCAGGTCAAAGGTCAGAAAAGGTAACGAGGAGTTAAACCGATTGGGCAAATAAAAAAGGAAGCGTGGGAAATGTTGGATGTTTAAGATTGGAACGAGAAATGGTGCAGCTGGAAAATACAGGAACCTAGCAACAGACGCAGACACTCCCAAGTATACATAAATAAACAGAAGCACATGGACACAATTTATGTCTGTCTCTCTCTCTTTCTCTTTCTCTCTCCCTCTCTCTCTCACATACACACACACACACACCTGATTGAGGGTTTTCTGGAGGTAGGGAGTGCCCATGCGGTCGGCCAGGTGTCTGTATCCAGGGTGGGAGAGAAAGAACTTCCTCTCGGCGGCCATAGCAGCGTTGATGTCCTTCTTGCCATCAATGTCCTTCTGGCTCCTGTTCACCACACCGATGTAACCTGGACATGGACAGACAACAGCCTTTACAGTATAGGAAGAAATATTATGAGATTTACAGAAAGCCAACACGTTTTTTTTTAGTCGACAAAAGAGACTGGAACAGAT
This sequence comes from Centroberyx gerrardi, assembly GCF_048128805.1. Lineage (NCBI taxonomy): Eukaryota > Metazoa > Chordata > Actinopteri > Beryciformes > Berycidae > Centroberyx > Centroberyx gerrardi. The sequence goes on along the minus strand of NC_135998.1, from coordinate 17,863,467 downwards.
TCAGCGCTTGTGGCCGGATTGGCAAGTTGATTGGGAGATAGCACAGTTATGTGTTATGGCCTATGTGGGAATGTGCTATACTCTGAATTTACAGTAAACACATAATATGAAATGGATTTGGAAGTTGAGCCCAGAGAGACATGGGATCGACCACAAGAAAATAATTGGAGGGAAAGAAAGAAGGAAAGAAGGAAGAAAGAAAGAAAGCGTGTGTGTGTGTGTGTGTGTGTGTATGTGTGTGTGTGTGTGTCTTTGTGAGAGAGAGAGAGCGAGAGAGAGAGAGAGAGAGAGATCGGGTCACACGGATCCCATTTCACCTCCAGTTAAGTCTCCTCATGCATCACTCTGTTAAAGGCTGTTTCATGCTCTATAACCACTGGGCCTGTGAGCCAGCAGCCTTGTAAATGTAAATATCCATAGCTTTAGAGAGAGAGAGAGAGAGAGAGAGAGAGACAGGGAGAAAAAAGGGGGAGGAAAAAAGAAGAAAAAACAAAGGACATGGAAAATATTCAAAAGCACATGCCCGAGTCCTAACCAAGTGCGAGTGGAAAAGCACCACATCAGCACATTGCAGTAAAGGGCAGCCCACAAGATAGATGTTATTGCAAAGAAAAGAAGCCCTTTTCCAGGACAGTGTTTTTCTCCTTGCCTCCTCCCCCTTTCTCCTGTCCAACTCTTCCTGTCAGCTCTTCCTGACTTTCTGTCCTCCACCTTTCTCTCTCTCTCTCTCTCTCTGTTTTATGTTTTATTGCACCCACCTCCATCCCTCCCTGCCTCTCGCTCTCTCTCTCTCTCTCTGGTTTTAATGGTTGCACCACTGACAGAGCAGCTTTGAGTACGACTGTCTTATTACCACAAGAGGGAAACAGTGGGTCAGCGAGAGGGCCCTGAGGTGTGTGTGTGTGTGTGTGTGTGTGTGTGTGTGTGTGTGTGTGTGTGTGAGCGTGTGTGTGTGTGCGCTCACCCCTCCTCAGTGGAAGCAGCTTATTCTCCAGGATGTCCTTAGCGTCTGTCCCCTCATCCATCAGGTCCAGCTTGGTGATCACCCCAATGGTCCTCTGACCTACACACACACACACACACACGCACATACACACACACACACACACACACACACACACACACACAGAGACCAAAATGGTAATCCTATGATATCATCTGCACAAATCCCAGTTGTGAGATAAGATAAACGACTTTCTTTTTTGTTTGTTTCAGGTACGTTCAGGTGTGTTTCAGGTGTGTGTGTGTTGCATCTGTTGCTCTTTTTTGTAGAGTTCTATCAGAATATATAAGTGAGTGTGTGTGTGTGTTTGTGTGTGTTTGTGTGTGTGTACACGCACCTTGTGGGTCGACCTCTTTGGCAATCTTCAGAGCGTCAGAGTTGGCCAGGTCGGAGTTGGCCGGGGAGACGGCCAGCAGCAGGCAGTTCTCCTTGGTGACAAACTGCATCAGCATGTCCTTAATCTGGGCCTCTATGTCCGCAGGTTGGTCCCCCACCGGCACCTTGGTCATCCCCGGCAGATCCACCAGGGTCAGGTTTAGCACTGGCAGGGAGGGAGGGAAGGAGGGGAAAGGAAGAGCGGAGGGGAAGATAAGCCATATAGGATTTTCTTGATGTGTATCATTTACAAAAGCTTGGTGAAATAAAGGAACTTGCATGGACCTAAGTGTGCAGAGTGTAAGTTTGGTTCCTCTACTTTAATATAATGTCGCTGTCAGGCTGAAAACCCTGTATCTCCAAAATGTCAACTTTTCAGGAACTAAGGAAAACAGCCTTGTTTTAGCTTGATCACAATGCAGTTTTGACTTTATGCAGTGGATTTTCTTTTGGTTTCATAATCTTCAGAATTTTCTCAACCCACTGAGGAGCATGTAACCCTTCAACTGAAGTGAAAACATGAAAATCACCAAACATCACAAGACAACAGCTATAATTAACTGATGACTCACAACTCTCACAAGTCACAAACTGGATCAAATAAGAGAAAAAAAAGCAGGTCATTGGGCTACTGTTTCTTTTTTGTGCAATCAAAATTAGTTTGCACAACCATATATAAAAAAATCCTACATTTAGCAAAATATTCAAGCTTAGAAGTAAGTTAGAAGCAACTGCAAAACATTCAAGTCTTTGTTTCTCCCCAAACTAGTAATAATGAAGAAGTACTGTTCAATTTCCTCCTTCACACAGCAGATTGTCCTATGATGGATTGATAATAATAGAGTGATATGATATTGATATAATAGAGTGATGTTGATGTCAATCTGCAGCGCCCACAGTATCAGCCGTGTGCCCCAGCCTCACCATGCGGGGAGTAGACGCGCAGGTTGATGGGCACGGGGGAGATGCCCTTGTTGGCCCCGGTGACGCGGTCGGTCTCTGCCTCAATCTCCTGCCGAACCTCGTCGAACTCTGTGAACCTTTTCCCCTTACAGTGGAGGAACTCAGCATGTTCTGGTAGAGGCAGAGGGAGGAGGCGGGTGAAGGAAGAAGATACAAAGACAAAAGGGACGAGAATAAGAGAGAAGAACATAAATGAAGAGAAGAGACGAGAAGGGGAGAGGAGAGAAGAGAAGAGAAGAGAAGAGAAGAGAAGAGAAGAGAAGAGAAGAGAAGAGAAGAGAAGAGAAGAGAAGAGAAGAGACAAAACTGATGAGGAAGCATGGTATATTTTCACTTTTTCACCCAAACCAGTGTGGCAGAAAAGACTCCCTGGCACCAGTGATAAGACTTGTGCTAATGGAAACATCAAGAGAAGAAAAGAAAAACTTGCAGCATGACAAATAATAAGATCTCTCTCTCTCTTTCCTTTTCACATGAACTCACATCTCAATAATGCGAATGTTACAGTGAATTCTCCCTATAAATGGAAAATTTCTTGGACAATAAGGATTCCATGCAACACTTTATTTAAGACTGTACACCACAGTGCTCCAATTCATTATTATGGCATGAAAGGATTAAATATGAATTATTTAAAGAAAAAAGTTGCTGTTATTAAGGTATAATTAAGGCCTAGAAAACAACATTTCCACTGTTTCCTAGGAGGCTCTGAAATAAAAGCTGTAAGCCTAATAATTACAGCTTAGTTTATCAGAAGTGACAAAGCCAAATGCCATAATATAATCCAGCAGCCATGAGAACGTATTCAAATGAAATGAAGGCAAATCAATTTCTGATTCACACCATGACTAAGCTGGTGAGAGAAAGCTCACTCAGTAGACAGACTCAACCTAATGAGGCGTAACTATGGCAACGTGAGGTTGTTGTTGTCGTCACCAAGTCTGTAGAGATTTCTTGAATGCTTTCTCCTTCAAGGGAGGATCAAGGGAGGGGAGAATATTTAAGGGGAATATTTAAGGGGATAAGACTGCATTTTTTTTTTTTTAACAGACCAAAGGAGGGAAGAGGTTAGTAAGTGAGGAAGATTTGAAAGATTGAACCTGTCGATAAATGAGAGAGAGCAGAGGATATCAACTACTCTGCTTTAGTTATTTTGTATTTGTCTTTGTCTTTTTTAATTCATGCTTGGTTGTTTTGTTTGTGATAAATGTATGAGATGTCATGGATTGTGTCTATATTGAAACTAAAATAAAAATCTTATAAAAAACAAAAAAGAAAGAGAGCAGAAGGAGAGGGGAGGGGGAAGGGTTTTCCTGTGGAACCAGAAGGAGGTTGGAGGGGGAAGCTGAGAGGGTGTAAGGGTTAGACTTGTTGTTTTTATTAAGACAGAAAGAGTTAAACAATAACGTACCATAAAGACAACAAAATACAAAACAACCAGATTCAGGGTAAGATTTTACCTGTGGGACTGTTGATCAGCTGCAGCACCAAGGGGCGACGGGTCACGATGCCGGAACCGCGGGGAAGGAAATCCCTGCAACACAACAGACCGACAGTGAGAGCTGAACCAGGACTGCAAGGAGGCCGATCAGTGAAAACTAACAACAACACAAACTTCTCGTATATATTCAAAATGGGTCGAGGTAGTCAGAATTTGAAACGGTTACAAATACTTGGAAAAACTGGGTGTGTGCCTGATACAGATTGCACACGGATTTCCCTCTGTGATCAATAATATATATAGGACAACTCACTCATCTCATGTTATAAGGTTTTTCAAATATTCAGAAACACTCCAAATGTACTGTGTCGAATTCATCAGGCAATAGAAATACGGGAAGTATGTCAGACTCAAAAATCCAAATGAAGCACAGATACTACATTGTGCAACAGACCAAATCTATCATGAATATCAGCCCAAGTATGAAACAAATGCACCCATTGAAGAAATTACAAAATAAAACGCTTGTGTCATTAATCTTGTGGTGAATCATCTAACAACAAAAAGCCAAAAGCCCATGAGTCATTGATTAAGACTCAGCATGCTGAAGCTGGGGGAAGAATTCAGTATCATTCCCTCAGGACGTACCTGCACAAAAGGGTCTCTGTGAGAGAGGAAATGGGCGTGTGTGTGTGTATGTGTGCGTGTGTATGTGTGTGTGTGTGTGTGTGTGTGTGTGTGTGCGTGTGTGTGTGTGCAATGCTGAATCACAACCAAGCTTCACACATCTGCTGTTAGTGAGATCCCATGAGGTTAAATATTGATTTGAAAGCTGCCATGCTGTTTCTCCAGGACACATTTAAGTGGGTTTACTCAGCAAAGCAGAAAAAGTGTCACACAGTCAAATTGACTAAAAGTCTTGGTAAGGGGATAATCATGAGTCATGAAACCCTCACGAAAATAGACAGAACAGAGTAAAATGTTGTTGAATTGTCATGAATTATGTGACTATTATACATTAAAATGTTTATGAACAAATAAATATTTTGTTGGACTTGAAAAGTGCTGTCTTGGGCAAAAAAAGGACAAATTCAGAGAGGGAGAGAGTGAAGCTGAGAGCTAAACCAACTGTAATGAACTCACTATCCGTCTAAGACATAATAGTTTAGAACTGGACCAAGACCTGGAGCCATGTGCATCTAGTTATCCTACAGTTACTGCCTTTACACAGATAATCACACTAAAACTGTTTGAGATACATCTCAGATATTTTCTTGACTGTCTAAAGAAATATAAGACTTGTGTTTTTTCCCCAGATATAAGATCAGATTAGATCAGAGTAAACAATGACATCTGTTGTGCCTGTGGAAATCACTATACTTAAGACTGACTGTAATATCCTTGAAATACAGGATAGTGTACACTAGGGCTTTCCTGTTTCACAAGGTAGTACAATGACAGTGACAGTGTGCACTTCATATAACTTTGCAGAATTACTGACAGTACAAATGAATAAAATAATCTATAAGCAATTTAAAACTGATTAAATTAATGTTTTCTGACCCCTGGACTGGAAATGAGTTAATACCTCTTTCAGCTTTACCTGATGCTTTGGGGTGGAGAGAGAGAGAGAGAGAGAGAGAGAGAGAGAGAACTGAGAGCAGATATGAAAGAGGGAATCTACACAGCATCACTAGTATCTCTCTCTCTCTCTCTCTCTCTCTCTAGCTCTGCGTATTCATCCTAAAATGCTGGTGTTTTAAAAATGTGTGTCAATAACAGTTACAATGTTGTAAGACGTAAACCTATTTCAGTTTCTGATTCCAATACCATAGACAAAAAGTACAACAGAGTAAAAGTGGAGGGCATAATGGGAAAAAAATCAGCTGTGAAGACTGTTCTCACTATGGATTTTAGAGGGAGAGCGAACATTGCTTTGCTTTACACTGTTTCCTCAAATGTTTCCACAGCATGATCAGTGAAGAGTTAGCTGTTCTTTTCAATACTGTTGTCTAAAGACCTGAAGCATTTTCTTCTTTGTAGTATTGGCCGTATGCAGACTCTAGCGCTCGGGCTCTTATCAACACATCAGACTGTTTCATCTCCTTTCAGTTTATGCAGAGCAATAGTGTGTGTGTGTGTGTGTGTGTGTGTGTGTGTGTGTTCTTCTGTTGCCAGCTAAAACGCTGCCCTGAGGTGTTTTGCGGTGTGTGTGTGTGTGTGTGTGTGTGTGTGTGTGTGTTTGTGAGAGCATGAAAGCATGTGTTTCTGTGTTTCCTACATGACTGCATGCCAGGATGTGTGTTTGTATTTGTACATACAAGAGACAAGAGACAAGATTTTCTTCAGGAGTGTTCGGCTGCTTATGCAACATCAGCGTCAGCTCCCCGCTGGCACTGTGCACCAGCTGACCTGACAGTTCTCCTCACTCAGTGATGCATGCTGTAAGTGTGTATGTGTGTGTGTGCGTGCGTGCATGCGTGCGTGCGTGCGTGCGTGTGTGCATGCGTGTGTGTGTAAGGGCAGTTTATTAGCTTGGCCAGAACAGTCCTTCTTCACATCTCAGTAAAATAATGAATATAATTGCTAATACTGTTGTACTCTGCATACAAATACAATTCAAGCATATCTGTGTTCTGTGCGGCAATTTTATTCAAAATGAGGGCAAAACAGCAATTGAAGCCGCTGAAGCAGATGCAATTGAAGCAGATGAAGAGCTTTGTGTTTTAAGTTTTGAGTTTTGAGAATTATAAGATAAAGTCTTTAAATTTCAGTTATACAACACACTGCAATAACGCCTTCTGGCACTCAACAGTGAATAATAACAGTGAATCACTGATACAAATAAGAAATAGATGAGGCCTGATCCTGAAGAAAAGGCTGAAGCATTCTGTACATACTGTACGAGTCATGAGCCTGTATTCAGCTCTATCAATCAGTAGATGAATTAGCATGAGAGTTAATTACGGATCAGCTGTTTTTTTTCAAGATAGCGGTGCACGTCAATTAAGTCGATTAGTGGTTACCCACATCAAAAACAGGCAGTAAAGGCCATTAAATAAAAACAAACACATTGTTTTCTCTGGTCAAAATCATTAAGGCTGCACAAACATTGCAGTGTTGAAAAGATTGCTAATTGCCACCAAATCCAAACTTTTTTAATGAATGAAGTTAGTGCTCTAATCTGCTGCTAACACTGCAAGTTGCTGGATTTCCGCAGATCAGAGTCTAACTTCATGGTTTAAGATAAATTTTGCTCGTCCCAACATGACCTGTATGTGATGAGCAAGCTTCATCTGTGCGAGCGTCTGCTCAGACAAATTAATTTGTCTATCTCATGCCGATGACAGCTTAGGCCTATTAAAAACACTAACGTTCGCTAATTACCCATAGCTGCTACTCTTCATGTTACACGATGTTGAGTTTAATCGTTTTTAGCTTCACATTTTTTTGTTTCTACATCTTCCTCTTGACCTGCTGTGGTGCCTTGCCTCTATGTCAGGTATCTGTCTGTCTATCTGTCTGTTTACTTGCCTGTCTGTCTGTGTGTCTGCCCATCTGCCTGCCTGTCTGTCTGCAGGCCTGCCGCTAGTTGGGGGGTAAGGGGAAATACTTTCATGGGAGCCCAAGCACTGGACTACTGGACTCCTGCACTAAATTAGATGCATCAAAGTGGGGGGCCTATAATTCCTAGCGGTACCCCTGCTGTCTGTCTGTCTGTCTGTCTGTCTGCCTGTTTGTCCATCCATCCATCCACCTGTCTGTCTGTCTGTCTGAGTCTGGCTGCCCCTCTACCTTCTTCTCCCACCACTGATGCCTTTCAGAGAAGACAGATGGCCGTAACTGCAGGTCCTTTCACTCCACTCCTCCTCCCCCTCCCCCAAAACTGCCACCATAAGGACCATCCAAATGGGAGGAGCAGGCATGGAGAAATCAGCCTTACACACACACACACACACACACACACACACACACACACTGCTACAATGCTGAAACGACTTGCCCCCACACATAAAAAAAAGCTCATCACATTTGACTATAGGGAAGAAGATGAAACAGTAAGCAGCACTGCTGACTCTCCCCTCTCCATCTCTCTTTCCTGCCACATATCTCTCTCCTGCACATCCACACACACACACACACACACACACACACAGAGACACACACACACACCCCCACCCCTCCACCTCCTCAGGTTGGTCACCTGGGGCAGCTGTGATGATGAGAGAGTCCCTTTGTACACTCATCATTTACTTAATCCTGCTGAGAGAGTGAGGGCCCTCCCCCCTCCTCTGTTTCCCTCCCCCACAGTGAGGTGCACATGTGTGTGTGTGTGTGTCTGTGTGTGTACATGAGTGTATTTTTTGGTGTGTTTGAGTGAATGAGGGAGAGTGAAACAGAGAGAATGAGACAGAATAACAAACACACACAGACACACACACACACACACACACACTCACACTCACATGGCTGCCAAAAGCACTGCCGCAATCCCCAGACAGGAGCGATAGAGAGAGAGTGAGGGGGAAGCTGAAAAATGGATGAGGAGGCAATACAATGAGGGGGGGGGGAGGGGGGGGGGGCATCGAGGGACAAGACATCCTAAAATCCTGAAAGGTAATTATTTAATCAGTAGACATGGGGGGGGGGGGGGGGGGGGGTTAAAGTACATTTAAGTGCTGACTGCAGGTCGCAGGGCCTGACCTTCACTAAGGGATGTGGCACCTGAGCCCCAGCAGATGGATTTGATTCACCTCAATTTTCATGTGTGAGCTTTTTATATTCTCAGTGTCCTGCAGACATCTTGTATCTCCAAACAAGTCAACTTGGAACAAAGGATTTAAGAGAAATAAATAAATGCATACATACATAAACAGATAGATAGATAGATAGATAGATAGATAGATAGATAGATAGATAGATAAAAAAGTGGATTCAAGGTTTTTTGTGTCATATGTTAGGATTCAATAGCATAGACTGTCAGGGGAAAGTTGATGTTGATGGACAATACAGTGCATTCATTCATTCTCTCCTGCTCAAACACACACACACACACACACACACACACACACACCTAAATTTACTCGTGCCCAGTGGACGCCAGCTGCTGCAGAGTGGTGGATCATTGTTTCTTTGTTACAATGCTGTATGAACAGCACACACACAAACATGAGTGTGGACACACACTGTTGACCTATTCACTTCTGCCTGGACACATGAACACGTTCTACAAGAGAAAGCGTTCTGTCAAACACAACAGACAGCCTTCATCAGCCCAGAGCCTGAGAGGAGAAATAAAACATGTTGTTGTTTGACATGGTTGAATATCTCAGCTCCACTGAACAGTTTGAAACACTCTTACAGTCAAACTGTTTACCTTCTATTCTGTCCTGACTGACAGAAAGTTAGGTGATAAACTAAAGCCTATTTATTGGTATATTACCCAAAAAAAAGCATGTATTTACATAGGAACAGTAAATATTAGTTGCCCCGTCCCTATACTGAGCACAAATGATAATCTTCTGATGTACACTCTGTTGTTTCCTTTTGGAATAAGAAATATTCTGTCTATGTTTTGGATGAAGGTTGGGTTTTACACAATGTAATATAAAGTGAAATAAGTTGTATTTAAAATTCTGGATATATGTTATCCTTCAAAACATTCAAAACATTCAAAACACATTGAGCCCTTGAGTACCTTTTTATTTATTTAACCTTTATTTAACCAGGTAAGTCTCATTGAGATTGAGTCCTGGCCAAGAGGGCAGCATGGTAGACAAAACGCACATAAAAGTTTTACTTTTGAAAGAATTAAAGTGCTACTCATAGATTTGGTGACTGCCTCCAGTGGAAAATGCGTTTGAACTAATACTGAAAATGTATCAGAATAACTAATTGTAGTATATTTTCAATTTCAAATGAATGTATTGTGCCTGGTGTTTTCCAGGCAAACTATTGTTATGATGTTGTCTTCATGTGAAATCTTTTCTTTCTCACAGGCAACTTTTTAGTAAAATGTCTCATAATCCGATTTTTTAAATACTTTTAAATGTTATTTATCTTAGTATAGTCTCTCTAAAATGTAATAATCCTAATAATCCTAAATTAAAGAAGTCTTTGCAGCGGCACTGTTGGTCTCTTTGTGTCACGTCACTTCCGATTCTCGGAGCCTAATCTAATCCCTCTCTAATGCGTGCAGCAGCAGCCCAGACACCATGAGTGGACCAGCACAGGGAGGTAATTTCGTTTCCCAGCAGCGCCCGGGTCTGGGAAAGGATGAGATTGCTTTTTGGTAATGAAGAGTGCACACACACACACACACACACACACACACACAGAGATTATTGTCGGCCATTGTGGTAAAGGGAAGCCAATGAAATGGCCGGTTGCTGGCTGGCGGCAGACATCCAGATTAGACCAGAGCCAATGGCAGAATTTATTGTTGTCAAGCTGTGGACCAAACAGAGATTAGTGGTAATCCTCTGTAGCAGTATCAGAACAACTGGTCTCCTCTCTGCCTCTCTCTCTCACTGCTCTCTTACTCTTGCTGTTTCCTTACTTACTGTCCTTTTCATTGTTTAAACCACTCGTTTAAACCCGGCTGACTTCATTCACAGAGCTCAGATTCACCCAGTCCTCTTAAAAAAACAGTCCTCAGAAGCATAATTATACTTTACAAGTCCCTACTAGAACTCTGTGCATCCAAGAAAAATAGTCAATAACTGAAAAAGAACTAGCAGGAGATAACTATAGTGAACAACATATGGGAGGTGTGCACTTGCCATAATAGACTACTAATTATCCTGTTACATCTATATAAATCCACCTTAAAGCCACATTCATTACACCGCCTGAATACAAACATTATGAGAGGTTTCACACTGTCCATGTCATCCTGTGTAAGGCATGAAAAGACCATCTTTCTACTATGTTTCTACTTCACCTCCTCTTCCACATCAGGGTTTAGTTAGAGGAGTACGAGGGCTTTAATGCAGCTCCCCATACTGTCGCTGTCTTTCACTTGAGCGGAGCTGCTGCTAATCATCAGAATGCTTTTGGCGTTTCTTCATGTTATGTAATAACGTGAACCCGGCTATATTATAATCATAATCTCCCTCCCGGGGGGGTTTGAGATAGTGATGGCAGCAGGGAGAGAGACACGTGGTGGGAGTGGGAGTTGTAATTGAATGTTCCTGGATTGTGCTGGAGCCGGCGAGCTTCATGAATAACAAAGTGGTGTCAGTTGGCCGAGGCGTGGACCATGTGGTCACAACATCCTGGGTTAGAATCGAGCCCAGGACTTTTGTCACATGTTACCTCACACTTTCTTTCCCATCTTTTCTTGTTACTCTCCACTGTCAAGTATCAAATAAAGCCCAAATCCCAAATCCATCCCAATCCATCCTTTTAAAATAGTGTCTCCGCTGCAGACCTCAGCAGACCCCGTTTTTAACAGAAACTGGACTGGATGGAGTGGATTGCCCACTATGCAAAAAACTACATCCTGCTAAAACACTGCATCAGGACAAACCACAAATCAGAAGTACAGAAGCAAAATGTTGGAATAGCTTTGAACAATTCCTAAAGAAATCTAATGTCCTCTTCAGTTTTCTAACCCACTATGGTGATGATAAATTGAAGTGTACTTCTATCTGAAATGAAGTTGTGAATATTATACATGAAAAATACACAAATGCATCAAAATGTTTAATATTTGCTGAGTGTTAGAGCTACAAAGTGAGGTGGTCAGTGGGCCGCTGTGTCAGTCGTTTGCCATCTGGTGTGTTTTGAAGAACTGTCCGTGGTCCTGAAGCCAGTTTCTGGACAAAAAAACATTGTGTGTGTCTGAAATCTGTCGAGTCCATTCAGTAAGTATTGTCCATGCTAACTGTGCTGTACACTGTAGTGCGCTCTGCAGTACATGAAAATGATCACTGTGTTGTATGACAAATTCAACATACTGAATTCAAGCCTTACTGTAACCCAAACACCCATCTGTGTCATACAGCATTATAAGTAGTTTTGTACCTGACTGGGTTCTAGTTAATATGTTTTCTGGTTTCTGCTTCAGTCAAAAATAATATAACATTCTGCCATTTTCAGTATAATTTCAGTATAATGATGTAAAAAAATTGCCTACTAAATTTAATCAAAACCATTTTAAGATTCAGACACAGCCGGCAAATACTACACAATGTAACAGAAAATTCAGACATTAAGACAACTCATACACTGCGTATTTCCACTTGACTGCAAATCCCAACAAGACAACCTGATTGAACACATACAGAGTTAAAGATAAACACAGCTGTGATCTTCAATGGTAAAGAAACAGGTAAAAACTCTACTAAGACATCACCTGCCTTCACCACCACAGCTGAACCTCCCATCTCTCCCATAGCCACATCTTCTACATTACAAACCTAACAGCATGAAATCGGATCTTAATTACCGTCCTGCCACTGAATGATGATGAACGTGTTTGATGTGGTTTTGGGCGCACGAGCCCGGGCCTCGCTCACTCTTCTCCGTAATGAAGTTTTATGGGGGATGTTATCTCTCCGCTCTGAACAGTTACTCCTCTCTTCCTGGTAGCTTTTGAGCCGAGGTATATCTCACTTCTCACATAGACACTTTGTCAGAGAGGTTTCTTGGCTGATTTGCCTTCCTCAAAAACCTCACAGAAAGGTGAATCAGTGGGTCTAAGTTCAAAGTTCGTGATCCTGGGTTTGAATCTGGCCCAGGACCTTTGTCGCATGTCATCCCTCTCTCTCTCCTGATCTTTCCTGTCTATAATGATCACATTTCAGCGTTGGCTTTAACCGGTAAAACGAATAACGTTACATTTGCCCCGGACCAGCCTCCCCACCTCCACCCTAACACCTGTGTATTGGTGTGTTTCTCCCATCACTGGAGACCAGTGAAGCCCCCTGCTTGGGGGAAGGCCTGCTGGGGGGGGGGGGGGTGCGCTAATTAAACACATGGGAGAAAAAAAAAAGAGAGAGAGAGAGACAGCGAGAGAAGTAGAGGGGGTGGTGCTCTGAGTCAGATTGATGAAATCCCTCATCTTCTCCGCTGTCATCAGGCACCGGCAATAAACAACCCGAAACCTCAGCTGGGACACAAGTGAAGGACGCGGGGCTAACACAGGTTGACATGTGACGTGAATTATATAGATAGAGTGCATCAAGGAGTACAGATGGGGGTGGGGGTGGGGGGGGGGGGGCTAGGATATAGGAAGGCTAGGTCGAACTGTGGTGACGTAAACTGAACGGTGAAAACAGGAATGAGAACGACAGGTTTTGTGCGAGGGACCGATGAAGAACGCGAGAAGGAGAGAGAGAGAGAGAGAGAGAGAGCAGAAAAAGGGGGAAAGCAGAGACAAGGGGAACACAACCTTGATTAGCATCAGTGCGTCTCACACATCTCTCTCATGTCATTAGTGTAGCTTGTCGTAACAGCTTGGAGGAGGAGGTTGGATGTCCTTGTCCCTGATTCACACCAGCCAGTCACAGTCAAAATCTAATCCACCTGACACAGAGGATCGGTGTCGTGCCGCACTATCAAGAGTGACCATTTCTACATATACACTCCTTTCAAAAAGATACATTGATTAGAAACACTGGTTTGACAATTATTACATGTCTCCAAAGAAAGCAGAATTTTTGCCTGCACTTCCCACTCTTTATCCGTCACTGCCAAGTTATTTGTCTCCATTTCACGCTCTCTTTTGTCCAACCAAATGTCATGTGCTGTGCTGTACTCATACTTGCTGCTTGCTGACAAACCCCCTCTCACTCACAGTCAAATAGACTAGAACAAGCTTCAAACGGCCAAAACGCTTTGCGAAGTCATTCGTGGAAGTGCCTCTCTGCCATTTGGTGTATGTACATTTCTCTATACATCAACGATATGTTGGCAGTTTAACTATAAGCTGCAATAACACAGAGAGAGAATGAATTGGATAATAGATGAATGGAATAATCAGCCCTATTTTACTGGCAAAAACAGTCTATGAACAGACAGTGATATCGCTTAGCAATATTTCAAACGCAGACTCATTTAGTTATGTTCATCTGTGTGTAACAAAGTAAGAAATAATACAAATGTTGCATTTATCTTTTGTTCCTATCACTATGTACACTACCAGTCAAAGGTTTGGACACACCTGGTTGAATGTACTATGTTTTTCATTCTCTTAAAGCCATTTTGATCTAAAGGCTTATGCTTAAATGCTTGAAATTAGTTTTTTAGAAAAGTATAAATAGTGAAGTTGATGCCTATGTATGAATTGCTTTCCAAAGCCTTTGCCTTTCCATCAAGGCAAAGGGCGGCTACTTTAAAGAATCTAAAATATAAGATAGTTTTGATTTGTTTAACATAAACTGCCATAATTCCATTTGTGTTATTTCATAGTTTTGATGTCTTTACTATTATTCCGAAATGTGAAAAATTGTAAAAATAAAGAAAAATGCGCGTCCAAACTTTTGACTGGTAGTGGTACTCTAGAAAAATACTGTTTCTGTCAGGTAATTATGACTGTGCATGGAAACCCTCCTCTCTCTCTCTCTCTTTCTATCTATCTTGAGGCATTAATCCCTTCCAAAGTCAGAGATTTCATCACCAGGTCAGAGGAGTAGTGGCATGTACCAGGGTCATGTGACCTGACAGGGAAACCCCCTCAGCTAAGAGAAGGAGCCTCTGTCCGTCAGTCTGCTCCCTCATCCATCCAAACAGACAGAACAACAGTTACTGAACGTCACTATGAGCCGAGGCCCATGCTGTTAGTTTTCTCTATTCAAAGTAAAAAGGATGAAAAAGCAAGCAGCTTATTGACAGCCGCACAGATTACAGGACTAACAGAAAGAGGACGTTAAATGACTCTGTGTGAGAGAGAGAGAGAGAGAGAGAGAGTGAGCAGCGTCAGTGTACATGTCTGAATAAGAGAGAGGGAGGCGGAGAGAGAGAGAGAGAGAGAGAGAGACAGAGAGAGAGACGGAGCGCTGTGACGTACAAACACACAGCATATTGTATGTGTGTGTGGGCAGATAATGCAAACACAATAGGCCACTGGGAGGGGAGAAGGAAGATTATGGCAACAGCAGGACCAGGAGGACCTGAGTGATGTCATTACAGCTGGAGAGGAAGAGAACGCACACACACACACACACACACACACAAACTCGGTATGATGGGATACTAGTGTAAGATAGCAAAGACTGCAGCGCTTATTGACACAATTGTGATTCTTTTCTACAGTTAAAGGCAGCGTCATTGTGATTCAGCATTTGTTTGTAATAATACACATATCTCAAGTCTATACTTCTTGGGTTAATCCTGTAGATTGACTCTTCCTTAACATAATCCTCAAGATGTAAAAAGGACTAGAATATTACTTTACAAACTACAGCTGGTCCAAAATGCAGCTGTCAGACTCAAAAAAGAGGACCAAAAAGAGAGAACACATCACTCCTGTTTTAGCTTCACTCCACCGGCTTGTTGTAAAATTTAGGATTGATTTTAAGATTTTTATTGATCACTTTTGAAGCACGCAACAGACTTGCTCCATACATTGCTGAGCCTTTAATCCTGTATGAGCCTGAGATCCTCGGGTAGGAATGTTTTGTCTGTTCCTCAGTCCAGGCAGAACACCGAGGGGGACGGGTCTTTTTTAGTCAGAGGCCGGCCAGTAGGCCTACCTATCCTACCTGTCCTCTTTTAAATCACTCTTAAAAACTCACTTTTTCAGGATTGCTTTTAATTAATTTGATTGATTTTAATCTATTTATGGTGACTATCTGATGCTTCTGTGGTGTTAAACTTTTTATTTTGTTTTACTGTCAGCTGTACAGACTTTCCTTGTAAAGCACTTTGTAACCTTGTAGTGCTCTATAAATAAAGTTATTATTATGATTATTATTAGTGGTAGTAGTATTATTATTATCACTATAACTCTTGTGGTTTTAACCAGTACTATCTATGATGTTAAAACAAGTTTACCCAGCTGGCAACAGTGATGCTTACTTGCTGTCAAATCACCATGTAAGACATTGTGCTTATACATCTCTCTATTGGTTCTCTATTAAAGAGCTGAATAAAAAAATACATACCAGGCATGACTACAAGTTGTTTAAACACTTTGCCTTTCAAGTGTTTGGTTGTGTGTTGTTATGTTTGAGGCTATTCCGGTGCTTATCAAGTTAAATCACTTGATTGGCTCTTGTACATCATTCACAAAACAGATATTCCTTCCACCGATGGTATTATATTTATTACCTGACTCCTTTGACATGTAAACAGTCGGGTGCCACGGAGGCCATTACAGGAGCGTGGCAGACCTACTACCTGTTAAGAAGGGGATTAGCTGTGTGGCCATGTGGTGAGCTGTCTGTCTCTACTGCCAAACACATGTACAAGCGAGAGGAGGCATCAGGAGAAAGAAAAAACAATGCCAGATGTGTTCGCGCCTAATTAGCTCCACCGGACAAAGGTGAATTAATTAAAAATGCTATTGCCGTGTTCTTTTTTCAAATCAGTTGCTGCACAAACAGACTCCTGTCCCTCCAGCAGGACAAATCATGGGTTGGTGTCATTGACATTATACTGGGGATTAAACCCAGGCCTCGCTCAATGGGAAAAGTGATTTGGCTCAGGCTTTTAGGGCGATGCACGCAGTCTGACCTTGCCTAAGCAGAAAAATACTGCTGAATCACACACCGTGTAACACACTGGCAGCAGGATGGGCAAAGATGAAGTGGGACATCTGGGGGCTATGAGCCCCAAAAACTGCACCGCGGTGAAAAAAATGAAACCTGTGAGGTGATTTGCAAAATGTTACAGCAGGGCTGGCAGTCAGTCAGTTCGCTGGTGACACCTACGCTGCCTGCATGCAGTAAGCTTCACCTATATAAGCACTGACAGATGGATGCTGAGCCGAGCTGGAAGGGCTCAAAGCTCAGGTCTCTCTCTCTCTCTCTCTCTCTCTCTCTCTCTCTCTCCCTCTCTCTCTCTCTCTCTCTCCCCCTCTCCCCCTCTCTCTCCTAGCAAGGTCATACTGCAGCACAGCAGATTGGTTCCCCAGGCTTTGTTTTGCATCCTATATGTTCTGTGTTGGGACTTCATGAAACTGAAAAGATTCTGTGCAGGTTTTCAAGACTGAAACCTGTCCACGCAACTGTCTCCACCACTCTCAGGTCTGAATGAATGAGCCTACAGTATGAATAACAAAATGGTAGCTCTGCCAGAGAAACAATAACACATGCAGCATTGCATCCCCCGTGTGTTTACAGGAAGTCAGCATACAAATTGCTCCTGGTCTTAAATGGATCGCATACGAGTTATAATAATAAAGAACTTGGTGTCACTTCGACACTCAATGCCATGAAGTTTAGAAACTTCAATGAATGCGAAGAAGTTATTTTCAAACGCCTATAGCCTACCGCATTAATAGCAGAGGTGATTTATTGTATGGTGATATTATTGCTGCTGGGTAGCGGTCAAATATAACCTGCAAATAACCACGGATTGCGGGCTATCATATCTCTTATAATGAGCTGTGCATTTAACAATAACACGTCTATTGCACCATGCAGCAATTAGCCAGTGAATTTCACTGGGGGGGGGGGGGGGGGGGGGGGGATTTATGCAACAAAATAATCTCCTCGGATTCCCTTAGCAGCCTAGTGTGATAAGGGAAAAAGGTAGGGAGGTAAAAGGACAACAAACTGAGGAAATGTGCAATAATTTAAACCAATCAATCACATCCTGAGCCTCTCAATAACGGCCGCAGGTAAAGAAAAGGCCTGGAGGGGGGGATGGGGATGGGGATGGGACGGGGGACGGGGATGGATAGGTGTGAAATGAAAGCCATTGCGGCCGTCTGATGCATTGGCGCACCGACACCTAAAGCCCACTTACTTCCCGACGAAGTTCTCCAGCACCGAGCTCTTGCCCGCGCTCTGGCCGCCGACCACGGCGATCTGCGGCAGGTCCAGGTTTGCGTTCTGACCGATGGCGGAGAAGGCATCCTGCATGCGGTTCACCAGAGGAATCAGATCCTCCATTCCCCGGTTCCCCATCTTTGCCAAATGCAATGGGATCGGGCTGTCTCCTCTTCAGGACGCAGTGGGAAATCTGAAGGGAGCTGCTGTCCCTCCTCAGAGGGCGCTGAAACGTTTTGGGCTTCTGTACGCGGTTCAGTTTTCGGTTTGCTCCCTCATTGATTGCGCCTCCTTTGGTGTCAGATCACCTCGGATATTATAGTACTCTCTCTCTCTCTCTCTCTCTCTCTCTCTTCCCTCCTCTCGACTGCCGGGCTCTCTCCTCTCCACCAGGCACCACAGGGGAAGAGGATGATCTCTCTTTCTCTCAGGAGAGATCCCTGCAGTTCCGCACATACACCGCTCGGTGGTGATATATACGTATATATAGCCTAATTTGTTGGCCACCAAATTATGAGATTATCATGTTGTAGTGTATTCAAAAAGATATAAACTGGAAATTTGGCATTGATTATTATCAGATGAACTGTTTCCACGTCTCATCTTTTCATCCTACTGCACTGTCTTGTGAGTTGTATTGATCTGTCCATGGTGCTGAATCTGTTAACTGCGACAAAACACACTCCAGGAAGACAGAGGGCGATCTATAGCCATTAGATCACTGTTACTGTTTTGTTGTTTGTTGTTAACCATCACAAGGACATATACAAACCGAGTCCTATGCATAAAATGCATACAAAGTAGGTAGGGGTAGATAACACAGGAAAACCTCAAAGGAAAGGCATATATTCATTAGTTTCACAGCTTTCTTATTGGAAAAGTATAGCATAATATAGTATCCTTGTAAAATATTAGAAACAGGGTTTTTTTTAATCCGTAAATTTACATAATAAAAGTAATTCAATACATTTGTTCAGCGTCTTTTAGTAATTACAATACCGCTATACAAATGTACAAAAATGTATTATTTGTTTCTCTTCGCTTCCACTAGCTACTGTTTCCACATAAGGACTACAAACAGAAAGCGTCAACCAGAGAGTATAGGTGTAGGTGAAGTGAGAGGTTTCACCTCTTCCTACTTCCGGCTTCACATAAATCCCGTCGGGCAGGCTACTGGTCTGCTTCGTTTTCGGCTGAGAAACAAGTATGAGACTGTCTCACATCCTGGTCCAATAGCTTTTGTTTTCTGAGAAAGGCTTATTTGATTTAGCCAAACGGGATAAATGTCTATGGTCTTAGTGCTTCTTTCGCGCATGCGCAGTATGTCGGTTCCGGATGTCAATAATGAAGATTGGTGAAGATTCTTGCATAAATCAATGCACTGATCAACGGTGCGCATTAGCTAGCCCTCCTGACCCTTCTACTATACATTGTTAGCCTATATATAAAGGATTTAGGCAACAGGCAGCCGATTACATTTCTAAACTGGTCTAAACGGTACCAATTAATTTCTGACCTGTCTACCACTGATATATCTGGCCGTTTTTGTGTTTATATAATGGCCTATAGTTTATTTATGATTAGTTAAAATATCTGACATCCAAAATATCTGGTTGGCTAATTACAATTGTCTTGTTTTGCACAGTAGCTCTCATTACATGGATAGTAGTTGCATGTTAACATTAACAACATTAGTTGCTTAGCGAAATAAGCTTAACTGAGCTGGCTCTTATCAAGCTACCGCTCCAAGTCCTCTGGAGTAGGCTAGAGGCTTTGGCTGACATCATGGCAGTTTGTCACAGTAACCTAAATTTGGAAACAAGTCCACCTTTTCATACCATTCAGTTTAAAATATAACGTCCCTGTATTGGCTTACACCCAGACCACGACCATCCTTACACATATCTTCGTTTTTTTTTTAGCCTCATCGTTATATATATATCCATTATTTGTGCCCAGCCAGTTCTCTAATGGACTGCCATGATGGTGCCAGCCACGGTTGCTAGGAGACTGTGACACAACTGCAAAGCCTCTATTTTATTTTTAGACAGTTGTGGTCATGCGCGAGATGATTTCCCACCCCTACGCTGTTCCTGTCTAGAGGACACAGGCCGGAACATGATGTGAATTATCTGGATAGTTAAATGCGTGATCTTTGACGGACGCCCATAGAGGTTATAGGAAAAACAATCGGCGTTGGTTCATTCCTGAGAAAAGCCCAGTCCACTTTACATAATTTCGCACGAATAATTAGCTGCATGATATTTACTATAATCGTCGTTTAAAAAATACACTGATCTAAACCACAGAAAACAAAAAAGTCATCATAATAAAACAGTGTAAACACCCAATCCAGTCTTTCGAAGCCCACCCGCAGATCCCTTTTAAATGGAAATGAATCATCGTCTAGGTTTAATTAAAAGTATTACAATATAATTTCTATATCCAGTTGTTAATGTTGTGTATTTTGTACTGTAGACGTCAAGCCTGTTATCACTCGGTCAGTTTTGAAGGCAGCCAGCAGAGGGCGACAGGGAGTGAAGACTTTCCCAACACAGAGGCTGGTTTCTAGCGCAAGTTGCACCAGACTGAGAGGAACTATTTCACTCTGTGCTGTGGTTTACGGCGGATATTTACAGTCATTGTCGCTTTCCTCGTTGAAAAGTAAGTCGCCACAACTGTATGTAACACAGCGTAATCGAGGAAAGTTTTGCAACTGAAGCACAGCTTGTTTTTCTTTTAGTTAGCCAGTTGAATATTATGCTAAGCTAACTTGTTGGGTTCAGTCACTCAGCAGCAGCTAATGTTAGCTTCCCTTGTTTCACGGCAGGTGCAATTCATTTATTGCCTGCTAGATGACTATCAAGATACTGGATTGTGATAAGAAGCTGTTCTGTTATGAAAAAATACCTTTTGCCAAGTTTGGTAATGGAGCGAGGTAACCACTGGTAGATGAGCCAAGTAGAAAGTATTGTTAGCTTGTTGGCTAACATCAGTTGTCATCATGAATTCCTTGGTTGTCGCTAGCAAATGTGGAGCGACCTGTTGTCTCAAGAGATGCGCACTATTATTGAATGTCTGTCTGAACAATAGGAGTTTTTTTCTCACAGTGGAATAGCTTGTCAAAGGTCTTTGGTTTTCCTCAGATCCGGGGATCGTCTGTGTAAGAGGTACCAAAACATTTGCACCTCACAGCCACGGTTCTCGCAACTACGGTGTGACAGAAATCAAACAGCGGGATGTTCAACCCACACATCCATCAGCAGCAGCAGCAGCAACAACAGCAACAGCAACAGTTTCACCAACACCTGCGGCAGCTGCAGCAACTTTTCCAGCAGCAGCCTCCACCTCCTCCGCCGCAGCCGCCTCCAGCGCATCATGTGGCCCATCACCACCACCAGGCACAGCGGTAAGAGCGGTAACTCGAGGTCGGGGATTAGCGAGGCCCGCTGGATCAAACAAATACTGTTGGCAGCTGCTGCTTTGGTAGCGCTGCCATAACAAATGGCATTGTGCAGTTTTGGGATAATAACAAATTAAATACTGTTGCACAGCATTTTGATTTAAACTTAATATTTTCCCAGCTTGGCAACACAGGGATATTTGATCACAATTTGATATTTAATCACATTTTTTTTGTATTTTTTTTTTTTACTAGTAGTCAATGAATTAATCCCTTTGTTCGCGCCAGTGTGGCCAAAACATCCAGGCAAATCTCTGGGAGTTTGACTAATGTGTCCTTTAAAAAATACTAATGCAATGTGTGTCGAGATGGGCGAGACAAGTCCAGCCGGTCAGCTGGGCGGACCTGCGCCTGTTTAAATAACGTTAACCTGGATATCTGTGGGTCCTAGTCCATGGTTTGTTGGTTTGTTATTGGTGCCAAAGCAAAATGTTGACTAGAACCACATGCCCAGTATCCTTCCTTCAAATGTCAAATAGTGTTGTGTGATTTCTAAAGCCATTAAGGAAAGTAAGTTAGGTGATTTCTGATAAAGGCCAGTCCATGTTGACAGAGCTGCTGTCACTCTGCCAGGGTCAGGACTTCAGCCTGGAAAAAGAGTTGAAAGTATTCATAATCAGAGTGCAGGTATCCATGTCCAGTGGCCTATTGAACTGATTCAGTGCCTTTGCATGCAGACATGGTGATTTCTAAAATGCAAACTAATGTGGTATGCAATAAACAGAGCCTTATTTTGGAGGTCAGTGTTGTGGAGCAGAACTGCACAGTTACAGTGAGGTTATTGAAATTTACAGTTTACAGCCCACCTTGCTTACCTTTTAAACACACTGTTGCAGAGATTTGACCTGCTAGTAGCCCATATCAATTGGTTTCGTTGTGTGTGAAATAAATGTCCAGGTTTGTCATAAGGCAGAACAACTCTGCTTTGGTTGGTCGGGGATAGACCTTTTTGTTGAAAAAAAAGAGAATTCACTTCATGATTGCATGATAGTGAGAGAGTTTTAAACTCATCAGCATAAACCAATCTCAAATTAAATTTGTGTATAAAAAGGATGTAAATGGACCTGCTTCATTACCTATTGTAGCAGATTATCCATGTTTATCCACTTTATACAGCACAATGGCACAACAGCACAACCACATTAATTTCAATAGGCGGCATGTTAATGACTGTGTGTGTGTGAAGTCGTCTCTGGATGAAATATCGGTGCCACCAAATTTGTGACTAATTGCAGAGTCCTGCAATTAGCATGGCAGCATCATTGATTGCCTGCACTTTGCTGCAAATCTCAGTGAGTTTCTAGTTTTTCTGACGTTTAATTATTTATGGTGTAATGATTGGTTGGAGTAACGATGCATATTGATTCTCTCCTGTGTATTTGCTGCCCAGAGCCATCTCCGTGCCGCCCCAGGCAGCCCCTCCCCCCAGGATGGTCAACCTGTGCCAGGCTACTCAGACGACCATCATCGCCCCCAACCCCATGCTGCAGGGGGCGTTACTGATGCAACAGATGCAGGGTAAAACTAGAATTACAGCTTAAAGACAGTAGCAACAGACAGTAGCTAAACCCCTGCATAAATTAACACAACCTAATCAGTGTTTGGAGAGAAACTGCATTAGGGGGAGAGGTTTTATCGCTCAGTTTCAAAGCTGATCTATTTAAAGCATGAAAGCATGAAATCAACCAATTTTCAAAGGTCAGTAATTTTATGTGACTAATCCTGCCTTGCCTCCTTTCCCTGCATTTATGTGATCCAACCCATCTGTCTCACATCATGCTCTCCTACCATCCAGGTAACATGCGGGGCTTTGCGATGGGCGGACAGCAGTTCCGTCAGTTCTATACGGCGGGGGCCCGGTCCTCCCTGCTCGGACCCGTTCCCATGGGCATGGCCATCAAGAACCCCATGATGGGCTTCCCAGCCGCTCGACACTTCCACCCCCATGCTCGCTACTACAATAACACCACCTCCTCCTCTTCCGCCTCCTCCACCACCACCACGGTAATTACTAGGACGCCGTTATTCTGCTGTTTATCTGCTGAATGGAATATGGATGTGTGTGATCTAGTCCAGGGAGCGGCAACGATGTGCCATGGATGCCCAAGACTATGTAGGTTTTCATTCCAGCCAAACACTACACCAGGGTCGGCTGATTGGACAAATCCATTGAGGACTGGCAATACACTGAATCCGCCAGTGTAAATACCGTTTTCTGTTTATATCCGTTGCCCAACCTTACACTACACCGGCTGATTTCACTGATAAATTCCCTCCTCTGGCTGAAGGTGTGCTAATGGTGTAGTGCTTTAGTGTTTGATTGGAATGAAAACCTGCAGACTCTCGGCCCTTGTGGTTTCCCATCATTCCTCTAGTCTGTCACGGCTCTATGGTGCGAGCATTTTGCTTGCATTTGCACAGAAAAATAGACATGCTAAGGAGAAACCAAATGAGAGTGCTTGTGCAAATTTAGAGCGAGAGTGCTGCTGGATCTATTACAGCCAGTATGTAGTTTTTCTAGGCTCTGCTGCTATGGTCACTACGCTTGAACATTGTTGATAAAACTACAGTTCCTTAATTCAACAAGTGAGTAAAACACTAATCAGACCCTTTTTAATATAAGCCCAACAAGGAGTGTGTGTCAGAGGAAGATGAATGAGTGAGGAATGCTTTGATGGTGCCAGTTGGCTTTAATGAGTTAAGAGGCAAAGGTAGTAAGGAAAACCGATTTGAGGTTGCGCTATGTGAAGCTGAAGTGAAATGACACTATGGACATTATGGTGGTTGTTTGTTGGTTTCAAGTCCTGGCTTTGAACTAAGAGTTGGCTCTAAGGGAGACAACCAGCTTACAAGACTGTTGTCAAACTGGCTCCAGTAGGTGACAAAAGATGGGAGACTGTGCATGATTCAAAAGCCAAAAAGATTTTTTATTTAAATGAAACTCATTTGAATAACAGAAAAACTGTGCTGCTACCACCGTGTGCAACAACTAGGCTCAGGATAATGCATACAGAGTGGAGCCTCCCTAGACTTTACTGTGTAATGTGCCTGACAAACTAATGTCAACCCCAGTCTTCATGCGATTACTGGTGGGGAATACTCAACTGTTGCCTCTCACCAGCCACAAAGATATGTAACCAGAAACGAAATGATGATTAGCGCTGAATTATGGTGACATTTGAGTCGTGTAAATAACTTGCAGTAAAACCAAGAAGGAGCTTATCTTTCTGAAATTTAGGAAGCAATAATCAGTATTCTGACAACCTGCATACACCCAAACATATTTTTTTCTTAATGCACAATCAAAATCAATTATATCCAGTTCTGACATGTTCTACACTGTCTCTTATTGGGCCAGTGTTGATCCCAACTTTGTATAAACTAGCCAGGTCACTGTTCATGTCTCTGTAATCCCGCTGTCTGGCTGTGTGTGCAGGACTTTGCAGCTCGGCAGACAGACAGGAAGAGGGACAATGAGCAGAGGGCAGCGGGGACTGCAGACGGCCAACCAGCAGCCAGCAGCACCAGTGACGCCAACGACAAAGCTGAAACAGGTACAGCCGCAGTCCAGCAGGCACACCAAGCTGCTGTTAACCGCTTTCTGTGTCAGGCACCTCAGGATTCAACATGAGCTAAGTGTCATAGATATGTCACATGTTTACATTCCTTGTGCCTTTGCCTCCACAAAATGCTATAAAGTAGAATACTTGATTGAAGATTTCTTTTTGTGAGTTATGTTTTTTGTTTGTTCCCAAATTTGATTTTACAATGTCTGTGATGGAAGGCTAGAGGGAATCTGTAACCTCTGAAAGAAAGAATTATCACTTACTGTTCTACCCTCAATCTAGGATTTTAGTTATTTGGCCACTTTGACGAGATAAACTATGGCTTTAGTGTTCTTAGGAGAATGTGTGTGAAAAGGCAGCGGTGCAGCTAGCAGTGTGTTTGTGTGTAACCCACAGATGGAGCGGTGGAAGGAGCAGACGGGCCCACACAGCCTGCGGAGGAGACAATAGAAGAACCTGCAGTCAAGAAGCAGAGGACAGAGGAGTACTGCCACTATTTTTATTTCTGTTTCAGATTGTTTCCCAGGGTTTTGACTGGTCATGGATGTTTGAGAGGTGTATCCCAGACTGGAAAACTCAGGGAATTTTATAAATTACAAAATCGGTCACAGTTGCATACCAAAAAGTATCTTACGATTTGTTTCACACATTTATTGCATTAGATGGTAGGGCTGCACATATAGAGCGAAAAGTATAATCCTGATTATTTTGCTAGATATTGCAATCATGATTATTAATCACAATTATTATTCCTGATGATTTTAGGAATTGATTTAATTTTTCTAGCACTTTTTGCATCTTATATAAATAAACAGAAATGCTATCTCCTCTGTTCCTAAACGACTATATTTGCCCACCCCTTTCCTCCCTCTGTGTCTCTTGTTCTGTCTCTCTCTCAGGCCAGAGGAGCCCAAGGAACAGCCTGTTTCTGAGATTATTACTATTGCAGAGACTGATGAGGGAGTCCTTTCTCCAGAGTGTAACAACGACACAGAGGATGGCCAG
The DNA here is from genome assembly GCF_048128805.1 of Centroberyx gerrardi. Lineage (NCBI taxonomy): Eukaryota > Metazoa > Chordata > Actinopteri > Beryciformes > Berycidae > Centroberyx > Centroberyx gerrardi. Next base: position 17,837,711 of record NC_135998.1, on the reverse strand, counting down.
CCTGATGGTAAAAAAAGAAAACAGACAAACCTAATGATCAGTTTAGAGAGTTAAGCATTAATCTCTAAATGTAGTGCAGCTTGGGTCTGTTGAGTTGAACGCCCATGTTTGTGCTGGTCTCTCTTGTCCTTGTCCCAGACTGCATCATCCTGGAGGACGGGGGCTCCACAGCAGGATCTGAGGCTGTTGAGGCGCTGGAGGAGAGCAGAGCTGCTGAGGTGAGACGAGCCTCGAGCCACACTGGACACTGCAGCCACTCTCATTTTGTCACTGTATCTCGTGGGATACAATTTAAACACACGGTGTGCAGTGTAATATTTTTAATGGATGGCCACTGGTTGAGAAGTACACAATAAGTGGAACGAGGTCTGGTTTGCAACACCTCTCTGTAGGTGCACAGTGAGTCGTCCGCCCCGTCACCGTCTGGCAAGCTGAGTGAGGAAAGCCAGCCGGTTAACTTGGACCCAGAGGAGACACCAGAGGAGACACCAGAGGAGACACCAGAGGAGACACCAGAGGAGACACCAGAGGAGACACCAGAGGAGACACCAGAGGAGACACCAGATGAAACCCCAGAGGAGACACCAGAGGAGACACCAGAGGGCAAAGATGCCCCTTTGGCCCCAGCAGACAACCAGGAGGAAGGCAAGGAGGGTGCGGTGGAGGGAGCCAACAAGTTCTACTGCTACCTCTGCAGTATTACCTGCCACAACCAGCAAGTAGGTAGAACACAGATACACACAGAGGGAGTGTGATGGACTCTTGTGGAGTGGAGGAGAGTAGAGCGCAGCACTGGACTTGTGTGTGTATATATCTTATGTATGTCATATATACTGTATACACATCATGGGAATGCACAAAAGGCTGTGAAAGTCATAATGATTACATTTTCTGATTGTATAACTTTCATTTTCACTCCTGTGTTTTGTTCTGTGTTTTCAGAACTTCAGGAGTCATATGAATGGCATTTCCCACCAGCAGAGGATGATGGAGATCCAGCACATGAGCAACGCCTGCCTGGTCACCCTGCTGCCCCGAGTCCAGGAGTCTCTACAGGGAGCGCAAAGAGACGGGTCGGTGTTACACACACACACACACATATATAGAGATACGCATTTGGCTTCTTTACTGTATTCTGATGGTGGGCGCTGTTTGAAAACAGCAGAATAGTTTGAGAGAAAGTTGAGAGATCATGCTATTGATTTTATGCCTCTTGATGATGTGTGCACTTCTGAAGTTATGTGTACTAGCCTTTGACATATTTTCTTGAAATAAATAATTGAACTGAGAAATTGAATGCAACACAAGTGAATATAGGGTGTTTCAATAACCATTTATAGGTATTTGTGAAAGTTAATGGGGTATGCAGTTTATTTCTTTTGTGCCCAGGCAAATATTTTGAGTTAAATTTAGGGAAGTATTTGTAAACGAACCCCCTGACCCTTGCGTGTCTTGATTAATTTGTGTCTGTATTATTTACAGAGAGAAAAGACCAGGCCTGCAGCGCTGGTGTGCCACCTGTCAAACCCACTTCACCAGTAACGTCATGGACCACCGCCGCACCGTGGAGCACAAAGTGAGAGGCTGCTCGCTTTACAGTTTGTCCATGCTAGCATGGACAAAAATATTAACATACTGTTGATGTTGGGTACAGAAACTTCCACTTTTGTATTCACTTAATTACAGGGCTAGGCGATAATTCAATATTATCGTTTATCACTTTTCAGTGGAATCATATTGTGATGATATGGTGATTTTGGGATATCGTGACAAATGTGACAAATTTTATTTATTATTTGATGTTTGACATCACACCTTAACATTACTATTTGAGTCAATGGGATGAACATTTAATTACTTAAAATGTGATTTTGCATACGTGAGCCATATCGTGATATATATTGATATAGAAAAGAATCCTTATGATTATCATGATATTGATTTCAACCATATCGCCCAGCCTTACTTAATTACACGTACAAAAATGGCTAATGAGGATATCTCATTGCATTAAATTAGAACACAGGCCTTGAGAAAAGTAAAATAAGGCCTGGGAACTTTTTGAAAATGACTGATGGCGTTGAAAGTGCTTAATTTTTATTCAAATGTCGCTACCAAATTCAGCAGTGTGCCCCAGCTCTCTGGATCAGCACTTCCCAGGCTTAACATGAAGGATCTCACCATGAGGCTCTATGAGTCTAACTCTTACCCCAAAACATGACCATTTGGAGTCCTTGAATTCCACCAAACAAGACCTTGAAAGTCATTGAGAAGTCCTTAAATTTGCTGTCCAAGTGGGTGCGGGAACCCTGTTGGAATAATCATGATGATCTGGTGTCCGTCCCGCCGCAGCTCGCCAGTCGAACAGCAAGCCCCTCCTGCACAGTCTGCAAGAAACACTTCAGGACCTCCCAGCTGTTTGTGGAGCACATGCAGTCCCAGGAGCACAAGCAGAGAGTGGAGGAGGTATCTTGTGTGTCTGTGTGTCTATGTGTGTGTGTTCCCAATTTAAGACATTGTGTTTTCCCGTAGGTGAGGATGAATTAAAGTGTTTTCCTTGCCACACTGGTGCACCTCCTCACTCGGTTCTTCTTGCTGCTGACTAGCTTCAGGAATCGGAGGGTTCAGATGCCTTGGCCAAGCTGTCTGCCATGGACACCGAGGGCTTTCTGGTGGACGAGGAAGAGGAGGAGGACAGTGAAGTGGAAGAGGGAGACGAAGGACAGAGGAATGATGGAGACCAAGGAAGCTCCTACAAACAGGTCAAGCATCTCTTTGCTTCCATAATATGCTTTGTGGGAGCTGTGAGTTTATCTACAAATTAGTTGCAATTTCTGTCACCCTCTAGTGGTCAGAAAGTTTTGCTTATTGCAGCTTTAAAGTTGGTGAATTTAGTATAATTTGGTTGTACAATGTGTCTGTGGTGTCCTCGTACAGGATGGCTGGTCCTCCCTGACAGAAGTGACCCTAAAGGACATGGCGGATGATGAGCAGTATGACCCCGACACGGTGTACGGTGAGTGACGAGCTCTCGCCTTTCACAGCACCCACCAACTCCTAATTCTTCAGTGATCACAGCTAAATTAATCTTCCTCTGTTCTCCTACCTTTTTCGTGTTTTTTTTTTTTGTGTGTTCCTGATCACATTCCTTATTATTCTGTAAATATGTCTGAGTGAATTTTTGTCTTTGATCTTCTTCACCCCAGGATCCAGTTTTTTACTTCCAGTGGCTGGCTTTCTCTGCCGTCTCTGCAACAAGTTCTACCATTTTGAGTCGTCGGCCCTTCACTCCCACTGCAAATCCCTCAAGCACTTTGAGAACCTCAAGGTTAGTTTTCATGACTTTTTGTGTTGTCTCCATGTTCCTCATTCACACTGAATGAGGGGCTAGCTGGTGTTATTTGTTATCTGTGGCACTCACCAAATGAAATGTCTGTGATTCTTTTGATATTTTGTGTCAAGCATTTTGAGAGATCGCCTTGGCTGTAGCTTGCTTACTGTTGTATTGATTCTGACTAGTGAACTGCCAAGCTTCAATCCAATCATATCTAAGCTCTCAAAATGCCAGTCTGCATTACTCTACATGTAAGACTGATATGCACCAATGTGTGTATATGCTTAAGAACTTCCCAGAAGCTAAATGCAGTATTTTTTATGCTGTCTCTTCTCAGAAGTACAGAGCCTTGCACAGCCAAAATGATGAAGCTATAGCATCTTCCAGAGAATCTCTCATCGCCAGCAACTCTGCGGAAAACTTCAGGCCCGTAACAGAAACCATCACAGACTGTTTGGATGGAAACAGCAACCACAGTGTCTCTGATTCTAATCCCGCCTCCGGTGAGATGGATTTAGTGACCAACCTCCAGGCCATGCAGCCGATCGTTACGATCACCCGACTGAAGCTGCTGCCAGACGCCCAGCAAGACGAGAAACAACCAGCGCCCGCCTCAGCCCCGCAGGACCTCCCCACCACCTCAGACACCGACACCGGCTGCACAGACCAGGACCTCAGCCTCCACACCTTGGAGGAGGAGGCCGCGTCCCAGGCCTCTGTCGTTCAGGAGAGTCCGGCCGAGCTGCCTGACGTCAAGGGAGAGGAGCCGGACTCACAGCCAGCGGTGGCCGACGAAAACGTTAAGGAAGAGGAGGAGAAAGAAGCTTCTGCTGCACCAGGGAAGAAGGCCAGCACAGGGAAGGCAAAAGCCACACCCAAAAGGAGGTCAGGGAGGGCGACTTGCAGACGCTGAGTCACAGGAAAGACGGGGAACGAGAGGAAACTCGGTACAATCGCGACCTTAGGACAGGATTTTCAGTATGGGAAGAGGATCTACCATGCGCTCTTTCATGGATCACAGACCAAGAAGTGAACGACCCAGCTTCTCCATATTGTTGGAATTTTTAATTAAACACATACCCACAAATATGATGGGTATACAGTATGGAACATGACTGTTAAGCAGAACAGCGAGGGGAAAACCTCTCGTGTGAATTGCTCTCCCAGGGTGGGAAATTAACACCTGCCACCCATCAAATGCAGGTAAAAATCATCAGTGGTGGGTAAGCCTCTTGACTTTGCCAGCCAGTTAGAAAACTGTGTCCAAAGCCCCAGCCTCACCATTAGATTACAGTAAGATGAGATGATATTATAGCATGTATAAGTCTCTCAGTGCCATTAACAGGAAAACCAATTTGTTATTTTCAGTGTTCCAAAAATTCCAAAAAGTTGGTAAATTCATGTCAAGTTTGTTTTTAGTTTGCAAGTCCCCCACTTGCTTTTAAATTGGTGTATGGTTTTTCTACCTGCCAGAATAATAAGGTATTGCATAGTTGTATTGTAATTCTTCTTGGCCCCTAAAATGAAAAACAGTTTTTTTTTAAATGGGGCTGGTTGAAAAACAAGAGTGGCTGGTAGATTTTGGTAATCCACTCCACTGGCTGGCTGACCAAAAAGTTAATTTCCCACCCTGCTGTCCTGAAGGATCAGGAGGACGATGAGGAACTGACGGTCAGTCTCTGCTAGTTCACTAGCTCGCTAAATGAATGATGCTAACATAATTTAACCTACAAGTGTAGAAGACTATGTTGATGATGGAATAGTCAAGACATTTTCCGCGTTGCTAACCAAGTAGCACAAGCTTGTAGTGAGATGAGATGTAGAATGTAACAGCTCTGTCGAACCAAATTAAGTGTTTGAGCAGGTGACAACTTTGTTTAAAAAAAATTGACAAGTAAAATGGTACTTTTGCTTGAGTGTTGATCAATGCTGAATCTTGAATCTGATCCTAGCTTTGTTGAAGTATACATTGTCCTTGACATTTTATCATCCTTGATATTTTTATTATTTCTAGAAATTTGAGGTTCAAGATGTGTTTTGGGCAAAACTGTTGTCAGCAGCTGCTGCCTTCTCATTATAACTGTACTACTGCACAAATTCTTGCTGGCCTACTTGTTCAGCCTAAATCCCAAGGCAATTGGAAAGCTTGTTTGTATTATGAAGCTAAGAAACCCAACACATGGTGTAGGAATCGACTGCAAAATGGCTCTAAACCCTTCTTCACCTGCACACCATCATGTGAAAATAGATGTAGGCTATTCTTTATGGGAGCTCTTAGATCAGGTTGTGGCAGCACTGCAGCAGGCAACTTCATCAACATATCAGTAACGCAACAAGAGAATTGCTTCTGCTAAGAACCAGGCTCTGAATTCAAACTATACAAGCTGTGCCCCAGGAATTCAACTAAGCTACTCATGCATTTCCAAAAGGTTGTGCTGTATCTCAAGTATTGCTTTTATCGAAACTGGAAAGCTTGTTAATCAGATAGTCAAGTAGCATGTTTGCAATGTAAGGCAAGCATATGCTGCTTGCTATCATGAGTTGATTCTCAATGCAATCTGTAACTTTCATTTTAATTTCCCAAGGAGCAAAACAAAACCACTCAAATCAAAACAACTATTAAAAATGGCTAGTCTGCATTTTATGAGAACCTAAACTTAAATGACTAGAGGTGTTTTTTTCCTGAAAGATAGATTGCATCTTCAAAAAAAAAAAAAAAAAAAGACCACAATTCTGTCCTCCAGATTGAACCTTTTTAAAGATAAAAGCATTAGCATTGAATAGATGCTCTTTGGCATGGAGTGTATCTAACAGGAGTAAATGGGTTTTGTTCAGTTGGAAATGTTTCCCATGGCCAGTTGTCGAGTTTGGCTACACTTGAACAAATTAATCCTCCCTTTTATATTTCCCCGGACTTAAAGCAATGGCATATCGACTGGATAAAGACGCTTCCACAAGCATTCACAACACAGACAGATTGTATGAGTTTGTAGTACTTTGTGCTTGTTTTCCTCCATTTTATTGTTGCATTGATTTTTTTTTTTTCTTATTTAAGTTGTATTTGTTCCTATACACTGGACAGGTGGAATCACAGTTTTTGAGTTGAATGGTCCCAATATCAATTTCATGTAAAAGATCATGATAAAGTGTCTGTTGGCATTTAATGTAGCAAACCTAGGATCCTTTTAACCCGCAGCTCTGATTACAAGCACCAATAATATACAATATAATAATTGAACCCATAGTTACAGATTATACAAATGCATTTCAGCAGTCACATGTCACCACCAGGCATAGATGAGGATGCATTTGTTCTTTCTTCATGACCAGTAAAGCCGTTTTGGAGACATTTTATCCTAACGATAGAGACTGATATTTAAAACCACGGTAGACTGACAACCTATGTAGCGATCCCTTGTTGTCATAGTGACCGCTGTCACTTGATCAGTGTCACGTTACGTTTTGTCTGAAGGAACAAGGAGGGAAAAAAATGTTGCCGGTTGTAGCCTAAATTGTGCACAGTGCAGTGAAGAGAGCGGTGTCTGGAGCTGCGGCGAGGTCGTCTTCTTCCCGTCTGGCTCTGAAACAGAAAGGAACGGGAGAGAAACAGACATCTAAAGGATCATTTCAAACAAAGCTGTACGTTTCTTATTGTATTTTTATTCAGCAACTGACAAAACTGAGATGAACAAACAAAGTGATGTTTTCTAACTGCTGGAAGTTTCATGTATTTTTGGATGTTTGTTTTCTGTTTTGGGGTCATTTTAATTTATATTAAAATGTCTGACAATTCCCATACTTTGACAGTTGCAGCGTCTCTACTTGATATTGTAACTTTTTGGTATTTGGCTGTATTTTCCAGCACTGTAGATATACACAAACACTATTTTCAGACTGCTTCACTAACGTGTCAAGAACAGCAGGATCATGAAAATGAACAGGACAACAGGGCATAAATTTGCACTCTCATACTGCACAAACAATATCTATAATACATTGTCTTAGAACTGGCAGACATCTGGAAAAGTTGCAAATTTACTTTCTGGGATGAAACACAATTACACAGCTACAAAGATCAGTGACATGACACTACATGGATTCTCCATTATTTCAGATGCCCTCCCACTATGAGGAGACACTTTTAGATGATACACAGCCTGAAGAGCTAAATGAACCACTTCAGCCTGAGCAAAATGGACAGGGTGGATGGAGGGAGCCAGCTTTTAAAACAGCAACCTTTCACAGATTTAACAAGCTGGTAATGGAGTCAAACTGTGGTGTGCTTTATGGAAAATGTGTATAAAGGAGCCATCAGGAGAGTTTGACAAACCCCCCCATTCTCCTCAGGAAAAGCGAGCATCAGTGTATAAAAAAAGGAAGAGAAAACATAATCAGATTGTGTTCAGTGCAAAATGCAGCCATGGTACTTTGAAGTCTCTGTTCGTAAGGGTGCAGAGTTACAGAAAAGTTCAGACAGGCATGGACTGTGTAGATCAAGCATGAGTGTCATCGGTCCATCAGGTAGAAATCAGGATTGAAATAACTGTTATATACTCCTATCCCTTCATCTCACTGAGCACACCCAGGGTCTATCCACCCAGCTGGCCCTTCACTTCTGGTCCTCGGAGTCCACGTCCAGGTCTCCTCTGGCGGGCGGGGAGGGGTCTCCGTCCGCGGGACCGGCGGGCTCCTCCGCGGAGCCCGAACCTTGCAGCTGGGCCCTGAACTCCAGCCTGGCCTGCCGGTTGGACTCCAGCAGTTCGTGCAGTTTGCCGTTCAGGGCGTCGTTGCGCTCCTCCAGGTTGTCCAGACAGGAGTTGATCTGGTCGAGCATGGTGTTGATGGCAGCATATTCTGTCAGGGGAGAAGAGAAGGAGCTGAGGATGAGTTTGAGATGGTTTTGAAACTAAAAGATGTAGGGTGTAACAAAGCTGCGAGTCTGAATCTGTTAAGGAAGCTAGATGATAGAGGAACGGGTGACTTGTTGCAATGACTAACACTTGCTCGAGACTCAAGATCACAAGTTGCCAGACAGCAATCAATACAACTGGCTACAGTGAATGAAAACGCTAGCTCGTTACCTTCTTCGCTGAATTCATCTTCGTCGTCGATAATACCATCGTCCATTGAGATGTTGGGGTCTCCATTTGGTCCAGACATTGTTTACGTCTGTTATAATTTGCGTTTGCCTCAAATTAGTTAGTTTTATCCGGTTTAGCTTGCCAGCTAGCCCCGGCACGAGCAAGAACCCCACGTCTACGATGTGAATGCAAGTTCCACCGGGATAACGGTAACGGCTACTTGCTGTCGGTCTCGGCCCACACTTCAAATCCAAATCCAGCGATAGTGAAATAAATTGTACCGATGAATGTCTAATTTATTTTCAGATGGATTTATGTAAACCCTTAGAGCCGCAGGTGACAGATCTCCGACCGGGTAGCTTTAGATGTGACGCCATTGGCTTACGTTGAGGGTAAGTTGTTTACTGAAGCGGTGAATCATGGGAGTTTCCAAGGTGCTTCCTCCTCCTCCCGAGCAAAGATTGTTTATGCCTTTGAAGAAGAAACACTGATGCTTGTTATTTGGTCCAAATAAACCCTGGACGCTTTACCAGAAGATACATGCAACGGTATATTAAGTATGAGTAGTACTCGGTTTCGAAAACAAGACATATTGCTCAACTTTTCCGTTTTCATCGTGTATTTATTCCGCCGCAAATCACGATTACATCTGTGGTACCTGGAAATAGGGGCAGAGTGAGCGCTCTTGGTTTCCTGTCCTCTCTGTTTTTTTTCCGAGCTGTCAGATGCTGTCAGCTGACTCAGGACCCGCTGGTAGCGTCTGCCCAGTCATGTGCCAAAATGCAATGTGCAAAATACTAGTATGTACCGTCTCAGAAAAGAAGACACACTTAGTTTTACAGTCACACATGCACGGGTTTAAAAAAAAATCTGGATTATAATGCAACAAATTTGCAGTGTACTATGTATTATTTAGACTTGGCCATGGGTTCAAAGTTTTGTTGTAATTTTTCCCAAAGCCTACTCTTAACTTTTATTCTGTTTGCTCAAACTGATTTAATCATAGGTTAATGATTGATAAAATCCCCGCATATCAGTTTTTATTTGTTTGACCAAGCTGGCTTTCTTACTTTGATCAGTGGATGGCGCCAACCTCATTGGCCAAGATATCATGAAATACCAATACACAGTGCGCCTGCGCAGTCTACCCACGTGTAGACATTTCCCGTCAGGGGTAAAACCAAAATAGTGAAAGATCCGTGCTTGGAAGTATTTCTCAGCAATGGAAGATTTACCCGCAGACCTCAAAGCGTTTCTTCTCAACCACCCATCACTTCAGCTTACAGATGACAAGAAGGTTAGCGAACAAATTACATTGTTTTGTACAAAAGTAGACTTGAAGCTAGCCGTGTAGCTAATTTAGCTCATTGCTGCTTGTTAGCCACACATTAAGGCAGTGTGTGCGGCTAGATGTACTGGCCATGACTGAATCACCTGTGAATGCCGACCAGTTATATTTATTCTCCAAGCTAAACTAGACGATAAACACCACTAAGCTTCCTCCTCTCACCCGTTTCGTCGTTTTTCAGATCAGATGCACACTAAATGGCCACGAGTTTCCCTGCAGCCTGGCAGAGCTGCAGAGCTTCATCAAAGGGAAGAAATACCAGAAGTTGACCGCTGCTTCAGACTTCAGCTACAGCCAGTATGAGCCACACATTGTGCCGAGCACAAAACAACCGTAAGAAGACTCTCGGCTCACAAATTAATCTGTCTGTATCTTGTCACGGTTTTGTGTCAGTAAGCAGAAAGTAGTAGCATCTGCTTGTGTTTCATTATGGGAATATAAGTGGTAGTGAATGATAGGAGTAGTCAGTTTGTTACTGATGAATAGACTTAAATGTCAAAACTTGCTATAAACACTTACACTTACCTGTTCCTACTACTTCTTTATTGTTGTAGATCTCTAATTAGGTTGTTTCTGTTTCTAAAGACTCTCTCTTCTTCAGGTCTTTCCAAAAACCAAAGATTTGCCATCTTGTAGGAAATCACTTCAGTATGTAAAGTTCCCACAATGACAGTTAGGCCGACTCGTTGCCATAACAACAAAATTCTTAACTCAAGATTAGCCAGGGGGGGAAGGTGGCTAACTTTAAGTAACAGACAGTCTTAATTAGCCTAGTCCAACCTGAGAATCTAAGACCAGTCTAAGGCTTAGACTAGTCTTAAATTAGCGTTATGCTTGGTGATACGTGTTTGCTGATGTTCTTGTCTGTTTCCCAGCAATCAGCTCTTCTGTAAGCTGACCCTCAGACACCTCAACCGGCAGCCGCACCACGTCCTGAGACATGTCAGCGGGAAACGCTTCAAAAAGGCCCTTTCCAAATGTAACTGCATTACTTTTCCACACGCATGGCACTTACTTATAGGGGATATTATTCACTTGTGGTTTCTCATACTGATTTCTCTCCATCGCCCCACTTTAAGGGGATCCCGCTCCATTTAACAAGATAGATGTTATAGAACAGACAAATCTAGGGTCCAACTCATACAGACTTTTAGGTTTGATGCTAATAATTGGGAAAGAAAATTAAATATATTTGATGCATCTGCTGAAAACGATTTATTTCTGTGCTATCGTTTTTGTACTTAACATAATTTATCATTATCCTCTCCAGACCCATCCTTGACCAAAATTATAAAACACACTTTTTCTGGGATTTTGTTTTGAGTTGTATTTTCTTCACAAAGGTCTAGTGTGCAGTAGATGTATATATAACCCTGAAAATAACCATTTATCATGCAGTAACATCGGCACACCGATATCAGTCAGGCGTTAGTCGAGTCACAATAATATGCCAATATGAACAAATTTATCTCAAAAAAAGAAAACTATAATCTCTGATTTTATACTGATGTGCCACTGGGAGCTGCTCTATGAAGAATGAATTGGTGCGCTCATACAATGTTGTCACCACTTTAACATCCATCTTAGCTTTATACTATAGTATTGCTATCAGTTTTTATCCAGCAATGTAGCCTTTTCCAGTTCATTCTTTATGGAGCTTTATTTTGGTGCTACCTCACACATTATGGAATATGACAAACTCTCATTTCTGACTGTGGGAAAGAATAGTGAATGTTTCTGAATGCATAACAAATTTTGCTTACTTAGTTGTGAACTGAAAACCAAATGGACGGGAGCTTCATCAAAGAGTTTTAGACAATTCATGTCCTATGCTGTGCATGTGAGAAGTTACTTTGTGATCCAAAAGAGAGTTCCAACTCAGTAAAATAGAAGTTTTATTATTACTATGAGTTTTTAAAATGAACCAGTGTCAAACATGGATGGAGCGCGGTGTCATTTCAGCGCTGACATGTCTGTTTTCCTCCCGCCCCAGATGAAGAGTGCGTGCGACAGGGGGTTGAATTTGTTCCGGCCAGACTCAAACAAAAAAGGCCCAAAGACAGAGGAGAGGATGTGAAGTGGGGGAGCGGCTCGCAGCGTGGGAGCAAAATGTGGGAACCTTCGTCCAACGATGAGGATGACAGCGACTCGAACGACAGCATGAGCGACCTCTATCCTTGTCAGTATCTGTCACACACGCACGCACGCACACACACACTGTAGATATCCTCCTTGTCCACTTGGTTTAGAGCAGTGATTCTCAACCTTTTTCATATCAAGGACCCCTAATTTAGTCCACATTAGAGCCACAGACCCCCAATTGATGAGATTTTGTCTCTCGGACCCAAATCTGAGAATATTTTTATTGTTAGATAATGATTTTGTCCAGAATCCCACGACTGTCTGTATTGTAGGTAGAGAGATAACAGTCAAACTATGATCAACATAGTAATTCTTCTACATTCTCGAATTGCGTTAACCTCTTGTAAATGAAATAATGGTGAAGTTTAACAATTCATCAATTTGCTGGGGACCCCCTGGAACCCCCTCAAGGACCCCTGGTGGTCCCCGGACCCCACGTTGAGAATCGAGAGCCTGCAGGTTTCCATTCCAACCAAACACTACACCAGGTGATTTCACTGATTAGCACAACTTCAGTCAGAGGGTTTGGGCCAATTAGCGAGCTGACAGTCTGGTATTTAGTCGGAGTGGAAAGCTGCCGACTCAAGACTCTCCACAGCACGAGTCCAGATCACTGAGTGAGAGAATGCGGATAAAGTTTAGTTACGCAAACTTTTAAGGGTTATGATTTCACTTAAAGAGTAATGCATTGGCATGTTGTTGTTTTTTCTCGTAGCATCTGTTTTCTCTCTGAAAAAGCTGGCAGAAGAGAGTATGGAGAATGAAACGAGGAAGGAAGACGACTTTCAAACAGATGAGGATGAGGAAATGGAAGTGGACAAGCAGGCGCTGCAGAAACGCAGGAAGGTCTGTAGCTTCTCGCTAACATTTTACCGCGTGGAATCCAGTTTGTCAACGATCGCCAACACAGATGCCTTTTGTTGGAAGTAGAGAAATTTTATCCTTGATGTAAAACTATTTCTGCTGGTCTTTTTAATCTTGTTTATTGCAACACTGACAGCTGATACTGTATTGTATACTGTATATTATGTACATTATCTGTATTTTATTTTAGTACCTATTTAATTTTATTACCTTGTACTTGACACATACTTAATCCTTTGCCACAGCAGCAATTGGCTGCTGTGGCACCTGAATTTCCCCAAGGGAATCAATAAAGTCTTATCTATGTGTCTTTCAGGTGCAGGGTGGCAGTGTTCAGAAGAAATTAAAAAATAACAACTGGAAATCAAGTGGTCCCAAGAAAAGTGGAAAAGTACAAAGTGGAAACTAAAAATGGAATGCCTCACCTGTTTATCTTTTATAATTGGTGGTTTGTCGGTGTGTTCGCCATCAAGTGTAATGGGGAATAGCACTGACTTCCAGTTCAGAGTGGTAATCCTGTGTCCCAGGACAGTTCGACCTTTTGTACTGGTGACCATTTTACTGTTTTCTACATTCAGAAATGAGAAAGCTTTGCTCTGCTTCCAAAGCTGTCCTATGGGAAATAGGTCTGTTGCAGTCGGCCTGCTTGGGTTAATTTTGTCTGGATATTCTGGTGTGGACCTGAGAGCACTGGCAGAAAATAAATCTCATTTGGATGTAAAAACATTGTGTTGTCAACTGTCTCCCAATCATCGTGTGTAAAGCAGCTCCATCAGCACATATGTATGACATTACACATTTGAAACAGTGATGTGAGGTTTCCAACTGTAGGAGAGACTTATACAAATGCTGACTGGTACGTTATAGGCCATAAGCATGTATACAGTTAAACAGAATAATACCATTTTATTTATTTGGATAACCTTGTATTACCTTGATGTCCATGCATTTTATTAGTGCATCTAATGGGTTTTGAAAGGGTTTCATAAGTGTAGGAAGTTGTAGAAATTTCACAAACGTATAGAGGACAATGTAATCCATAAACAGAAGTTGGAATATGAAAATAGCCTAGGCAAAAAAAAAACAGGTGGGCTAATACAACAGATGTAGGCAAGTTCACAAACCCTTTTTCATATGACTGTCTAGATACTGAACTTGGTAAGACTCAGGTGTCTTGTTTGTCTGCAACAAAAAGTGTCTAATCATCAGAATCATGGTGTGATGCCTGATGGCTTCAGTATGGATGAATAAATTAATTCAGCAGCATGGTGTTGCTGCAAAAAACTTCTCTGAGACTTTGCTTTTCCCAAACCTCGTTTAGGACGTGAATGATCAGTGAAATCACTTGGAGCGGTCTCTCGGCCCGTCGCACAGAGATGACGTAGGCGACGGTTTAAGGAGATGGGGAAAGGAGGGGAGTGGGGACCAGTGGGGACGACTCTCTCCACATGCGTTTTGCAGCTTGCAAACACGGCTGTTTTGGTCTCGTAAACGTTGACACCGCGATAACTCGGCAAGTGTTCGTGCAATTCAAGGTGTTTTCTTTACAGGTAATTCACTCACTCCTAAAATGCACCGTGCATCTTGCTGTGTTGTGTTCGCGTTGTCCTTGTTTCGCATCAACAACAACCGGGGCGGGGGAGGAATGGGCTACAAAGACGTGCAGTTTGTTCCTTCATGTCTTCCTCCGCCCTTCCCCTGATGATGAGGCATTCGTGTTGCTTGTTGTGCATGCAATGAACGGCAAGTATAACGTAGACCTTAGCTCAGCTAGGTAAAAGCTAGGTAATGCCGAATGTGCATGTAAATAAGGAAAAGCTCAGCAGCATCCTTCCTGCTAGAAGTCGTCAAATATCGACCCTCTATGCATGTTTGTGTTGATATCTGGAGAATACTGCAGTTGCGTTCTGTCATACACAATGGCATCTGTGAGTATATATTTGTCTGTTTTCTGCAGGAGTTTCACTAAATATTAGCCAACAACTCCTCTGGTCCGGACTGTTGACAAGCCATCTGTGAGCAATGGCAACTTCTTCCCCAAGATTCACTTGGTGCACCTGTCGCAAGCACAAGATTCCCATCAAAGACACCCACGAGCTGTGTCTCCACTGTCTGGGCATCCAGCACGCCAAGGAGGCGGTACTGGAGTACGGCAAATGCCCCAACTGCGCCAAGCTGGACTGGAGCACCTGTATCAACCGGCTGACCAAAGTCCAGGAGGTGATGCATCGTGAAAGCCAGCAGAGGAAGCACACGGAGGCGGTCCAGTCTGAGCTTCAGCCCAAGCCTGAGACCACGTCGTCTTCTGCGGGTGAACCACAACCAAAGAAGGACCCGGTCCCTGCCGTGCCCCCGCCCCATCTCCTTATGTCCACACCCGCCCATTCATCCGCCATGCCGGTGATGTTCACCATCCTCTCACCGCACACGTCTCAAACGGGGACCAGCGGCAGCATAGCTAAAGGTTCTTTCCTGTCTCAGCTGGCTATCCAGCAGCCTGCAGACTCCAACCCCTCCATGAGCCAGCCAGGTTCTCATGTACTGAAAACCGGTTCCAAGCGACACCATTTTTCATCTTACCGCTCCCGGTGCCCCAAGCGTACCAAACGGCGCCGTGTTGCACACCGGCGGAGACATTCTTCCTCGTCTTCTTCATCCTCTCAGTGCTGGAGCTCCGATGACTCGTGTGCCTCTGACACGGGGAGAAGATCTCAGAGAGAGTCCCGACGAGGCAGCAGGGCGGAAAGGAGGCACGGGGAGCTGGTGGCGCTTGTCCAGCAGAAGTTGGAGGCCCAGCAGCTACAGTGGGCCCTTCTAGAAAAACGCATTGAGGCTCTGGAGTGCAGAGGTACAGAGGCGGCTTCATCGGTCCCCACCCATCCCCCTCCCTCTGTCTTCCAGGCAACTTCGTCTCAAGAACTGCAGAGCGACGTGCCTGGCGTGACAGGTGAGCAGCTTGTGACGGAGTCCATCCACAGAACCATCGTCAAAGAGGAGGAGACATTCTCCATCTCATCTGCCTCAAGGCCTCTCAGCAACGGGGAAGGAGAGGCTTCTCAGTCAGTTGAGACCTCCGTCTCTAATCAGGATTTGCTTGCAGCCAAGGAGCTGCAGAGCCTCATTGCCCGAGCTGCCAGGTGCCTTGGCATTGATTTCCCCAGCACATCAGCGAACCCGTGCAGCCCGCCACACCCCACCATGCTGCCAGAGTTCGAAGACCTGGTCCGGAGTAGCTGGCAGAACCCGGCCAGCTCCAAGCCCTACAGGGAAGTCTTCCCCAAGATGTACAGGCTTCACGACTGCCAGTCTCGAGTTTACGACCACATGCCCCAAGTCAAGTGCTTAATGTCGGCCATCTTCCAGGCAGTGAAGCCCCCAGAGACCAAGGAGAGCCAGGCTGATGTTGAGCAGTGGCATTTCACTGAGAGGGTTGTGGAGAAGATGTACCAAACGGCCGGTATGCTGGCCAAGACGGCCAACTACCTGCACTACCTGTCGGACTACCAGAGAAGCCTGCTGGTGGAGATCACAGAGGATCACCCTGCCCAGCGGTTTGTGGAAGTTCTCAATGAACTGAAGCTCATCGGACAGTTCACCTTGCAGTTGTCCTCGCACCAGGCAGAACTGTCCGGAAGGATCATGTCCGCCTCTGTGGCCCTCCGCCGACAGGTGTGGATGGCCAAAACCAACTACACTGACTCTCTGAAAGCCACTGTGACTGACCTGCCATTTGTAGTCAGCGCCCCAGGCCCGAGCTCCACAGGAATAGCATTTAAACAAGAGCCAGTGTAATGGTTATCTGTCAACTGGAGCAGGCAGAAGTTATCTAGCATTGTGCTAAAGTTGGTTAAGTGACTTGACTTTTGAAGGTAGTCTCATGTCTTGTAGACATAAATATCCTCTAGTCTATTGCACTGTAATTTTTATAAGGTAACACTTACTAGGGCCAGTATGTGCAAACTAAGTATTTGGTCTTGAGTATAAGAAATGTATTAACATGGCACAAGTTTAATCCAACTTTTAGTAATAAAACAAAAGTGCTGCAAAACTAAGTTGCCCCTTAGTTTAACATAATATCAAAACTACAACAATGTCGTAGTTCTGCAGTCAGTCGGATTGCATTACACCTTTGGGTTATTCAGTTTTGGTTTTCATTGCTCTGAGTTTTTTTTCTTTTCTTTTTTTTTTTCTTTTTTTTGAAAAGATTCAGGCTGTTAGCCCAGTTGTGTGGTTCATTTTGGCTAGAGTGAAATTAAAGTACACAAAGTATATTTTAAAGGCCAAATTCAGGAGTATAGCTCCACCTGTGTAACCAAGATTGCCATACCTTGCTTTGGATTTTTTTGAGTATTTTGTTAAATTTGTTAAAAACTCAATAAAGTTCACTCAGTTCATATTCTTCAGTCTGAAATTCATTGGCTGGGGTCTCACAACATATGACAGTTAAATGACTTTTAAAATGTTTAAGTTTCTGTAAATACCTGATTATCATTTTTGTTTTTCACAAAAAGTAGCTTCATAGACCTTTTATTTCAGGTGAAGTAGCAAAGTCGCCAATTTTCCATTTGCGAGCCTTTCTCTTCAAAAGCGTTTTCAAGATCTATATAAAAACCTGCATGGATTGATCGAGTGTGCCGCACGACGAACGTGAACATGTCGTACTATTGGTGACAATTTATTAGAGGGAATGTTCCGTGAGCTGCCCCCTGGCTTTGTGTTTACATGGGCAGAGCAGTAAACAAAGCTAGATGGATGTCAAGCCCCTGGATCAGCATACGTGGCATGCAGCGGTTGCAGTACCATCTAGGGGGGCTCTCGTTAAATCGCGAGGCATTGTGGGGCGGAGGCGGCCTTCTCCGTTGAGGCAATCAGGAATTCTTCAAGTAAATAACGGGGGAGGAACAGTTTGAACTCGGCTCGCGAATATTGAACACATCGTAATTGGGTTGTGCCGAGCCTTAGACTACTAAAAACAAATATGGGGCAGGAGGATCTCATGAACACAGCCGAGGACGTGGCAGACCAGGTAACTTCATGTTAGCATGCCAATTGTAAGCTAGCCGTCATTAGCGTGTTGGCTAACTGTAGCTGCTAAGTAGTTTGGCTGGCAGTGTAGTAACAGAAAGGTGCTCTCTTGAATGGCTCGTCTAACGTTTGATGACTAAAAATACTGTTGTTTACAAGTTAGCGGTGGCTTGCCGGCGAAACAAAGTTGGCCTCAAAGCAACATGATGGCCAATTTACTCGTGTTTAATTTGCATGTCAAATGGTCGAGGTGTCTTCTGCACTCATGTGTCCCCAGCTGGATAGCATTATTAGTTCAGCCTCGCAAAGTGAAGTTGACGTCTAGCAATGACTAGCTTAGCTAAAAGGTATACGATAGCTAACTTACCTCGCGATTTACTATGCAGATCATGCCAGCTAAGTTAGCTTGTCGTCTATAGCAATCAGATTTATTAACATTATCTGTGGCGTGTCAGTGTCAATCAAGCCAGACAATGCTAACAATTGTGAAAATCATTGAGCTGGATTATTAGCCAACATTATTCAGTCGTATTGTCAAGTGGAACCCTAATTGCTCAACATTGCTGATGGCTTAGGGATAGTGAATATGTACAACTTGGAGGTCATTTACAGTTTCCCTGAAGTGGGCCCCTTACATGTGGCTTTGGAGAACTGTTCCACCTTCCACCTCTCAAGAGAACTGCACAGGAACCTTACTTCACTTACTGAGACAGTCTGTAACATACTAGGCCTTTTGTGTTTGGGTTCGAGCTGTCTGGTATTGGGAGAGAGTATCTGTTGCTCTGCTGATGTGACTGCAGTCCCCTGGGAATGCACTGGTCTATAAGGTGAGCTGAGTGGGAGAGCCACGTCTGGATCAGATTTCAGGTCTGTGACCCAGGTTGACGAGCAGACATGGAGGAAGTCCTCTTACCGCAGTGGTGCTCTAATTCTGTCTTTAGAAAGTTGCTGTAGCCTACCTCAGTAGAGCTGTTTTTGCCCCAATGTTATGTGTTGTTTTGTGGCCTGTGTTTTTGCAATCACAGATTTGCTTTTAGCAGCCCCCTTGGAAGAATATTGTCAGGTCAGCCATCAAGTCACAGTGTCATGTCTGTGTGCGTTTCGTCGCAGTTGTGTTGACTGGGCTCACAGAAAAAATACACTACTCCTTGATCTAACTATCTATACACTCCTACCACAAGTGTTGTGTCTATTGTAAAACTACATGAAAATGGAAACTGAAACGTCTACAACGTTTGACACGCTGTGCTTGGTTTATGAGACTCTCTGACAGCCCATTTTAATTGCAAATTCCTCACCAGTGGGTTGTGAGCAAACACGTTACTTAGAACACTCTCCAGAATGGTCTATTTCTAGGCTGTCGCAGCAACCCCAGGCTTGCTCTGATTGGCTCCCAGCTCCTCCATTCATATACCACACAGCAGTCAGTGTTGGACTTGGTGGACTCTGATAGGCTACCGGGATTTGACAGTGCTGATGTGGACTGCTGAGTGGGAGGGGCAGGGGGCAGGTCACCGCTCCTATACTGTGTCACTGTAGTAGGCTATCTCATAATCTCTTCGTGAATTATGTTTCATGGAGAAGAATATAGGGCAGGTTTTTTTTGTTCCGAGACAGTTGGCATGATTAAGCCTAACTCCAAAGAATACAGAGGGCCTCTTGGGGCCACAACAGGGAAGCACAGCCCCGTTACTGTCTGGAGATACAGTATGTAGACCACTGCAGATCTTTCACCCTGCAGATGTTTTGTCCTCTTACTCTTATATTGAAATGAGTCACATTGCATTCAGCATCATTTCCACTGAAAATGATCAATTAGCTATCCCTTGTAGCTTTTGGTTTTAGGTGAACATTTCCACATCACAGTAGTCTACAGGAAAAAAACACCCACATGACCTCTTTTCTCTCAGTTTAGACATTGAGTTCTGTGTGACTGGGAGCTGGTCAAAATGTTTTTGTATTTTTAAATGGGCTGTTAGCACAGCTTTTGTTGAAATCAACTTATCTCATGTATTCGTGCTTGGTGACCCTGTAATCTCTTTTCCTGGTTCTGCTTTGACTGACAAGCTCAGTTGTTGAACACCCGCTTGTCCACCGTGTCTCCTCACTCTCCTCAACACTTAGGCTAAAGGTCCCATATTCTACACTTTCCAGTGTTCCTTTTTGCGTCCTCACTCATTCTTCCTTCTCTCCCTTTGTTGTCCAGTTCCTGCGGGTAACCAAGCAGTACCTGCCCCACCTGGCACGCCTGTGTCTCATCAGCACCTTCCTGGAGGATGGCATCCGCATGTGGTTCCAGTGGAACGAGCAGAGAGACTACATTGAGGCTACCTGGAGCTGTGGCTACTTTCTGGCCACTTGCTTTGTGCTGCTCAACCTCATAGGACAGCTGGGTGAGTCAGGGACTGGGCAGTCGACTCAAGGTCTGGCCATGAGATTGTACCAGCCCTTATCACATCTCATTTTTGAGTTATTAAATGTTTTGGATACAAAAATTCTGGTTACAAAGATAAGAGACGTGAGACAAAGTTTTTAACTTTTTATAACGAGTAGCCAAATAGAATAAAGGCTTTTTTAACCTATTTTGGGGTTCCTTGGAACATTATGTCCTCAAGACTATACTATTTTCCACAGAGCACCCAACCCCACTATCTTTAACATTAGAAGCTAAGAAGCTTTCCAGGCACCTATCTGCCAAGCTATGCTTGTGCCCATCACACAACTTTACACTCAGTGGCCACTTTATTAGCTGCACCTCCTTCCTCCAGACAGTGAGACACATAGCTGTAACTCAGTATAAAGCATGAAGACAGAGGTTCATTTACTCTTTGACATAACATTGAAATGGGCACCATGCATGATTTAAGCCACTTTGAATGTGGTATGATCATTGGTTCAACAACAGTTCCATCTTAGAAACGCCTGCCCTCCTGGGATTTTTATTCACTACAGTGTCTACAGTTTACCCAGAATGGTGCAATAACAAAAAAAAACTCAGCCCTGGGGTCAAAATCACCTTGTTGATAAGAAAGATCACAGGAGAGTGACAAGACTCGTTGAAGCTAACAGGCAGCCCACACATACACAGATAATCTTAGTACAACAGTGGTGTGCAGAAGGGCATCTCAGAACCCTTTGAACCTTGAAGCTGGTGGGCTACAGCAGCAGAAGACCAACGTCAGCCTCCTCTCCTCTCAGATAAGAACAAGGAGATGAAGCTACAGTGGTCACGTGATCACCAAAAGCATCATTTGAATGCCTGAATATAACTAAACATTGTTGCTGATGAGCTGCATCCCTTCATAGCCACAGTCTACCCTATATCAAATGGATGGTACCCTTTTCCAGCAGGATAATGCACCATCATCTCAGGATGGGTGTAGGGACGTGACAGTGACTTCAGTTTACTCCAATGGCCTCAACCCAATAGAGCACCTGTGGAATGGGATGTAATGGGATGTTTGTAGCTTGAAAGTGCCACCAAAAAAAAATCAAAATTCAGACAAAAGGGGGTCCTCCTACCTGATGCTTGCTAGGTTCACCTAATAAAATGGCTGCTAAGTGTAAGCTTTTGCAAACAAAACAACGCAACGCAATAATGACAAAAATGTTTATTCAGGGTAGGTTATTGTAGACAATTTTTGTTTGATGTGTTGTTGATTTTTGTTTTCAAGTTATCACAAGTAGGCAAACTCGAGTTATTCAACAACTCAACAGGTTAACTATTCCCCCAGTTTGGGCTAAGACTTTCAACTGCCCGACGTCACTCAGGCAGAGTATGATGCCAATTCACTGACGCAATTGTAAAGGAGCCTCAGTAGAATGTGGCAGACAGTAAAATTGAATTATGATTAGTTCAAATAATATGGTGAAGTATAGCTGAGGGTGATGTTTATCCACAAAAGGAGGAAAATAAACAATAAAACAAAACAGAATAATAGCTGTTAGAGCGGTAATGGCAATAACTTTCCCACAGCACCGCAGAAAGTCTGAATATCAGGGTTCATTGTCTTTCCTTTCCCTTGTGTATGTGTTTCCCAACAGGTGGTTGTGTCCTCATCCTCAGTAGAAATTTTGTACAGTATGCCTGCTTCGGATTATTTGGCATCATAGCGCTACAGGTGGGAACAACAACATTTATTGTATTCTTTCCATGTAAATATGCAACACCTTACTTATTGTACCTTATTGTGACTGATTTGGAATATCTGTCTTTTTTCCACCAGACCGTTGCATACAGCATTTTATGGGACCTCAAATTTTTGATGAGGTAGGTTTCACTCAAAGCGATTTGGGTCAATGCTGAGTAATTGTTCAAAAATAGAATGAATATGGAATGAATAAAGTGCAATGTCAAATGTCAATTCTACCTTTATTAGAATGTTATGTATTAGGGGTGCACCGATTGATCGGCCACCTATCATAATCAGCCGATAAATGTTCTGAATACTGTGGGTCATCAGTGATCGGCCAATCACCGTTTCAACTGCTTCATGAAAAAAAGTAACAATTGCTAGATCAGGAAAGTGGTCAAACATGTGATGTGGAAAGTATGATCCAATTTGCGTCAGTGTGCAGAACTTTAGTCAGATCATATGATCATAGATTAGAACCAGTTCAATATATTGGACAGAAGGCAGAATCAAGTTGCAGCAATGAAAAACGTTTCATGTGCTACCAGTGGTAATAAGTGATAAACGCCTCAGTCATCAAGCACACTAACATGTAATTACTATGTTTGGATAACACCTAAGCTTTATTTACCCATGGATAGGCCTGCTGTGTCATGCAGCCATAATAACAATCTGTTAAACACAGTGCTGTGTTTGAATGGTACCATTTATGCTTGCTGTGCACTTTTACGTGATGTGCTGCTGTTGGTAGAAAGTCTGGGTAAAATGCATCATTTCAATCGGCAATCAGAATCGGCCACAGAAAACCTGACTGGTGCATCCTCCTGCATACCATCCCTCCCTCCATGGGACACCCAAAACTGAGCAGATCATTAAAAAATGTCAAGTAAAATGTGAAGTAATCAGGATTAAAATGATGAATACATGCAAAGTAAATTGCAATAATAGAAAAAGGGGTGAAAAGTAGACAAAAAGAAGTCTGACTGCAGGTCTGACATGCACCGTGTCCAAACCAGTAACTCTTTGTCGTCTGCTCTCCCTCTCTCCTCTCCCAGGAACCTCGCCCTGGGCGGCGGTCTGCTCCTGCTGCTGGCCGAGTCTCGTTCGGAAGGGAAGAGCATGTTCGCTGGGGTCCCCTCCATGGGAGAGAGCTCGCCAAAGCAGTACATGCAGCTGGGAGGCCGAGTACTCCTAGTGCTCATGTTCATGACTCTGCTGCACTTTGACTCCAACTTCTTCTCTGTGAGTATCAACAGCACCGAGCTCAGATGACGCTTCTGTGTAATGATGTTTCTCTTTCCACTATTGTTTCGTTGCTTTTGCTGCTGTCCGCTTCTTTTCTTGTGTAACCTTGTCTCTATGTCTTTTATTTGTATTGATTGTGAAGCACTTAGTAAACTTCATTTTTGAAAAGTGATACATATATTATTATTAATAATAATGCCTGCCAAAAAAGAGTTTTAATGTGTTGTAATGGGACCTTTAAGGTGGCTCTTAAAGGTAATTTAACAATGGAGTCGAAATGAAGCATTTAAAAGGAATAGTTCACAAAATTAAAATTTTATCATTATCTACTCACCCCCATGTCAGTCAAAACTTCTTGGTAGGATCACCAAACACTCAAGTTAGCCCCTGTTGTTCCATCTCAGCCTTCTCCCAAACTATTGAAGGCCATGGACATTTTTTTACAGCTCCAAAAAAAAGCATAAAATGTCCATCAGACCTCTCCAAACTAATCTGAGTGTTTTGTAGCCAAAAAATTGCAGTGTGGGTCTAAAAGTCCAATATTTACCTCATCATCTCCTATAGTTTGATGAGGACATTTTATGGACAATTTATGGGGCTAACTCGCTGTGTTCCTGGGAACTTAAATGGAGTTTTGACTGACTAATGAGTGAATTAGTTTGTTATTATAGTTATTTGTGTATCTATTGTATGACTTATGGCCTCGACACCATATTGTTGTCCGTCACTTACCCGCTGTAAGACAACAGCCACACACAGTAGTTCATCTTGGTGGTGACAAAGCTTTAGGTGTGGTCATTCGCTCACCTCCCTAAACTTCTGCATCCTTCCTCAGATCCTGCAGAACATGGTGGGGACGGCCCTCATCATCCTGGTGGCCATCGGCTTCAAGACCAAGCTGGCGGCGTTGACCCTGGTGGTGTGGCTGCTGGCCATCAACGTCTACTTCAACGCCTTCTGGACCATCCCGGCCTACAAGCCCATGCACGACTTCCTCAAGTATGACTTCTTCCAGACCACCTCGGTCATCGGCGGCCTGCTGCTGGTGGTGGCGCTGGGGCCTGGAGGAGTGTCCATGGATGAGAAAAAGAAGGAGTGGTAGGAAAGGGGGCAAGGTGAGAGGATTTCACAGCACCACTACCTTCCCCCCCGCCGACCAGGACACAAAGACCCTCCCTCCCCTCCAAGTCCCATCTCCAGGGTACATGTGGTCTTCTTTTTTTTTATTTTTTTTATTTTTTTTTTTCTCGGCCAACCATATCCACAGCAACCACCTCACCCATCATTGGACACTCACTGTCTTTTCTGTTTACCTCCCAGCTGCTTTTTTTTTAGATGGTGATACTGGATTTTTTCTAAACCTTCCATTTTATGTCCCCCTTTTCGGCAGCAAGAGTAAAAAAAAAACGGCTTATTGAGTAATTTGTGTCAAAGTGCAAGATAACTAACTCATGGATGAAGGGTGGCGTTTTTAGAAGAAAAACATATATTTGTTCTGTGTGCGGAAGGAATGAATATGGCATTGTATTTTATGGATGTTATACCATGACCTGTCGTAGATAACCCACATATTTCGTGAATAAAACTGGCAAAGTGGAGAGAACGCATCAGTTTGGGTTCCCCCATGGATGCCTATCTGTTTTTTCTGCTCTTATTGGATATTGGAGTATCTGAGACTTGGTCACCATATCAATCCTGAGACCTTGGGCACTGATTCGACAGCAACACTCTTTCACTCTCTAGGTTTCCATCTCCCCTCTCTCTCAGACACCCTTAGCCTTTATACATCTTTACACACTCAGTCTGAGCTGACTGACAGCTATTTGTACATGGGCAGTCGAATCTGGGGGGACGTGTACATTGTATGCTAAGTGGTGGATTGAAGTCTTGCTTGATTGAAAATTGCAACACAGTTGTTAGCTCCAGGACTTGTTATTGAGCACTTTGTACTGTACGTCTTTGGCAAACGCCTAACTAGTGAACTGTATATGATCGGGGACAATAGGGGGAGGCTCAACGTTTGTGAAACGCCATATTCTGCGATCTAGAAAAGCAAAGAGGACTAAGCAGAGTCAGTAGCCACCTGGACTTTGTCTTTGTTTTTTTGCCCTGTGTAAGAAAATAAAAAAAAAATATTCAGTGTATTGATTTTCAGAAGTTTATATTGTATTTTTGATCATTTGTTTTTTTGATTTTGGAAGTTCATGGCGAAGAAATAAAAATGCAAAAAAAAAAAAATGTCACTGTCTCAGTCAAGATTTTTAGCTCTTATGTTGCAAGGAGACTGGATAATCAAATAATCAAATGGTAACCAAGTACCAACCAAGAAAGAGGATGAATAAAGCACATACAGAATGGATTTGTCAGTGAAAATCAAATTATATTTTGGAAGTCATTTATATCTATTGTATTTGACAGGTGTTGGAGACAGACTACAGTAACAGTGGTTTGGTGTACGGTAAGAGACTTGTGAGCGAAGACCGACCTCTAATGGACTATTGTGGTACAAGTTCAGTTCAGGGCTATTTCATGAGTTTCACCGTTGCAGGACACCATGCAGGCTGCAGGATCTACAGAGGATCGCTTGTCTCGTGCTGTAATGGACTTTTGATTGTTGTCATGCCTGAACATATAAGCAGTGTTTGTTTGTATACTTGTCTGTTGTTCTCAGTGGTATTTTTTGCTGAAAAATAAATTACCACAAAAAATAACTTATCAGGAACCGCCTAACCAGAAACCAGGCACCGTACAAACAGATACCATGAACTTCAAAGCAACAGTTGCTAGACCAGAATGATCAGATTCCTGTCATATCTCGCATACAGAGAACGTCGGGATATTATACAGGAAATTTTAGGTAAAATTCAGCTATGTAGACTTTAGAAGAGATGTGGACATTTGACAGAAACCTCATAAACAAACCTACTAATAAACTCAGCATACCCACCTTTTTTTGCGAAATTAAGTGTACCCCCCGTTTTTGGCTGACATGCCTATAACACAATTTGACAATTGTGTAAATACCGGTAATGTATGGATGACGTGTGGTGAGCTCGACCAGTCAGATTGCAGGAAAGTGAAGCACGAGGCTGCCTGTTGGTGAACCCAGAGCCATATAGAGAGATATATGGCTCTGGGTGAACCCAAACACGCTGCTGCTCGCCGCTTTGGCACTTCATTGACGACTTCAACAACGCCAACAGATAACGTTTCCCAATCTCTCCCTTACAAACAAATTAAGGATTTCGTAAGTACTATTGCCTTTTGTGTTTTCATGTTTCAATGAACATTGTATTACATTCCCAGTGGCTGCAAAAGCCGTTGA
This sequence comes from Centroberyx gerrardi, assembly GCF_048128805.1. Classification (NCBI taxonomy): domain Eukaryota; kingdom Metazoa; phylum Chordata; class Actinopteri; order Beryciformes; family Berycidae; genus Centroberyx; species Centroberyx gerrardi. Next base: position 17,811,214 of record NC_135998.1, on the reverse strand, counting down.
ACTTGGTGAGCATGCTGCCGATAGCCAATTTTAGCCAGGATTTCTGCTGAACAGCTGGGATTGCTAACTGTTACTTCCCAGCTGTTCCCCAAAATTTGTTTCCCCAATAACATGTGTCCCCCCCCCTCGCGATGTGTGTTATGGTGGGGGTAAATGCGCTTAATAACAAATGCAAGAATGTGTAGCCACACACACACAACGTCCTTGGAGAATCAATGGACGCTTGTGTTTTGAAATGGACAAAAAAAAAAGCTTTCCGTTTATCGGGAGGCAGTCAGGTTAAAGGGAAAGTTAGCGTTACTTTCACGTTAGTGAAGTGCTTTTGAAAATCTGTTTCACTGCTGAAAGCCAGCGACAGAAAAACAATCCCCCCAAAACTGAAATTACTTTGTTATTTTTTCCCTTTCTCGAAAAACACCCCGAGGCAGCACGCAAAATTTGGCACAACAACTGGATGTAACTTTGCTAGCCAGCTTGGCCTTGCTAGCTGCGCCTCAGGAGCAGTCTGGTCTGGATGAAATGTCTTATCAAGATGTCATCATCCTGCTCTGGACTGGTGGCTGCTGCCAAGGCCACATCCTCATCTTGAGTCACAGCGACCACAGCGTCTGAGCCCCACTGCTTTTAAAATGAATACAGCCGTTTTTGGCTTACAACGTGGGCATAGATTTCCCCACAGTTAGTGTTACTCCCCAACCGGGGTTATACCAGGGCTCTTGTTTTCACATCATTAACATGCAGAAATGGTTCGTCCTCAGGGTAGTGACTGACTGTGACTATGACTGACTGCTGGCTCCTGCTATCTTTTTCCATTTCCTCTCCACAGCTGCCATACCTGGACTGACAGACTGAGCGGCTCTCATCATGTCCAAAGGCACAGTGGTTCTGGCCTACAGTGGTGGACTAGACACCTCCTGTATCCTGGTGTGGCTCAAGGAACAGGGCTACGACGTCATTACATACTTGGTAAGATTGGGCACGAGTGTGTGTGGTTAACAGGTGTCCTGTGTTTGTGTGGCAAACCAGTTACCCTTGTTCACTGTATATCACTGAGCGTTAACAATTTGCTCTTTTCTGACAGTGGGCTTGTTGTGTACATTACTAGTCAAATAGGCCCACGTCAGTGTAATGTATGTAAATGTAACTCTGGAGAGTTGTATACAGCCAATAACTGCAAAAGATAGTCCCAAAGACCCATCAGAGCCACCAGTTAACTCCAACCAAAGGATTTGGCCTCATAATACCAGTGCAAAGCTAGCTGGATTAACTTTTTGCCCTTAGGCAGTTCAGAATTGCACAGCATGCAGATTTTCCTCTTGTCTAACTTTTCATTCAGTGGTTTGGGGGGCGGGGGGGGGGGCACAGTCCATAGTTCACCACTGTGGCACGCGAGGTGCTGCCCTCCGCGTCTTGTTGGCTTTGGCTTTCCAGGGTCAGAGTAGAAGAAGAATAGCAGGTTGCAATACCTAACTTGTTTTTGCTGAAATTGCGAAATTATGTTCTTGTGTGAACTTGTCAAAGAAAACATCACCAAGTAATAATCAGCTAGATATGTATAATTTGACAGGGGAGAGAAATAGAGTCCTATGTAAACCTCTACTCACCTCAGTTATGGTCCAAAAGTTTCTATAAAAAGCCTTTTACTTCATGCTCAGTCTGCCAGTTAGCCTTAAGCGTTCATGTGTGTATACATACATATGTATATGTATGTGTATATTTATATATGTATATTACACATTGTTTGACATTTTTGGTGTACACCATGGCTGTATTTTGCTGCAGTGATGAGCTTTTAGATTTGGGTTACTCATTTGGATATTCAAAATAAATTACATAATGCAGCCGGTGTGCAAAAGCATTAGTAGGCTGCTTTTCCAAATAACGATATGTCCCCGTCTGTTACGTTAATTCCAATAGGTACTAACTAATAGGAAATAATTTGAAGTAGTGCAGTGTCAGTGTCATAATATACAGGTGATGTGTTATATATTGAATAAAAGCATAGGGTCTCCACTTTCCCTAGGTATTGGCTATTATGGGCTACTGTGTGTGTGTGTGTGTGTGTGTGTGTGTGTGTGTGTCAGTCATTCTTCCATTGTAGAGTATGACCCCTCCACAACCTTACTGTGGAATGTACACTCAATGATGCTCTAATTTAAGAGTAAACTGACTTGAAAGTACTGAAATATCAGCACCATACAAAAATCTAGTATTTTGTATGAATCACATAGCTCATTGAGGATATGTTGATTTCTTTTCTAGGTCGGTACCATTACTTTGTGCCCTTCATATGTGTCGGGAAACATTACCTTGAAAATTTGTGCATTAAAGCACAATAAAGCATTTATTATATCTGATGTTTATCTTGTTAGGTAATTCCAAACCATTACTTGACCACAAAAACTACAAAGTGTCCCATCTCCAAAATACCAAAAGTATCTGTGTACTTTGTACATTTATATGGTCGGTCATAAACTTGTTTATTTTAGGTGTCTCATTTAAGGCAAATATTATTCAGTTTGTGGTCAACACAATAGAGAAATCAGCCCTATGCTCTTCAGTGATATTCATTGTGGTTTTCTGCTGTGTAGCGCTTGTTACGACACGTAAACCAACATGCTCTGAATCACAAAATGGTAGATTGTCTGACTAAACACTCAACAGTCAGATGAGCTGGTTTACATTTTTAATCCCCTAAGAGCTGAGATAAGAGTATACATGTGTGTATATGTAGAGCTTGCATTGTATTTCACAAGAGCCACAAAGCAAGGCCATTGCACAGTTCTTGGTTCCAGTTTGTTTGTTTGTTTTTCATTTTTTTATTAATTTGTAAATAAAAGGGCCGGGCTATTTTCACAGAAACCAGGTTGACGATTTTTTTATGGCTTAACATTCATGAAAATATTATTCAAATTCTTTCTTTCCAGGCCAATATTGGACAAGATGAGGACTTTGAAGCCGCCCGGCAGAAGGCAGAAACCCTGGGTGCAAAGAAGGTGAGAAACAGAATCAGACATAGGGCGAATGTCAGAAAGTTGCAACGTTGTAATATTAGATAGGCAACAGATTAATTACAGACAGACCTATCCAGCTAGAAAATACTTTTCTGTTCCACGTACAAGTTTTGTTTCCATTGTGTCCTGGTGTACTGGGTAAAAGGACAGAGCTGGACGTTATAATGGTATTATATTCACGTGCATGAAGGAGTCAGGTTTCCCCCATTTAGATCACGTACTCATTCGCCAAAGTAATTTTGTTGTATTCATCAGTCACCCACATTTCAGCTGTGTGCTTTCATTCCCTCCCTGTCTAGGTGTTCATTGAGGACCTGCGGGCGGAGTTTGTGGAGGAGTTCATCTGGCCCACGGTTCAGGCCAATGCCGTCTATGAGGACCGCTACCTGCTCGGCACCTCGGTAGCACGGCCCTGCATTGCCCGGCGCCAGGTCGAGATCGCACGCAAGGAGGGCGCCCAGTACGTCTCCCATGGTGCCACCGGAAAGGTAAACCAGACGGAGGACAAATGAAAGGAGGAGGAGGAGGAGGAGAGGAGGAGATTCAGAAAGCTGTATGACTGAATCCCAGGGCTGAAATGACAGACTGAACCTGGCTGGAAAATACATTTGTAAATAAAACCTAGCTGTCCGTAGTCTGAACATTGGGATTTATGCCATATGTTTGCAAGATGCAACAATAGCTTTTTTCTACACTTTTCTACACAACAGTAAGTCAGAAATCTATTGGCCCCAAAGCCATTTCTGCTGTCCCTGATCCAAAAACTGTAATGTTCTAATTTTCATCTATTGATTAATCGATAATTGATGTTTCCTGCTACTCTGTAACATCTTTACTGTGTGAATTACTCATTTCGCTGTGCATTGCAGTCAATCATTGGATCACACAAAATGAGTCAGTGCAGTGCAAAATGCAAATAAAATGTTTGCACTTTAGATGCCTGCCAAATGTTGATCTGGTAAATGACCAGAGGTGGTTTATTAGATAAGCCTGGAGTCACCAATTGTTTTTTCTGCTCTAGCATTCGGTCCGCAGTGTAGAATTTATTATGTCTGGATCCCATGTAGAATTTGATGCCTTTGTCTGAAATTCTGATTAATTTCAGCAATTTAAAAAAAAAAATGTTTTCACTTTTTTTTTTTTTTATTTGAAAACAAAGAACAGGAGGTCATCATGGGTGTTACAATGTCAGATCACAGTACATTTTTCTACATACATCTTGATATACAATATCACATTTTTCTCAATGGTGTATATACATAATCCATTTTTCCCAGTACTCGATACATTTTTCTAATTTAAGCCTTAAAATAAATGTGAGTCTTTCCATACAGTATATTTCATTTATAATCCCCAGCCATTGGTCCCCTGTCGGAGGATCAACCTGTAACCATTTACGAGTTATGGCTTTCCTACTACTTGCCAAAAGTATCTTTAATAAGTATTTATCCTTGTGTAGAACAGTTTCTGGTATTTTTCCTAGGTATAGTGTAATGAATGAGTAGCCTAACTCATGGTTGTATTTTCGGGCACGCCCAAAAAATATGGACATGGTCAGCCATTGAGGTTCCACATTGCCTCCAACAAAAGCCCCGGCTCTATGTGCCTGTTTGCAGTGCTGTTAATTTAGGAGTGATAAAGAATCGCACTAGATTCTTCCATCCAAACTCCCTCCAGGATCTTGAGTTTGCAGTAGTTGCCTGTGTCTCACATATCTCTGTCCAGTCTTCCTCTGTTATTTGCGCGTCTTGACTCTTTCTCCCATTTTTGTTTAATGTATTTTGTAGAGTGATTCTTAGAGGCTTGTATACTTCCATAGAGTCTCGAAACCAACTTTTTATTGTCTTCCATTGTGTATGCATTAGAAAATATAGTAATCAAGTTGTATTCATTTGCCTCTATGCTTTTTACTTTTTTGTTAAAGTAATCCCTAACTTGCAGGTATCTGTAGAAGTCCCACTTCTCTAGTCCAAATGTGTCTGATATAACCTGATAGCTCTGTAGTTGTCCATTTGAGGTGACTGAACAGTTAGACGTGATACCTCTCCCAACCCACTGTTTGAACCTCCCGTCCATCCTAGCAGGCTCAAATCCTGGGTCATATGCTACCCAACACAAGACCCCTGCCTGTTTCTCCAATTGTAATTTCCTCAACACCCTGAACCACAGTTTCACTGAGAATATGGTCCATTGGTTCAATCTGTTATAAGTCCTTTCAGCCGACTGTATTGGTGTATCTATCTGTGTAATTTCCAGGGTCTTCCATTTAGATTCATAGTTTGGTTCACACCAACTAAGGGTTTCAATTGTGCAGCATAATAATTATCCTGTAGGCATGGTAGAGCTCTCCCTCCCTTCTCCTTTGCCAACTGCAGTGTCTTAAACCTTACCCTAGGTCTTCTACTGTTCCAGACGAACCTCGAAATCATCCCATCCCATTCGTTAAATTGTTTTTGGGGTACTTCCAAAGGCAATGATTGGAAAAGATAGAGTATCCGTGGTAACACGTTCATTTTAATTATTTCTATTTGATTATTCATGTCTAATGGAAGCAAAATCCATCTAGAAATATCAGATTTTATCTCCTTGTTAATGGGGCCATAATTGCTTTCAATAATTTCAGCAAATTTGAATTACCTTCACCAACAAAGTTGGAAGGAGGAAATGTTTTCACCCCTGTCTATTTGTGTGTTAGCGAGATATCTCAAAAAGTTAGGAACGGAGTTGGCTGAAATTTGGTGGACTGATAGCCCGTGGTCCAAGGATCAGTTGATAAGATTTTGGTGGTGATCCAGATTGATGTTTTTTTTAGCCAAAATTATTATGCTCAATTCTAGGTTGACCTCAACGCTGATCCCAACTCTTGTAGCACTGCGTCCTTCATTGTTTGATATGCAGCGTCCATCTTTTGCCTCTAGGTGGAGACAGATACCGCTTAATCAAGTTACAGAAACGACTGCAACTTGTTTGGGTCAAGATGGACATGATGCCTGTCATGTCCTCAGATGAGCTTCAACATTTGATCCGTTTTCTATATCTCTTTGTTTTTTCTTTTTTTGTAAAACAAAGACTGGGCAGTCCACTCCCCTTTTTAGTATTTTTATTTATTCAGACAATTTGATAGTAGAGAAGGAGACAAAGCAGGCGAGACACAGGAGAGAAAGCTCTGGTGGAATTTGACCCCAGGCCAAAGGGGGCAGATGAGAGGCGGGGGACTTAACCACTCAACTACCTCTGCACACTTGCTGTTTTTGTTGATTTTAAATTGTCAACCCTATTGCCGATGAGCATTGTTTGACACAGATCAAACACAGGACAAAGGCCTGAATCATTGTGTAGATGAGGGATTTTGCTTTGTTTTTCAGGGCAATGACCAGATCCGCTTCGAGCTCACGTGCTATGCCCTTTACCCCGAGGTTAAGGTGAGTTTCCTGTTCGACTACGTACAGCGTCTGTTCACATGATGTTGCTGCAGCGGAGGCAACACACACCGACTCTTTCTGTGTTTGTCCGATTTAGATCATCGCACCATGGAGGATCCCCGAGTTCTACAACCGCTTCCGTGGGAGAACGGACCTGATGGAGTACGCCCAGGTAACACCTGCTCTACCTGTGATTCCCCTTACTTACACACTCACACCTATGCACACAGTTAATAGAGTCATTCAGACTTATCTCACTTGCACTCAAAGAGACAAAGGCACACACACACACATGCACACACTCAAAGGCTGTGTGTTTGCTTGGTCCCCAGAGGAGTCCCATTAGATGGTGGTCTAGCCTGGGTTTTCCCACTAGAGGGTGGTCATGATGTTTAAGTGAATACCAGTCTCTTGTATTGCTTGAGGACTGTGTGTGCAAACCCACAGTCTTAAAACCCTGTGAATTGTTGACTCCTTTGAATATACCAAAGGCATTTTCCCCCCAATGCATAGATTTTGTTTTTTTCATTGTGGAATCTGAAAGACAAAAGCAGTTTGGAGAGACAGATGTATTATGGTCACACAGAATATCAAAAACTAACCGCTGGAAATAATTTGCTTGGTTCCATGTATTTCAAACTTTTTGGATAGACGTGTATTGAGTGTATTTAGTGCTTACAAACATATTTAACGCAACAGTCTCCTTCTTTGTCAACCCCCAGAAACATGGCATCCCTGTGCCTGTCACTCCTCGGGCACCGTGGAGCATGGACGCCAACCTCATGCATATAAGGTGAGTAGCACTGGCATGATACATCCTCTTTAATTCCTACTTCAATGAGATGTATGTTTTTTTAAATGACGACAGAATGTAACAATTTAAGATGTCATTCTCTAAATTCTGTTTTTAAACAGCTACGAGTCTGGAATCCTGGAGAATCCCAAGGTAAGGCCAGTTCAAATGGGAACCACTTGAACCACTTGTAATTATTTCTCTGGTGTTTTGCCTCCTTGTGAACCCTTAACCCTTCTTCATACCTTTCATGGTTGTATTTATATCCAGTGTGGTGTGCTGGCAGTGAATATGCCTCAATATTGGGACAATATACTCAGCTACTTGTTTGTTTTTGTTTTTTTGCGAATACAGTGACTTGAGGTCAATACCCAGAAGCTAGAGAAAAACATCACTCGCAGTTTTTTTGGCAGAATGACACTGATTTCTAGTGTTGTACTATCTTAAATAAAAGTACACTAAATCTGATAATCTTAATCATTGACACTCTGTAAAAACTAAAACTGAACCTGAAACAGCCATTTACGTGGGTAACGACGAACCTACACCTGAAGAATTATGGGTAAATGTCAGAAATTTAACATAATCCCCCAGACAGTTGATTTTACCTTCAGGCTGCCACCTGTTGATACATAGATTTAATTTGGTACAGTATACTGTACAGTTTGGTCCTGCCCTCACTCGACCACAATCCACTCTAAATTCCACTACAGCAGACAGACAAGATATTGGATATTTCTCCTTGTGCCGTAGAAATGCATTGAGGAGCCTGCTGTGTTGGTGTCATGTGTGTGTAGCATTAGCCACTTGGAGCGACCATAAAAATAACACAGTGGTAAGCCTACAGTCCCTTCCATTGACCCATGCCAGCCCCACCACAGACAAACCCACTCACTCTCCCACAACGCCACGGGTGAGACAAAGTTTGATCTCTGCTGGGGTCATGGGTCAGAGCAGTGCACGCAGGTTGCCCCCAACGACCTCCGAAGCTCCCATCCCTTCGTCCCTCTGTCTTTGCCTCTGTCTGTGTCTCTGTCTCTCCTCACCCCGGGTCCTCACCAGGCCCTGGGAAGAGCCCGGGACACACAGACACTGACTTGTCGTCAGCAACGCTTCGCCTAATTCCCGATTTCATGGGAGCCAGGGAGGGGGAAGGGTTAGGGCGTTGCGCCCAGCTGGGGCCTCCTGGGTTCCAGCCCCAACTCCTCGGGACCTCCATTGTTCCCCTGGTTGCGCCGCCGCGGGCTGCGACGTGGGAGGGGAGCCATTTCATCGTGACACCGTGACACCAAAATGTCACCAGTAACAGTAAAGTACAAAGACAGCGGGCCAGACAGATGAGTCCCCAATGGACGGGGTGTCACAGGGAGGCGAGGGGTCCCGCGCTTCTGGAGTAGAGGGGCAGGGGCAAAGCCACTGTAACTCACAGGCCTTTCTCTCTCGCTCGCTCTCTCTCTCTCTGTCTCTCTCTCTTGCTGTCTCTCCCACCCCCCTCCCTCTCTTTAGTGGTCGGCCTGTTGAGAAATGTTGTGAAAAGAATGAGAAAAACCAACTCAATAGCATAGCGATGTATGATGACAGTATTGTGTAATTGATTTCATTCATGGGTTTTGTTTTGGTCCATTTACTCAAATACTGAATCGATCAATGGCATTAAATACAATGAAATATTTATGGTGCAGGGATCTAAAGTGGTAAAGGGATTTGAATACATTACCCAGGCCCTGGTATGATATTTTGAACTTGAACGGGACTGCAGTGATTCAATAATTTGCATATATGAAGAACAGTTTCTTGCCTCTCTCGTAATTGAAAAAGTTGTGCTGTGTTTGTTAATTAGGCTCTAAGTAAACAATTTAAATTTGATTCCAAAGAGTGATACATGATTTATAGATAAAACATGCATGTAAATACCAGTTAAAAATGTCAGTTAATGTAAAGACAAAATTAATGCCAGTACTAAACCATAGAGCAATACCAAATGCCCAAATTTCTCATCCAAATAACTCAATCCAGCAAGATAAGACTCTTATCCACCTAGAGGGTCATCTGAAAGAGGTCATCTTGTTCTGGGTATCTCCTCTCTGTATCTCCGTGTCTCTCTGCTCCAGTTACAGCCCTCAAGGCTCAGGGCGGACCTCAGCTATTCAGGCCCCCGACTCCCCCACCTGTGGTACAATGGCCCCACTCTGCTCAACACCGTCAGATTAGGAAATGTCCAAATGGTCGCTCATATGTTCTCCGCCAGATAAGAGTATAGGCCTAGAGTTCAGGTTACTCTATGATTACCACTGTATCCTTCCTGATAACCCCATCTTGCCTGTAGCAACACTGTGACTTTGTATTTACTCACCCCCATCTGGCATTAACTCATGTGAAGACATGCGCCTGGGGCAACTTTAGCTAGCCTTTATTGTGTTTATTCACTCACATTTAACACTGTTAGGATGTACTTGTTGGGGACGGGACGATATGCTTATCTCACGATACGATACAATACGCGATATGGGGTTCACGATTCGATACGATGTAATAAATTAAAGTTCAGTGACAACAAAGTATGCAGAAATATGTTTATTTCTGAGCCACAAATTTTTATAGTAATGGCATTGGCTTGCTAGAATGTACAATGTAACAATTTAAAAATGTCATTACAGAGTGCAAATATTACAATTTGGATGGAGAGCTTGTAAAATTGTGATGGGCAAGCTGTCTCATTTGTGATTACTGCAGCAGAATAAAAATGGAGCTAATATCGCGATTCATTCTGCCCCACGATACGTATTGTCACATTTTTAAATTGTGATATATTGAATTTCGATATATTGTCCCATCCCTAGCACCTGTTGACTGGATTAGTTTGGATTGCAGTAGTTGTGATGAAGTTGATTGAACTGTAATGTTTGATTTAAGTCACGCCCCCTCGCTAGATCCTGGTGTCATTAGCAGTAACTGGCTACATGTGTATTATTATTTGGCATTTCAAAGAAACTAATTTTGGTCACATTTCTTATATTGTGCCATTCTCCACATCAGAAAAACAATAACATGCCACTTAATCAGATGTCTCCACACCTTCCTCTCTCTCTCTCTCTCTCTCTCTCTCTCTCTCTCTCTCTCTCTCTCTCCCCCCCCCCCCCCCCCCCCCCCCCCCCCCCCACATGAGCAGTCGGGGAACACCCTGAGGCAGCCCGACACTTGTCCTGAGTCATTAAAACATCACCTCAGTCTTAATTATAGCCTCTGTCAGCGGGCTTCCCCTGGCCCCGTCAGCTCTTTGATCAGGGAGCTGATGGAGCGCAGCTTGTGTTGACCAGGAGTAAAGGAGCGTAACGCCAGCCTCTGTTCACCTAGAGGAAATGAAAACTTGTTTTCTGCTGGTCGCATGGCTGGCTGACTAGATGGATGGACAGAAGACTGCCTGTAGGGGAAGGAAGTGGGGTTGTAGGTGTATGTATGCGTGCGCATGTGTCCTTTGAAGCAAAGAGCTCAGCGTTTGTCATGTGCCTCGCCTGCCCCAAGGTCTGATTGGTCTGACCTGTAATACTTAGCGAGTGCTCCCTATGTCCATCTCCGTGTCACCTGCTGTCCCGTTAGCTCTGCTTCCATGTGTAATGTCAGTGCAGTGAGTCATTCATATACATTTAAGGCCTAACATTAGCCAAAAGTACCTGGGTGTTAAGAATATAAATAGTTGTCCCTCACATCTCGCTTATATTGTTTTATTCTTGTCTCAATTTGCCATGTTTGCATTTTAAGGAGAAGGACAGACTTGAAACGTGGTGATTTAAGTGTCATTTCCAACCCAATGGGCCAAAGATTATTTTTTTTTACCACCCTCTTCTATCTCCCTCTCACTCTCCTTCCCCTTTCTCTCCCTTTCCCTCTCCCTCCCTCCTGCCGCCCCTGCCTCTCTTTTGGCCCTATTGGCCTCGATTGAAAGCCAATGAGGCAACTAATATGTGGAAAGATAGAAATTTACTTGCTTTAAGTTCATGCCTTAGCCCTCTTCTTCGCTCTGTGGGCCACATTTAGCACAACAATATGGCAGGAGCAAAGACTGCCAAAGGAGCTGCTCTGTGCTACATGATGGTGCGCTTCACGCCCCATTTCCCACCAATGCCCCCCCGCCCTTCCCCCATCCCCCCCACCTTCTCTATCTCTACCTTTTCCTCTCTTTCAGGGCCACGGCTTTGGGACAGGTCCACCTGCGGGGGGTTAGAATTGAAATGCATTGATCTCTTGCGCACTGGAAACGAGCCTATTCCCTTACTTTCCCCTTTTCTTTTTATCTAACAGTCTGTAAGTTTGAGCTCTCATCTTGGGAGTATGCATGAGCTTTCAAGAACTACTCAGTGAGCGGTATGAATTATGTTTCATATGTATGTTTTTAATTGATCAATTGACAATTATTGTGTAACAAGTCCTTGCCCTAAATCTGTGGTCCAGTTAAGCAGTGAATACTTTTGTTGGCATATAGGCAATAGAGACAGGACACAGAAGGTGAGCAAAATAATAATCTTAAACTCAAGCTTATTTTAAATCCATCCCAGACCAGAATTCAAAGTATTTATTCCTCCAAAGCCTGAATCCTGAGAAATAACATTTTAATCTCTCTTGTCATCAAAAGACAAAATTTGGAGCTGCTCGTTTAATTAATATGTAACTGTTCGAAGATCATATAAATAGTATATGTGAACACTGTTTTAGGTTAAATTTTCCCCTCAAGTATAATTTGATAAAATGCCTTTTACATGTCAGACAGTAGTTAAAAACCTACAAAAAACCATTACAGCCATTGCCTCTTACTTGGTATAGTTTATTTGGAGTGAACCAAACACAGCCATGGGTTTATAACCAGCAAACAACACCGCAGGAAACGTAGCCTTTCTCATTCTCCAGTATTTAAAATTCAGGCCATCTTTCTCCCCTTGAAGAGTATGCATCAAAAGGCTTTTTAGGGTAGTCATTTCGCCCCTCTCCTGTTCGCTCTCATTTGGCATCTTTCAGGGCACTGAGGCAGAAAATAAAGGAGAGGGAGACGGGCGCCTTCCCAGTCAATTTTGGTGTTTAGTTAAAAGGAAGGAAAGTGATTGCGCTGCTCGTTTTCTCCTCACTGACGGGCGGCGAGCGGATGGCGATTAGTTATTGTATGATGACTTAGCGTCTGGTAAAGCTTTCCATTTAAATGCACCCAGTAGTTATTTTGCATAGTCCCCCTGCAATTTGCCTCAGCTCAGGAGACATTGGCCATCGTCTTGTCCTAATGCTGTGTAATTGTTGGGGGGGGCACATTGCTGGGCGGACGCGACAGACCGCCACGCTCTTTTAGGTCCCAACCATGACTTACTGAAATGGCTCCCAGCTCCCACCAACTGGAAAAACGACAAATGTCTGTCATCCAGGACAACTTTAGTGGATTTTGGGTGTGGACAGCGTTGTGGGTCTTTGTTGTGTGATGCCCATTAAGCAAAATTCTTCATTTGAAAATGAAATAGAAGGGAAACGTCACTCAGAAAATCAAAACTGGAAAACTGGAAGATTAGAAGAAGTGAAGTCAGGTGGGGGGAGAACCCAAGGCACATGGTAGAAATGGTAGATCTGAGATTTTTACAGACAGACAGAATATTACTGAGTACTTCCAGTTGCTCAAATAGGTTCTGTCATAGTATCAGGTGTGTTTTGACTTGTCAAGTGTTCTCTATTCTTGGGGATGTGAGTCATTTCTTTCTTGTGCCCTTTCTCCCTCTCTCTCCCTCACTGCATTCTGCTTCTCCCCGCCTTCCCCTGCGGTGAAGGGCCACGCAGGGAAAATGAAACCAAATAGAGGAGAAAAATGGAACATTGATTTTTGTCTTCACTCAACTCTTGATGGCGTTTTCAGGTTTCTTCTTTTCACGCATCATCCTCTCTTTTCTTTTGCCCGTCGTACCGGGAGTTGTCTGTAATCACCTCAAACAACAGACTCTCTATCTTGCAGTGCTGTACTTTGATGAGGTCTCGGGAGGTCCTGGTTATTCATCAAGGCGAATAAAGTGTGCGAAATGGAGGGAGTGAGAGTGTGTGATTGTGTGTTTTTCAGACCCACGCTCCGGGTGACCTGTACCTGATGACCAAGAACCCAGAAGACGCTCCCAGCGCCCCCGATGTACTGGAGATCGAGTTCAAAAAAGGTATGTGTGCTTGCAATGCGTGTTACGTCTTGATTCCTCCGTCAATCTGCATCTGTGTTTGTTTATGTTCTCAGCAACAGGTTTACTGAAATTAAAATCCCTCATGTAGTGTAACGTACCGTGTACAATTTGCCCAAAAAATATGGAAATATGCATCAGTAAGGGTTAGAAATGAGATCCATCACTCATCACTCAACCAGTCATGCCTCTTCATCTTACTTAACATTTGCCCCAGGGCTACAGCTCTCTGCTGCCCCGGCTGTGTTTTATCACCGTCCCTGACCACCCAGACTTAGCCCTCGCACCATTACTGGGTCCGAAGCTGCCATGTTTGGCCTGGGGGCGCGCACACAGGCCGGAAGCTTTAAGTCCAGCTAATACACCGAGCCCTGGGGCGGGGGCAGAGAAACGCTCATTAGATATATTGCCACAGGGGCCGGGCTAAACAGTGGAAAGTGTCACATGTTTGCACAGAGAGAAAATGGCAAGAAACATCCAAGCCTGGGGCAAACAGCACAGATGTCCCTTCATCCCTGGTCGCTGGTGGAGGCTGAAGGCTCGCTGAGGGCGAACATCAATCGCCTGACAGACACTAGCCTCTCTGATCACATGGGCTTGACTGACAGCTTTATGAGCCATAATAGTGACTTAAAAGAAGTTCAGAAGGTTGGCAGAAGATATCATGGGAATGTATGTGCGCTAATGCTAAAGCGGCCGAATGTTGTTGTTTTTATTTAACCCAATGCAAATTAAAATAATATACCATTCAGTAGTCAATATAGATCTGTTTTAGAATGCTTTTTCGGATGTGGCTTTACCAGTTTCCCAAGGAAAATGTTTAACTATAAAACAAGTAGGTTGATATCGGTTCAACTGGTGATGAGATGTCCTTTGTAAAACACTGATGCAGTAGTAAAGCCTAGTCTAGTTTCGCGGGTTCTTTGCAGGCCTGCGCTCCGTTTTCACACATATTTTCTGTGCCTTTTATTGAGCGCCCTATGACAAAAGCTGTTTTAGTTGTCCACACAAAGGCCCGAGCCTACTCCTCCTCCCTCTCAGCACAAGATCAGCACAAGAATGTTTCATTTCATTCCCCTCCCACCTTTTCATCCCTGCCTTTCTCACCAAAGTTTTCTCACTGATTAAAAAAGAATATTTAACGACAGGAACCTTTTCCCCCGTCAAACACTCCATTCCCCATCTCTCCCTTTTTTTAATTTCATCCCTCCCTCCTTTCATGCCAAAGAAGGGGAGAGGAAAAAGAGACAGAGAGGAAAAATGTAAAGCAGTAATTTTTCCTACAACTGTGTCTGCGCTCCCATTGTCTGCACTGTTAGGCTGCAAAAAACTGAAGAAAAGGATCACGGGGAGAAAAAGACCCCTCAGTGAATGATAGAACCCGCATGATGGAGAGAGCGAAAGAGAAAGAGAGAGCGCACAGGGACGAAAGGCCGGCCCCTACACTCCCACGTTCAGACACTCACTTAATTTATTTGAACTTTTAATCTAATTATTAAGTATTTGGGAGGGGGGTTGCAGGTTTAATAGTGCGCCATCCACACTGCCCTCTCCTGCACTGGGAGGTTCTTTTTTTTTTTTCTTCATGGGAGCTACCCAAGATTCCCGCGATATGGGAATGGGCGGTCGACAAAGCCCTTGTCTAAAAAAATTTGTCAAGTCCTTCACGTGTCATTCCAAACAGGGCTTTGTATGAGCGGGGCCGGCTGAAAGGCGACCAGAGGTGCTGCTTTTCTGTTCAAAGCTATTTGACTGGCAACTGCAAGTATGCTAAATGGTATTGAATGCTGGATGGATGGAGGAGTGACTATCAGCAGATTTTTTTTTTCTCTCATTTCCTCTCCTTGTCTAGTCTTCAAAAGGTTTATATTGCCTCCCCAACACACACACACAAACGTACACACTCCTTTTCACCCAAGTCTCTGTTTGTTCCCTCTCCTCCACCTTTGGCCCGTGTTGCTCATTTCAGGCCATGAATAAGCAAGTCCATGACAGTGATTGATATGTACTTGGTTCAAGTGGCTTTAGAGAGGAAGTGTGTGGAGTGAACGTGGGTGTTTTTGTTTTTTTTAAGTGTGTGTGTGTGTGTGTGTGTGTCAGAGAGAGGGTGATAGAAAGATGGGTGATAGGTCTGCATCTACTAGTGTCTCTAGCACATGCGCGTGCACACACAAACACTCAGTGGCGCAAAAAAGCTCACTGCTAGAAAGGGTGCGGGTAACACAAAGCTGCGTGTGTAATTCAATTAGAGAAGGGCCTGCCCACGATTTCACAGCCTTCAAACGAGCCGGGCCTTTGAATTTATTAGCACTTCTCACCACATCCTATTGTAATGTCTTTCACTTTTAGCTGACGACCATTGATTTCGCTGACTGAGATAATAAGCAGTTGTCAGCAGATTTTATCAACTGTAGCTTGTTTTTGACAAAGTAGTCAGGTATCGACACACACAAAATGAATTTTAAATTTGGATCTGTAGAGGCATTCCTCAATGCTATGGATTAACTAGGCTGTGTAAAGGTAAATGTATTTACTCATTATGCATTAACTGTGTCTCTGCCCTGTGAGACAGGTGAAACAAAAACACCAAGTATTCACAAGAAGAAAAAACTTTGGATTGCCTTAGAATTGCATTGGAAGATCAGAAACATTGTCAAAATGGTGTAGGTGAAGATGGATGCCTGCGTTGTCTGTTATTCAGTATGTTACTTTTGCATCGAGGCATGTTTGCACACAGTTGGCCTGCTAGTGATGCAGCTTTGCTTATCTTAGCTTAAAATCCATGCAATTGCAGTAGTTAAATCTATGTATGAAAGAATGTTCCTTTCCATAAAAATCCAACATGACAGTATCAGAAAAGCAGTTTTGTGTTTACAGGCAGTCTTTATTCAGTTGGGAAATCCCCCCCAGACAGAGAAGGAGACACGTTGATCTAATTTCTAAGTTCAGCAACTGAAAAACAAAACACAACAGCATTAAAAAAAATGTAGTACAATACAGTGGGCGTAGCTGAATAAGGTGAACAAACAAATTTATGCAACCATTAGTTTCCACTAAGCAGTCTAATTGGTCAAATTGTTTCAATATTGCTGTTAATTCCTATAACACAAGCATGAGCCAGCCAGGCTGTATCAAAAATGGAATTTGTTCATATGTTAACTCTTGTGGTAACAGGGAGCTAGTTAGTCGTCTTTCTTGCTTTATTCTGCTATTTTATTCAGTTCTTTACACTTACTTACACTTATATTCTTTGTAGGAATGTACACTACCTTGATGGACACCCTCCAGCAGATCACAAAATAATTTTGTATGAACTTTTTACTCCATGAACTTTCACCAGAACACTTGAAGTCCCACATCAAACGGGTCAAGTTCTAAGTACCAAAAAATCAAGTTATCATATCACAGACCACAAAGATATAAACAGTAATTTCTACTTTTAATAATGCATTACACTGACACCTATGCAAGTACTGCAAATTTCCTTATAATACATTTGAGAAAATATAAATGAAGGGTCAAGTTAAACAATTATCTGCTTTGCTGCTGTTGTAATTTCTTGCATCAAAACAAACAAATCAGGGACTAAGCCTAACCAGGGACAAGGGCCTCAAATTAGCTTAGACTAGAAACCATGTATGCAATACATCTGTTCCATGTTTTTGATATGTATTTGTATTGTGCCTGACAAACAACTAAATAATTAAATACATTTAGGAAGTGCAATTTCCTTAAAACTCTGAAATATTTGGCAAAGAACTTTAATACTTAAAGGACGTAATATTTTCTACACATAAATTATTGCGTTAATTGCAGTTTCAATTTTTCAACCTCAACCATCAAAACAGTATTCATTGTAGACTGCAGCATGACTTTAAAATGTTCTGCCTCTGATTCTGACTATAACATCTGACATTACCAGAGGTGAATCCAAATCACTTGCTTAAGTCACAACTATAAGTCATAGAAGCCAGGTCTCAAACCAGTGGTGAAGTCGTAATTTGGATATCTGTCCTAATAAAACAAGACAAGACAAGTGAAATTGTAAATGGAAGGGACTTATGCCCAATAAAGTTTATTTTTATGTTATCTGGTTTTATGTTTTATGTTTCAGTTTCTAATTTGAATGCTTTAGGTGCTGTAAAGTACGGCTTCCAAGTGGGGTAGCCAACAGTGTGACACAGCAGAATTGGGAAAATGTAGAGAAGAGGAAGATTTTTGGAGAGAATGGTGGTGTATCGAGGCATGTAGGATTAGATTCACTATTGGAACAACTGTTAATATGCTGCCATCCCCCCTAAACCCCAACAAATGGCAAGGTGAAAACCCCATATGTCCTGTCTCCTCACACCTAGCAACATGTAGACATCCTGTCATTAAAGTCAGACTTTCTCAAGGACGATACACACTCATGGTCAAAATAACCTATTGCTGAAGTCCCAGACAGCGATAAGAGAGAGCAGGTAAAAAGAAACCAGTTAATTCATTAAAAAAAAAAATAGCATGGAGTAGGCACAAGTTAGGACAGCTGGAGAAGACCTAACCTGGTATTGTCCAAAAGTTTGTCATCTGTTTACTTTGTAGACTCCACTGTGCCAAGACAAGACACGATACATGTGGGATATGAAAGGAAGAAGTTTAGATGCACTGAACCAACAACCAAAACTGAGCAGGGAGGCTGAAAACTCAGGGTGCACTCTGTGAAAGTTTGATAGGCCACTGAGCAGCTCTGCTGGAGCAAATATCTATTCCACCCTTCCTACTCTGTCACTGCACACCAAAATGCTGATTGAACCAATATTTTTTTTTACTCAAGCCTGAAAAAGTTTTCATTTTTTAATTTTGTAAAGGTCATAAGGCCCAGTTCATTAATTTCTCCTAAAATTGTGTTTTTGTTGCCAAGCCATTGCAGAAGCAGGAGAATGGACTTTGGTTTGGGCGTTTCACATTGTAAAAACCCTTTGTGGAGGCTACAGCTCCACCTGGGACATTTAGGATGCAAAACACCTGGCCCCGTGTTAATTTCACCTTATCTTTTCCTCTGAAACGTTACCCACATAACGTGTATAGTGGCTGTGAAGTACATTGTTTTACTTTTATTAGTTTATTACTTTATTACTTTATTGGTGTTCTCACTTAAAAGCAGCTCTCAATGATGAATTGTATATTGCGGTTATTCATGCAAAGTATGTGAAAAAAGATTGTTCACATACTTTGAGGAGGACTCCATGAGTTGCTTGTCAGAATATGAAGTGCCACGGATCTATGTTTTGGTCCAAGAGTAAGTGCTGGCACCTGGTGATATTGTCCTTTCTGTTTACCTCCACCAAGGAAGGAGGTTATGTTTTCCCTCCTGTCTGTCTGATTGTTAGCATGATATCTCAAAACGTTACAAACAATTGAAATTTGGTGGACAGATAGCCCTTGACCCAAGGAACTGGGATTTCTGCCATTAGACGATTATCATTTTTCATGCTGCGTTCGTGTGCTGGTGGGAAAGTCTGACATCTGGGACTTCCAAATTCGCTGCTAAACGACATTGCTCATGCTATTTTGTCAGAAAATCAAACCCGGACGACAATCGATAAACAAACATGAACCGTAACAGAGGCTGCAGCTTTGCAGGTTTGAGAATTGTTCAGCTTTGGCAGACGATTGCGCTCTAGTCTAGTTTGCCTTCTAATCGTCCCGCTCTGATCGACTGACTGTGTCTTGTCCCATGTCTCCTCCCCTTTAGGAGTGCCTGTCAAGGTGGCCAATGTGAAGGAAGGCAAATCCAAGGACACACCACTGGATATCTTCTCATACCTCAATGAGATAGGGTAAGCTAAGTTTTGTCTGGCTAGTCCTGATGCCTGTTGATTAGCTAACGCTGGTATTGTTGCGTTTATTGGACAAACCATTTTGCACTCAGTAAAAGATGTCCTGGATATTGGGCTGTACGGAAACTGCTCTGAATCAGGAAAGTGTGTAAGTGTCCCCAGAGACAGTCGAGTGGTTAAGTTCACCACCTCTGGAAACATCTGTGCCCCTGCTGGCCTGGGATCGAATCCCACCACAACTTTACCTCCTGTGTCTCCCCTGCTCCGTCTCCCTCTCTGCTTTCCAACTGTCTAAATAAATGAAACATACTAAAGGTGAGTAGACTGCACACTCTTCTTTCTAAAACAAAAAAACAAAGAATACTGTGTGAATCAGAGTTTCCCCTACCACTCTGTGTGGGGCAGCCCCTGAGGATATTTTCTTAAATTTTATGCAGTTGTGTAGGGCAATCGTCATCATTATTGGGTACTGTGGTTGAGCTGTGAGTGTATACAAGGTCCCTGTTACGTTATTACTAATTATTACTCAACTACATGCACTATAAACTAGTTGATTTCTAACATTAGTAGTTGTAAATTAGTAGTACTCAAAATGTCATCTAGTTAAAGAAATGCCCTTTCTTTGAGGAAATCAACATAGTTTTTCAGCGTTGCTATCGAAAATAATGCAAAAAAGAGAAGAGGAGATACGAAAGGCTAAAAGAGAAGAGTCATAAAGTTGAAGAAGATGCCACAGCTAGTACTGATGCTGACTTTACCAGTGATGCTGCTAGTCATCCCAGTGCTGCTAAAAGGTTATGAGGGGAAATGCGGGGGAGTGTGTTGGTGTACGATAACATCTCGGAGACCTCTGATGCGGACTAAACTAATTAAAAGTGAAACCCTTCTATGAATGTGTGCACACTGAAGGGTGTCTGCCTCTCTTCTCTCCTTCTTCTAGTGGAAAGCACGGAGTGGGCCGCATTGACATTGTGGAGAACCGTTTCATCGGCATGAAGTCCAGAGGTAAGGAACTGACTTCTTGAGAATCCTGGGTATGACAAACATTATATTTGTTAGTCTCGTTCGCTCTAAACGATGCAGACAGGGCCTGCCTTACTTACTCAAACCCCAAACAAGGACGTTTAAATGCAGTGAGATAGACATATTTGTGCTTACCCTGAAATAAGTCCCAATATTTTAATTTTACATCCATTCAAAGGCCTTCCTTTCAGCATCCCAGGGCTTTCAGGCAATTGCGGTTATTTTACATGAGTGCTTTAAGTGTACCACTTGCTATTCCGCTTGCATAAAAGTGGGCTGGAAGGCAAAAGCATGGTCATGCACAAACACAACATTATGTGTTTTTCTGCCTCCTGCTCAAAGGAAATGTTTTCCTGTGGTTCACCTGGAAGCTTAGGCACTAAAGTTACTTCCATTCACTTATGCATGCACACATGTACAGAAAACACACAGTGTGAGCAAATAACGGCACGTATGCTTCACTGAATATACACAAATACACAAGTCATTCACATACACGCACATGCACTCACACACACACTCGCCAGGCACTCCTCAGGATGGTTTTCTCCTGTTATTGTTGGTAGCAACCACAGGCAAATCCAGTAGGTCCTTTGTCCCCTCTCTGCATGTGTCACTCCAGCATACATACAAGGGCAGTGAGCTGTCCTGGCCGAGTATGACACACACATACACACACACACACACACACTCCTTTCTCCCCCATGACACCTCCTTATAGTGCTATGACTGGCAAATTGACTGGCCAACAGACTGTGGCTGTGGCGCGACTTGGCAGGTAGAAATTGGAAAATGGGAAGCCCACTTTTCTCTCCCCTCGGCTGAACAAAAGATCAAAGCTTTTTCTTCACTGAAGCAATAGGAAGAGGAGGAGCACAAGGTGTCCAAGTGGTTGAATAACTACCATCGAGTGTGTGTGTTTGTCTCCTTTGGAATGGCAGTGGCGTTAGCACAATAGATGGTGGGAGGGACTGAATGGGGACATGTCATATTTATTTGTGTCGGTGGGTCATATTTATTTGTGTTGGGTCAGGGAGGCGGGGGGAATGGAAATGGTTTCTCAAGAATGTTGTCAATGTGCTACAAAACATTCAGCAGCCTGTGTGCCTGACTGACATTTCCCACCTGTCAAAGCTCTGTCAAAGCTCTGTCAGACCTCTGACCTGAGCACCACTGATGGCGTTGGCTAAGGTGTACTTATCAAAGGCAATAGGAAATTGCTGTGTCCTTTTATGAAGAATAGTCTCATCTTCAGTCCCTCGCAGCAAACTCCAGAACCACCACTGGAAATGCAGTGGTGGTTGAATTTTTGGCAAAACTCAAAAGACAATATTTTTTGCTTTAAATCAATTTCCAAGTATGTTGACAATCATTCATACCGAAAAATTACAAACTGAATGTCTTATACTCTATCCTATCCTTTATCCTTCTTCAGATGTTTATTTGTATTTATTTACCTGCGCTTTACCTGCATGCATTGGAAGTAACAAAACGCCCATAGGGGCAGAGGGGGATCAGCTCAGGAAGAATTAATTCCTGTGCTTAACCGCTGCAGGCCTCTAGCACAGCTAGCCGACCCACAGCAACTGATTTAATACCTCAAAACCACTGGGGGTGTTGCCTCTCTAAGCTTAACTAAACTACCGCTGTTTTAGCTTACCCTGATAGCATTTTATTGTTCACTTGTCTCTGTTAAGCTAGCTCTCTTTTGGAGCACTTAAGCCGAATTGGGTTGGAGGGCAGTTTTAACTGATTCATCTGATAGAGCCAGCGGAAATGTCCCTACGTGCCCTCTGTGGCCCTGGATCATCTAAAACCCACAAGCCTCACTAGCTCAGGTTGCCACCTTTTGAGGCTTTAGACGATTAGCAGAAATGCTAAGCTCTGTTTTGGGCAGCCAGCACACATTAAGTAAGTGCTTCTCCGTTTTCAGATCAGGACCCTTGCTGGAATATTTGGGGTCTCACTGATTTGAGCTCAGTTCCTACCAGAGTGGAGGAGATTGAATAGCATTCGTCTGTTAAATCCCTGGGGTAAAAAAAGTTTTGGAGTTGGGAGAACACCACACACTTTGAGAAATTTGGCCACCAAAAGTGCAATCAATGTTCAATTTGGTAGCATGGTATGAATCAAAAGTGTTGACTCTCATTTCAGTGACATTTTTAGATGTGAGGAATGGTCTGTTGACCGAAGGTGGGCAAACTGCATCCACATCTTGGAAAAAAAAAAAAAATGTCACCTCTCACAAAAATGGATGCCATTGATAAAGCTCCTATTTCTGTTCTTTAATCTGTCTTCCAGCATGTTTCCCCCCCCCTCCTCCCTTTGTTCCAGCTGACAGTTGAATGACAGCTTCATTTCTCATGCCATCTACCTCATCTTTTTCCCCTCTCCCCTCCCCCAAGTCCAGAGGGGGTAAATTGCAGGGTAGGCAGAGCCCTGGTCCAGGCTCAAGGCTGGCAGGGGCCTCCTACCCTGTCATTTACCCAGGACAGGCTCATCCATGTTTTGGGAGGGTGAGCACAGTGAAGGCCTGTCTGTCAGGCTGTTTGAGGTGTCTGAGGTGGAGGATGGCTGATGGCTAATAGAGCTGTCTGGTTGTGGTTAGTTTGGATGGATGCGGCTCGCATGTTCGGCTAGGATTGCCACTGATGATGATGGTGCCACTGGTGGTGGTAAATTTTAGGGTTTTATGGAAGGCTAGTTTGAAAGGTTTTTGTTGTTGATGATGTATGCTGGCCCAGTATTTTTGCCAAATATTCTACAGGGATTCAGGTTTTCTGTCTGAGAGTTTGTAGACTATATGAGATCATGCAGATCCGCTAGAAAAATGGAGGTGGAGAGATAAGATAAGATAAGATAAGATAAGATAAGATGGCACTTTATTAATCCCCTTGGGGAAATTCAGGTGCCACAGCAGCAACTGGCAGAACAGTACCAAGGAAAAAACGTACAAGAAGAAAAAAAGTACAAGAAGATAATAAAAGAAGAGGTACTAACATAAAAAAAAAATAGAGGTAATGTACATAATATAAAAACTATAGAGACAGTGCAAAAATGAAAATAAATATTGTGTTGTGTAATTGAGATGGTCAAAAACATACAGGCTAGTGAAGGCGTCTGCATCGCCTGACTGATTTATTAATCACTTTCGATCCAAAATACCAAGGCTATCCCGTTTAATTTACAGGTTATTCAGGCAGGTGGAGCACCTATCTCCATCTCCATCAAACCTAATGACAGTCTACATATTTAACTTTCTACAAAATATGTTCTAAGATTAATTTAATCAATTTCCATTGTCAAGTCACTGCATTAATAGACACCAAAATAAAGCTTGTTCATCAAAAATGTCCTTGACCCCCCAAGCTGGCTACTTTTTCTCTTTGGCCAGCTGCTAGTGTTAGTGCTTGTGGAAAACACTGATAATTTGATCTTATATTGAAGTCACCATCACTTTTGGAGGGGAGGAATGATAAAATGGTACAACAAAAATGCTTTGTTATGTACCATGTCGTAATAAGAAAGGTGCAACAGAATACTGTAAAACCCTAATGGTCACAGCTGTTTTACATGAAAGTGTAGGTTAACTCACCCGACAAAAAATTTCAGTTACAAGATTTTGTTGTATTTTTTTTTTTGCTTTAACCCCTGTTTTCTATGTAGTCTGTTTTATGAAATCTAACAACTTTGTCTCACTTGAATATGGCATGTGCATGTCATGTGCATGAAGTTTGCCTAAAGCACACTGTTTTGTGTGTGTTTTCGTTTGTGTGTGTTCATTCATTTGTTTGTTCGTCAGGGATTTACGAGACTCCAGGAGGCACCATCCTGTTCCAGGCCCATCTCGACATTGAGACCTTCACCATGGACAAAGAGATACGGAGGATCAAACAGGGTCTGGGTATCAAGTTCTCTGAACTCCTCTACAATGGTAAGGCACTCAAATAAACATGTGGATGAAATATAAATTAGTTACTCCGCTTATTCAAATGCATTTGAAAAAATACAGTTTTCCTTCAGTAACTTTGAGTGGCATTGAAATTGAAATTTCTTATACACCTGCACAGTTTGTGTTTCTCTCCCTTTTTCAGTGTTTATCATTTGTATGTGCAAATAAACTAAACCTAAAACTTTCCTTCAGATTGATCCAATTAGCAATTCAAACCAAATGGTCGCATCAGACCCTCTCATCATCTGGCCCACTTGTGTCATTGTATCATGCTAGTTTTAAAAATTCATGTTTTTTTTGTTTTTTTTTAAACCTGTTTAACCAGGAAGTGTCTTGAGATACAATATCTAATTTACATGTCATTTACATCTCATGTGTAACAGAGCAGATAAAATAGATGCAAGACATGATGAACAGATACAAATTTGCCAGTGTCAGTCAGTGTCAGTGTATGGAGAAATTATTTTCTCCACCGCTCATATCTATTTGAGAGTAGATCGTTTCTCTGTTTTTTTCAGGTCATTGCTTATTATTTTGCTGACTTATATTACTTGCTGGAATAGTACATTTCCATTGAATAAGAATCTCATATAAATTGTGATGGGAGTGATTGTGCTCAAGGTCTTAGTCAGACACAAAAATCATCATCCCCATGCAGTATGTATAAATAAGTGAGGAGTCACCATGCTATATGCGTAGGTCTTTGTGCGTTGTGTGTGTGTGTGTGTGTGTGTGTGTGTGTGTGTGTGTGTGTGTGTGTGTGTGTGTGTGTGTGTGTGTGTGTGTGTGAGCCTCCCCTGGCTCAGGTGTCCTAATCCTCCCTGCTGCTCTGTCTCCAGTCCCCTGCACCTTCATCCACATAATAGGATCAGTGCCATTAGAGACTGATTACTAGGCCACTTCAATTATACCCTCCAGAGAAAGAAAGAGTTGGTGAGAGAGAGACAGGCAGACAGAAGAGGGCCTACCGAAAGCAAAGACACACACACACTCAGGGGCGCTGGCTTCAGGAGGGGGGTAGAGATTAAACTCATCGTGGATTTAAATCATTAAAAGCTCTTCAGATACACAGCCAACGCTGCCAAAACCTGTGTAATACAGACAGCTAGCAGTGTGGCTTGTTATGTTAGAAGCCCATCTATCCTGCACTGGTCTCGCATTAGTGCCACAGAATTTCCGTTGGAGTAACTGGAGGGTAGTGCAGTCGCAGTGCACATTTTAAACGTGGAAATTAACTAAACAGCTGCATCTGTATGTCCACCCTTCTGAACCAAACACACCCATACATACAGGATCATTTATCCCCCTCTGAAATATACAGACAGCCTTATGCCAATTCGGAGGCGATGAAAGAAGGGAAGGGACTGCGTCTTTGAACATGGCCAGACGATGAGGTGGAGGTCAGCCATTGATGAGGAGCGGACCCCTGCTGAGTGGGGCGTGCCTGACCCCCTAACATACACACACACACACACACACACACATCCCCTAGCCCATCTGTCTCAAAAGACGTGACAGGCCAGGTCGCCCAAATGGGAGAAGAGAAAGGGGTGTATGAGCTTCACCTGGAGCAGAAATGAGACCAGGGGGATGAGAGAATTTTGGGTTATGGAAGGGGGAGCTGTGGGCGTCACATGTGTCACTTTGAGACCCGCCGCTAATGGAGGATTTAGGAGAGGAGGAGCGTGTATTTGCTCCACTTGTCCGATCCTATATGGTTTGCCATTGTACAATGAACACATTTTATAATAAGCTATTTGTATAGCACTTTAAAAAAAACAACAAAGTTACAAAGGCTTCACATTCAGAATATATATTAAAAATTAAAAATCAGTACTACTTTTTCAGTAGTCATGTAGGTGAGATGTTTGGTTAGGCCATTTTAGGGTTTTTGTCTCATCAATTTTTAATTTCAGGTTGTATTTGTGTTTACATTTGTTTTGTGCACAAAAAGTAAAACCTAAAAACCTACTCTTTGTGTCAAGTTAATATCTTCCCCACTTCCTCGCTCGCCCCAGGTTTCTGGTACAGTCCGGAGTGTGATTTTGTGCGGCACTGCATAGCCAAGTCCCAGGAGAATGTGGAGGGCAAGGTGCAGCTGTCGGTCTTCAAGGGCCAGGTCTACATCCTGGGACGAGAGTCTCCAAAGTCCCTTTACAACGAGGAGCTGGTCAGGTAAGCAGAAGAAGGTGGAGGGAAATAAATAAATGTGTGTATGTGTGTGTGTGTGTGCGTGCGTTAATGTGTGTACACAAAAGCGTGAGTGTACTTGAGAGTGAGAAACCGGCATGTTTTGGTGTGACAGAGGTTGTGCTTGTTTTTACTCGACAGCTGTATGAACGTTTGACTGCCCTGGGCGCAGTACAGCTATCCCACATGTTCGCCAGTTGCTCTGTTGTTAGCAGCAGGTCAGCCGGCCCCATCCTCTTGTGACCTCTACACCAACATACTAAACCGATCCTGCCTCACAAAGACATCAGAGAAGTGTCAAGCTCGGTTCCTGGAGGGCAGCCCCCCCCCCCCCCCCCCCCATCATGGCCTCTTAGCTGTGGAACAGTGGGTTTGTTCAGGAGGCTGACCCCTCATGCCCTCTGGGCAAGCTCAGCACTGACCAAAGTAAAGCCCCTCCATATGCCTCCCCATCTCCCCTTCCATCTCCCCTTCAGTCACACACACACACACACTCCGGTTGTACCCTAGAGTCAGAGAGCTAATGGCATTTTCAGCCAGAGGAGAGAGGTGATTTCACTGGGCTTTTAAGAGGAAAGCGACACGGTGTCATGCTAGTTAAGCAGGTCAGAAAGAGGGAGATGAGGAAACACAGTTAGCCATTCAGTTCTTTAGTCTGGTTTGACAAGCAATAAAGGCAGAAAATAAATCAATAGGCTGACTGTATATTCTGTACACAGTACTTAGATGTCTGTGTGAATATACTGTACTCTTACAATACATTTAGTCTTACAATGCATTTGCCCATATTTATTGTATTTGCTTGTTTTGCCTTTTTTTTGGTCATGTTCTATTTTCAGTAAAACATTTGATAACTAATTGCTCAGTCACTCACCAGCTCAATCACTGACTCAATCACTCAGACACATTCACTCATTCAGGTGCTAAGAAACTCTCATTCATACATAGGTCACTTCTCTCACTGATCAAGGAAGAGTCGTGTTCTCATTCATCCGCACACCTTCCCCGTTACCTTGTTGAGACAAATTTCCGAGGTGGGACGCCACACCAGGGTGGCAGAAGTATTGTGTTGCTACACCACAAAGTCCTCAGGCCCGCAGACAGATGGGGCCCAGTGTTCCCCCATAAAGGAGCCCGGCATCAACCCCCAAACAAACCACTATCACAAATCTGTCGCAATTGCATTCACACATGGACAATATATCGAAATTCAATATATCGCGATGCAAAAATGTGGCAATACGTATGGTGGGGCAGAAAAATGAATCGTAGTATTAGCTCCATTTTATTCTGCTGTAGTAATCACAAATTAGACGTTTTGACCATCACAATTTCACAAGCTCTCCATCCAAATTATATTATTTGGACTTTATAATGATATTTTTAAATTGTTCTTTACATTCTAGAAAGCTAATGCCATTTCTGGAAAGATTTGTCACTCAAACATGATGGCATTATATGCGTAGACGTACACATGTACCTGACGACCTGGAAGCAGTGGTCTTAAAGAATATACACATTCATACTCGCACTCATTTACTTCTACCTGAAGACCTGCCACAGTCACACACACACACACACCAATGTAGGAGTGACCCCCTGTTGGCTCTCCCTGGGCTCCAGTAAACGGTGTCATTAACACAGTGGTGCTACAGCCAGTCACTGCACCCATCTGAGACAGAAATGTCACCCTACTAGCTGTCCGCTGGTTCTGCTCTCAATTAGACTGCAGGGTTTCTTAGAGGACTGCACAAATAAACTCCTACACATGCACACACAAAATATCACATGCTTGCACACACACACACACACACTCACAGACGCACACGGTGACATATTCTTTGAAGCCACTCACTCATAATGGCGTTTAGGTGGTAGGTAGGGAGCCTTGTATTGAGAGTTGATGATTTAGTTGTCGGTCTTTCTTTTCATAGTGTTTATTCTATCATTTGTTGGCAATTTCCTCTGTTGCTAAGTGCTTTTGAAGGATGAGTGCAGACCTTGCATTTGGTGCTGGGGGTGTAGAAAGGGAGGAGGGAGTGTACGAAGCACTGCAGGTAGAAACTGCTGTAATTACAGAGACACTCACACACATTGGGGAGAGGAGATGACTGTGCCACAAGCAGCCTAGACAATAGAGAACGCGCACCAGCACAAGTTATAGATTTACTACTTCCTAGAAGAAGGGGATAAAATGAAAGACAGAAACACCAGGTTACAAAGTCATCCTTCTTCCTCCGCTTAGCTTGGAGTTGATACGATTGGGTTGTTTTAAAATGGGTTATGTGTTGTTGTGTGTCTGTGTGCGCGGGTGCATTTTGATTCTCTGCTATTGATTCTCTCTTATTCAGGGACAAACAATGCTAAGAAGAGCATTCAGAGAGAAATTGATTGAAACATTATTTCCAAAGAGCAGATTATAAACGATCCAATTATCCCTGTAGTTGATGAGGCTCCATGTCTCTTGTATTTACTGCACTGATACCAAACGTCTCAATCATTTTATTACCAGGAAACCCTGTAACTTTTTTTTCCTCAAGTTTTGCTTTTGTTCCTTTTTGTTTTCATCTAAGCATAAACTTGAGCGATGGACTTTCTGTTGATCCTCCTACCTCTTTGTTGTCTCCTTTTCTCGCTCCAGCATGGATGTACAAGGAGACTATGATCCATGTGATGCATCTGGATTCATCAAGATCAACGCTGTCAGGTCAGTAGAGCTTAGACCTTTACTGTGTGCTTGACCTTTACAATAGTGCCTAAAACTCTTATGAAGTCTTATGAATCCCCATTAGCTGTACACAAAGGTGTCAGCTGTTCTTCCTGTGGTCCCACTAAAACACCTTATACATCCAAAACATATGCACAAAGTTTAAAACCAGGATACAATAAAATAAAAAATTAGGACCATTTTGTCATGGGCCACAGCATGAAAGACAAGCAGAAATATTAATAAGATAAGTCACATTTGTACAGTAAACAATGATTCTTACATATCAAAAGGACAAGCTCAAACAAAACAAAAGTGTGAATGAAATTAGCGATGGATTGTCTATTTAAAAAATGGCTTTGTCCTAATACATATGTTTGATACCTACCCTTCTTATTCTTTTCCCCTCACGTTTCTCTTCCACAGGCTAAGGGAGCACCACCGCCTGCAGGGATTATCCAGCACCAAGAAGTAAAGTGAAGTGAAATGAAGTGAAGAACTGTGAACTCCTCATCCTCTCCTTGCTCTCTTTCTCCACTTCCCGTCTTAAGCAGCAGTAGGTTTAGACCAGCAAGCCTCCATATTGTCTACCTCTTGCCTTATTGTCTTCTGTTAGTTTCATAGATAGACATGCACCATCCAGGTACCTAACATGCTACCACACCCCAGTTGTAAAACCTTACATTTCACCTCCTGCCAAGAGATGAGAAGGACAAAATATGTGAAACCTGACAAGACAAACATGATGACAGTTCACCAAAAATGCACTTGGTGTACTGATGATCTTTAAATATGTTTTGGATGGGCATTATCGTAGGAGTATGTATCCCTAAGTCTGTTATATCCTCTATTTTTCTGCTTCTCTATGTGCATTATTAGGTCAATACTTAATACAATAATGGGTAAAAATTTTAACTAGGAGCTCTTGGTTACAATAATAAAAAAACACTGAATTTTATTTTGCGTTCTCAGCTCTTTTCTTTTACTGTATTTGTTGACAGAATTAATTATAGGGAAAGGACATGAGTCTTTATCACCAGTTTACATGCAGAAACCATGGTAACACGCATCAATCTGTGAATCTGTGAGTCTGATGGTGATTAATAGTTGACGCCTTTGGCACAGAGCCTGTCTATTTATTAATGCCTGGCTGTTTAACTCTTCGAACATCATGAGCGCTGCCCCGTGAAGATCTGGGGCCATGGAGGACACTGTATCATATTTATAATATGTAGATGAAGCCGGGAGCATTGCAGGAGTTTGGCACAGGCTAAAGTCAACCTGGTGGCTCGCTGATAGCCAGTGGAGCAGAAGTGATGAGGCTATTTCTGAGCTCAAATGGCACAAGTCAGGTGGAAGGAAAGCCAATTGGCCACATATGTATATTTCCCTGCTCGACGTGGGGCCTCGAGGCTTGGAGAAAGGAGGATCGAGGGGAGAGGGAGAGGCATTTTGAGACAAAGACTAAATGTGCTGTGATTCATTATTACTCGTTTTAAAAAAAGAGTTTTACCTATGGGCCATGGATAAAAAAAAATCAGTTAATATAACGAAATATAGCACCTCAGGCTTAAATGCTTTTACTAGTACATTAACTAATATAAAGAAAAAGAAAATCCCTGTTTTATAAAAATTGGAATTTTTAATTTTTAAAATTTTAAATTGGACGTAACTAAACTAACTAAATCACAATTTCAAAGGCAGCTACACAGACAAGTCATATTATGTTGAATGCCAATTAAGAAAATGTGTCGGCTTTAAAAGAGGTCTGACAATCACAACCACTTTTAGATGATTTTTCAAAGGCAACCAACAGAGTTCCAAAGGGGCAAAATAGTCTGTGCCCAAACTGCAGACAAACTGCACTGACAAGAGGAACAGTGGTTGCAAATCAAAGCTCAACAACAGGGCTAGATGCACATTTAACAGGATAGTTACTGAACACAACAAAACTACAGTCTTAAAAACTACCACAGAATTGAACCGACACCTCTGTGACACCGTCTCAACAATAACTGTTCTTAAGCTCCACAAAGCTGGTATTTATTGCAGGGCTGCCAAAGGCTAATGAGCAAAGATGCATCACCTGGTGTAAGGAGCACAAAACCTGAACCCCTGAGCAATGGAAAAAGGTAAAATGGTCCGATGAGTCATCTTTCATCCAGGTTTACATTTGGAGAAAGCCAAAGGATTCCTTTGACCAATGACTGTTGCCAACTGTTAAACATGGTAGTGGATCTGTAATGGTATGGGCAGCCATCTTGTGAGAGTCAGTAGGTCTGATGATTGCTCTGCATGGTCGAATAACGCCAAAGGAAGATGAGTCCGTTTTACAGGACCAGGTGCAGCCTGTGGTGCAAACACTGCTCCCTCATGACAGTCACAATCTGAGATGACAATGCCCCCAAGAAATTCAAGAATGGTTTCATGAACACCAGGAGGAAAACAAACCTTGTCAATGACCAGATCTAAACATCAATGAACCTCCATGCGAAGTTAGATGTGATTTCCACCAGTTTCAGCCCTCAAAGAAACAGAGGCTTTCCTCCTCCTCCAAATCCCACTACAGAGTTCAGGACTTGTACGACAGCATTTCAATTGAAAGGAGGGGGACCCTGCTCCTTATTAGGTACTTGATATGCATATGTTGTATGTCCCCCCCCCCCCCCCCCTGTATATTTTAATATGCTCCAAACTGTATCACTGTCACCCTTGACAATCTGCAGGACTCACCAGCTCACCCCGGCTCTTGCTGTGCATATCCCTCCACCACTGAAAGGTGTCAGTCCCGCTTTGAGGCGCTGGGCGAGGTCCGGGCCTCATGGTGGAGTCGCGCAGGCAGAGGAGACCCCCTGCCAGGTCTAATGGGCAATGAGGGCTCCTCAGACCCTTTCAGTCCTGCGAGAGCCCCTCAGCCCCCGCTCAATTACACGGCAGGCGTCTCAGTCTTTGCCTGGTCAATTACCAGCCAGCCCCTGCATTTACTGGCGTTCACATACAGGTTGCAAGATAATCAGCATCCAAAATTGCCCGGTTAGAATGAAGGGATGGATGGAGAGGTATTCAGATTAGTCAGTCAAGCTGAAGGGGAGGTAGGAGGGATGGGGACAGCTATCAATCTCAATCTGGCTTCAGTGGTTGGAGGGGGAGGATTGTGGTGACCTTTCAACTTTCTTGGTTTCTGGACAGATATGATCCTGGGAAATGTTGACTGATGTGATAGGTGTATTGTGCGGTGTGGGTGAGTGTGGGTGTGTTTTAGAGAGAGAGAGAAGGACGGATTCTGTATGTGAGCTCCGTTGTGATTTAAAAGTGAGCTCATTTTGCCTTAAATGTAGACCTCTTCAGTCAAAGATCCCGTGTGTGTGTTTGTGTGTGAGCGCCTGGATACACATCCTCCACCCCACTCGCCTACCGCATCTCATATTCCAGCCACTCATCCCCCTCCCCCCTACCTGTCTACCCAGTCAGCCAGGTATGAAAACTGGCTGACACCTGACCAAGGGAATTAATCATCCTTGACCCCGCACCAATTACCCCTCATTACCCACTCTGTGTCTGCCTCTCCGGGGAGAGCAGTGTAACAATAGTGCAACATGAAAGTCAGTGGCGTCACAGGATGGAGCCCTAATGGACGCTCCTGTGTGACCGCGCCTCCTCGGGAGCCCCAGTCGAATAACCTTCAAGTCCTTGTCACTCTCTTACAGCACACGCACAAAGGAGGCTATTGTTCAGGGTTGCTGTGACCTCTTGAGACAGAGAGCCGAGGGCCGCTGGCGACAAGAGGGCAGCCGTGCCTCCAAACTGATGATGTGGGGCCCGGGGTTTACGGGAAATAGTGAAAGCACTGGATCTGAAGGTGTGGATCTTTGTTTAAGACGTTTCAGGCTATTCATATTCTCCTCTCCTTTACTCAACCACTCTATATCTGTCTCTTTCTCTCAATTCAACAAGAGAATAACAACAACATTTGTTTTAGGCGTTTTCAATATATATTTCTCTAGGTGGAAGTTGCATATTGCTGTCATTGGGGGGAGAACCTCATCTTCAAAATGCCAACTTTTAAGGAACTAAGAAAAACAGCTTTATTTTTAGCTTGATGACAATGCATTTTTATGTTTATTCAATGAGTTTTGCAAGGGTTGTGGTACTTTCTCAACGCATGCAGGACCTTGTAATCCTTCAATATAAGTTAAAATCACCAAAATTGGAGTTTCACTTGGCAATATTCATTTGGGAAAGAAGGAAATAACGGAACAAAGCGCATCAGAGCGGCTCCTGTCTCTGACCCATCAGAATATTTCACAGTCATTCAATCCCTGCTCCTCGTCTACCTGTCTGTCCCGTGTTCGCTGACCTCTCCTCTCTTAAACGGGCGGCCACACAATGAGACAGGAACAATGACTGCGGGGGGGGGTCAATTACCACCAATTAGAAGCCGAAGTGGTTCCCCTTCATTATGGTTTGTGTGTAACCCAAGCCCAGGGAGCCGTATGGAGGCCCTATTGTAACGTCAGTCCCCCCTGTGTCTGGTCCTCACCCTGGGAGCCGGGCCTGGCCTTCACCTGCCTCCATGGTTTCCCAGGTACACAGCGGGCTGCAGCGGGTGGCGGAGCATGAACAGCGAGGTTTGACCCTCCAGAGGTTTCCGAATCCAACATACACTGCAGATCCTTCACAAATTTTCTGCATTACACACATCAACACCTCAGATCACAGGATGCTCTCTGTCCACGTCTTCCTCATATTTCCGTCTTGGGAATTAAAGATTTAGTTTTTACTCACTCTCCTGTTTTTGCCATTAGCACCAGCACAGGTCGGTATGCCTGTATGAAGAGCACTTAGCAAATATCTGAATAAACTGTCAATGCAGCAAAATATAAATATTGCTTTTTTTTTTTTTTTCTTTCCTTGCGATTACAGTTAATGCTGCTTTACTTAGCCAGTGAAGGGTTAATGGAATCGTCCCCTGAGGTTTGTGCAGAAAGCTAATGGGCCTGGAAAAGAAGATGAGGTCACTCTCACTGCTGAGAGACAATGAGAGATTTACAACAGGCCAAGACACCACGCTGATAGCTTTAGTGTACTAGTTATATTTATTATTTATATTTATACTTTTTTATATTTACTGGTAATACTGTGTAGAGTACAGCCATTGGATAAACAGTCAGAATAATAATCAGAGGAAGAACGCTTAGATGCTTAGAAGACAGTCTCAAGTCTCAAGTCTGTGTATCTGATGCACCAAAGTTGTCCTGGTGTGACTGGATTTGACTGTGAAATTCATGCTGAGCAAACAACAACCACTGAAAACCAAAACTATATCAGCCAAAAGGGAAGTAGAAATTTACAGAATTTGTTGGTTGTTTTCATTAGTTGAGAAATACTGTGGAAAAGATTGTCAATTTTCCACATAGTGCATAAACGCAACCGATTCATGTTGTAATAGATAAAAATGACCATTCATACTCTATTGAAACTTGATATACTGCTAGAGCATCACGCGACCATCTGTGAGGAGCCATCAGAATCAAGTGGGATACACTTTGCCTTCCAGGCTAGCTAACATCCATGGATCCTGTGTGTGTGTGTGATTTGCTCCTTGATGTCGAAGCCTATTTTCTAGTGTCAAAGGACACCCATACGGTGATGTCCTTAAGATCTATAGACAGATGGGGGGCCATTACGGTCAAAGCCCCTGGCTTTGTTTGGCCTGAGCCAGTGATGAAATATTGATGGAAAAATAGAAATATTTTGCCTGCTGCTCAATGTTGCCCATCTAAAAGGGTTAATGAGTGTGAAGACTTCCCTGTCTCCTGTTACAGCAATATGTAGTTCAACTACCACTAACATTGACTAGACTGAAGTCTCTAGTCTCTGTGGGGTTAACGATAATCGATAACCTTTTACGATGCCAGATTAAGTTACGCTATTACCATTGGTCTAATACTTGGGTAGAATATTACTATATTGGGTTGAAAGTTTTGAAGTTGTCAATCTTTAAAAAGAACCTTTTGTAAATCACACAAGTATAAACTTTGGTCCTTTCTGGTGTTTGTCTTGGTCATTAGTGAAATGGTAAATATGTGTCATTAAATTTGTCATACTGTAAACATTTATTGTAAAATCTTGAATCAATCCTGATACTGTAATCATTATTTCTTGTACATTTGGGAACTCTAGGTCTGTTCTCTTATAGGAAATGTATGTGAAGCTGCACTTTTCTCTGTATTTATTTTCTACATCCCCTCACCAAACAGCCCATCAGTTCAACAACGCAGCACTGAAGTTCACCTGTTTCTCCATTTCTTGTACTTGCATATCCTCCATACATTCTCCCACAAGGTATCGATATCCTTTTATACCAAAAGACTCACCGCACAGTCCAGACCCACATGTACTGAACCTGCTTTCGGCCATTTGGCTTAGTCAGCAGTGTTTCTGTGAGCTATATATGGCTGTTCATTCTTGTGAGGCCAGATCCACGTGCCTGAGTAAACAAGGATGTCAGTCTGCTGCTGGTCTGTGGAGAGATCCTTGACTCTCGGCCAGCTGTTCTGACCTGTTGAGCCTGATATATAAGTTGCTCTTTCCTTCAGTATACAATGCTGGGAGCCCACATGTACACGCATTAATCACAGTTAGATTACAATCTGTGGTATGTGTTTTGCAACTTTATTACAGGCCCTTTTGACCTACTGAAAGTCCTGTTTCTTATGTCTTTTATGCATCTTATAAATTCTTATTTTCTTCCGCAGTCTCTCCCATAACCAGCTGTATCACAAAACCACCTCCACCGTTACACCCTCCTCCACTTCCCAGATCCCCGGGGGCGGTAGTAATGCAGCATGTTTATCTCAAATCAATAGATTTATCTCCTTCCCTTGCCAGGGACTTGGCTCTTGCCCCGGCCATCCCTCTCCCCCCTGTCTGCTCTCCCAGGAGCCTACTGGTGGGGTTTGTTTGCTGGCACACACTCATTATGTCCTTCGATCTGTTGCTCTGCTAGGTGCTGAATGGATGAGGGGCCCATCAGGCTCAAGGTGGCTCTCCTGGTAGCTCAGTCTGCCTCGCCCTCAGCGGATCCCTCCCATGGTCTAAATGTTTAATGGCGCTGGTTATTTGGTTGTTATGGTGTGTGTTATGATGGATAGTAATGCGATATATGTTTTTTCAGTGATGTGTGAACTGCACCAGAGGGTATGGAGGCCTTTTGGGTTGGGTGTTTACTTGGCCTGCATCACAGGGCCTAGCAAGTATGCTCTGAAATCATAGCTCAAGTCATTTCTGGGAAATATATTTCAGCAGTCATTTTGTGCCACAGTGCCTTCAGTGTAGATTCTAATAGCCACTAGATGGCAATAAATGAAGTGCGTCTAGTGTTACTATTGTTGGAGTCCAAGATCTGTGGCCTCCTTGGTGTGTGTGAGGTGATGAAGCCATGTTGTTCTGCTTCATGTGACTTTCAGTGTCACGCCACCTTAAAGAGGATCCATCTATACTCTTGGGTTGAGCGTTACTTGCCACTTTGCACCTGAGTGAGGATGGGTGACACACACACACACACACAGCAGTAGGTGAGGATTTGATCTTGCAAACAGATTTAAAACCAGCAGAGTACATCAAAGATAGTCCATTCCTCTCTCGAAACCCCCTAAGCTGTGGTTTTAAAGTGCTGAAAGGAATCACAACACTGGTTGCTTTGGATGAATAAAAAAGGCTCTGTCCATCTCCCAAACTCTGCCTGCTGATATGCTTTTATTTCTGTCATACCTGGTGTTTGGATTTGAACGGCGCCTCATGTCATTTTTAAGAACTCTTTCGATGGCTTGTTCAGCGGTGACAGCAGAAGAATTACCTGCAAAAACACTCTTTGTCAGCTCGCAGTGCAAAGAGCTCACAAACAAGACCATTTAGCTATTATTTCCTCTCAGTCGCAGATACACACTGCAGAGTGAACATTTTTCAAGAAAAATGGGCGACTGTGGGAGAGGAGGAGAATAGGACAGGTGGAGAGAGAGAGGCCAGGGGAGAGGGATGGAGGAAAGAGAGGGGGGGGGGGGGGATTATTGGAGCCAGGGAGGGGTCATGGTGTCCCAGTAGAGAGAAATAGTGGAAAACATCCGTAATTTTCACTGCGGGATCCCATGTAATTGAGTCATTTAAAATACAGATACAGAGCTGAATCAAAGCAAAGTGGCTTGTGATGGAGGAGGAGGTAACTGCGAAGAAAAAAGCAAGAGAGGAGAAAACAAGGAGGTAGAAGTGTATGTCTCCTATTATTGGACAAAGCTGGTCTGTTTTCCTTTTTTCATCCATCAATCTGCTGTTTCAAGGCAGGATGCTACCTGTCAGAGATTTTTCTTTTATTTGTCCTTTATGGTAAACTTTCACCTGCCATGATACTACTGCGTCTCCAAACATCAAACTGATACTCGTTGCAGTCAATGTATTACGTACTTTTTTCTCAGTCTTCCGATGAGTATCATACTTGAGCGAAGGATCTTTTTTATCCTAATATTTGCCTTTGAAGTTTCAAGTTGGTTTTTTTTAATGTCATATATTTATGTGTTCATTTCACAGAAAGGGTTTCAAACCAACTTAGCAAACTGCTGATTTACATATTTACTGTTGATTTTCATATTTATCTTCCTGAATGATCTGATCACAGATTTACAGAAAAACAAACTAACATTTAGATAAATCTGAAAGTACAAAATATAATAATATATGGAAAACTTGCACAGCAATATGAGGACAAAAATGCTTGTCACTAGCTCTCTCTGTGTGTTTGTGTTTGTGTGTGTGTGTGTGTGTGAGAGAGAGAGAGCGAGAGAGAGAGAGAGAGAGAAGGAACAAGAACTTGCATTAAAACAGTGTAAAACAGTTTACAGACTATACACGTAATGTCTAGTGATATTAGTGATATATAGCGTTATCATGTGATTCATTTCAGTTTGAGCCATGACTTAAGTTCAGACTTAGTAAGAGCAGAAGTGTATCGTCATATTTTGTTCAGGATGGTGTTTCACCGGTGTGTCACTAACTTTTAGTGACTGCCTCTCTCTCCACAGACAATGTGTTTTTGAATGAAAGCTGCGCTCGGATATCTAAGAGGTCTCTGGATGAAACCGTATCCCTGTTCTGTATCCTGCCTTTAGAAATGTGCGTCCATAGCAGAACCGTGGCAATTATGAAGCAATTACAGTTTCATGTGGCCTGTTCTTTGGAGCGAGAGGAGAGGGGAGGAGGTAAAAAAAAAAAAAAAAAAAAAAGCTCAGTAGTTAAAAAGAATAAGTGTGCCAATATTGATGTTCCACTTCTCCACACTAACCCAAAGGAAAGATCGGTCCAGCTGGGCATGTATTCCACTTTCCTACCCACAGAAAAACGTCTAATCTTTACTCACAATGAATGAAAAAAACAACCAATTATACAGCACACACACACACACACACTGCTGATTTCTTAAACTTCTGAACAAGGTGCCATTTTCCGTATCTGATCCGCTGGCTATTCTTGAGAGACCGAATACTTTGCTGAACTCCGGCTCGGCCTCCACACCACAGTGAACCATGGGAACAAGAGTCTATTCTCTGCTAGACAATGACTGGGAGGAAGCTGTATCAATGACACTTGATCAGTCTGGTGCGGTAACCACAGCTCCACACCCCACCCCTCACGTACACACACACACACACACACACACACACACACACACCACTCTGTTCTACTTTTGACTCTACTCCCACTGCTTGATTGGCAGGACTCCAGAGACCCACACCTGCTTTGACTGCCCTTACTTTTTTGGGCTGTTTGAGCGGGTGGGGGCTGAATTTTTAATGATTGTCTGTCTGTCTGTCTGTCTGTGTGTGTGTGTGTGTGTGTGTGTGTTCTTGCATCCACGTTCATGTATGCATGTCTGACAGTGTGCGAGCGCCCGACTTCCCCCTTTGATGCCAGAAGTCTAACATCATTTCCCAGCCACCTCTGGGTCTGAATACATTGGACAGCACATGGTAGCAATATGTTTGCCCGGGCCAGATCAGACTTCAGTCATGCTAAATTGGAGGTCTTCATTTAGAGGTGCTGGTCTGCATGGGAACGGCCCCCTGCTCCCACTTAATTTCTCCTCTTCTTTTTGGGAGGTGATAACATGCCCGGGGGCTGACGAGGCAGGGAAATTGATATCTCTACGGGTGTCTGTGAGACGGACAGCAGAGCGGGGGAATGTCAATCTGCTTGTCTGAGAGACGAGAGCAATCAGCCGGCTGTGTGAGCATGTTGCACACCGGCCTGTACACAGAATCAGACATTTTAGGGTAAAGAACTGGAAAATATCCTCACAAATTCATCTTTATCTCATGGCTCATGCAAGTCTTCTTATATCACTAACTTTAATATGATAAAAAAACACATTTTGGACCTAACAAATCTGGGCATTTGATATTACTATGCACCATTCAACAGTCATCATATCACCGTCATTCATTATTCACCATTAAATTATCCTATGTGCACTTGTCAAGAAGAAAGGCCCATGCTTGGAAGTAAGTACCCTTTAATCCGATAAGCATCCCATCCCTGTCTACCAGACACTCAGACACATAGCTTGAATAACTTTGGCCATCTGAACCGTTTCTAACTCTGATGTATCCACTGGACCACCCCTTTCATTTTAGCCCCCTCATACCGGCCGGCTGTGCTCATTGAGGTTTGGATACAATTTATGGAGCAGGAACTGTTTTGCATAAACAGTTTGGAAATTTGCAGCAATTTGACTCTCTTCTGCCTAGCTGCTGGCATTTTCCAGATGTGCAACAATAGATGTTTCCACATGTGCGGCAAGGGAGAAATCCAATATTCTTCAGTTTTCATTTCGTTCTGTCAGCCAGGAATTGTTTGATTCTGACAAGACAGATTACAATGTTAGAACTACAAGTCAACTTAAAATATCCATGTGGCTCTGTAGAGGGAGCTATAAAGTATAGGTTAGGGCTGTTGTTTGTTTATCCACTAAATACTTATTTGTATGGACTTGTGTCCAGAGAGCAATGAAATAAATGAAAGTTAAGTTAGTCATAGGATACTCAGAGGAACACATGAGGGCACATGGGTGCAGCAGGGTGTCACAGTGAACAGGGAGACCACCTTTGCAAGACTTGGGTTCAAGCCCCCATGTCACCAAGCCTCCGCCCTGCTGAAGTGTCCTTGAGCAATAAGACACTGAACCAGAGGCAGGAGTGCTGCTGTATGGTTGACCTGCACTCTGACCCTGTGGAGGGAAGGAAGGTGAAAAGATAATTTTCAATAAAGTCTCGATCACAAATTACATAAGCAACTTCAATGTAAACAGTTGAAGACTTTTCAAGCAGACTGGATACCAATTTAATTGTGAAGTGAAATTATTAAAAAAAAAAAAAAAAAAAAATCAATCACACCTCTTTTTATTTGTGGTCAAAATGTAAGTGTTTTTATGTAGGCCTATTGCATGATTCACCACCAACGCTGCTCTTCTGAGTGAACAAGTCAGAGTCTCGCGATATTTCAATGCGGTAGAGTCAACGCTCTTTGATCAGCTCGCGAGATCATCTGGCTCACGAAGCTAGGGCTTGGCACGTGTGCTGTTTTTTTTTTTTTTTTTTTTTTTTTAAGTGTGGCTCTGAGCTGCCGAGTGCGGATGATGATGATGGCGGAGCTGGTTCAGGGACAGGCCTCGGTGGCTCAGCCTGGAACGAAAGATGACTTCGCAGACGCTTTACGCCGGGTGCGACAGGTAATGCTTTCCAGCAAAGACGAGTCTTATGCTTTCGGACGACAAACGAGGCCTTTCCATGTGTTGTAGCAGAGCATTTCGGGCCAGAGCACCCCAGACCCCCCTACCCGAAACACTCCTCATGCACACAGCTCGCTAGCAAGCTAAATAGCCACAAGCTCCCAGGGAGCTGAGGCTGCATTGCTGTGCGGACAGATTAGAGTCTACGGGCCACAAGACGCCGAACCAACAGTACCAAAACTGTCAGGATGACCGGCCAAAACATGTCTGACGTATAAAATAAAGGCCTGGCATAATGTCGAAGTTTGTGAAACTTTAGTAAGTCGACACGGGCAACTAACTGCAACCTGTTGTTAAGTCACAGCAGAAGTTGTAGTTAGCTTAGCTTGCTACTAACCCAAGTTGATACCTTCAAGCTTGACTGGCACTGTAAGCCTAACATTAGTTCAGGGATGAAGCCAGGCGACCAGCTGCCTGCTGACACACGCTGTCAAAAAGTTGGCTTGCTCGTTTGAGGAAAGACCTAAAACTGTCTGTTGCCACAGTTAAAATGACACGCTGGGAACTTGTACGCTAACCTGGAATGCTAAATTTGCTTACTGCCATCTTTGACTTGCTTGGAAGCTAGTGTGTGTAGCCTAGCTCGGGCGTAGTGACAAAAAAAGTAGTTGATAATCGAGCTGGTGTTAGCTAGCAAGGTTGCTACCAAGTGTCCTAAGCAGG
Organism: Centroberyx gerrardi; assembly: GCF_048128805.1. Lineage (NCBI taxonomy): Eukaryota > Metazoa > Chordata > Actinopteri > Beryciformes > Berycidae > Centroberyx > Centroberyx gerrardi. The sequence continues at coordinate 17,769,601 of NC_135998.1, read as the reverse complement.
CAGCATTGGAGTTAGGCCATGTAATGGTAACGTCATCTGTTCAAATAAGCCCACCCCCTTGTTTAGCACACTTGGGTTTTTCCGTTAACGGGAAAATAGCAGTAAAAGACACATTTAAAAACCTGTGCATTGCTCAGCTCACCGTTTTAACCGATATTGCATGTAGTGAGTTGGTCAAAGTAGTGATCATTAAGTCTGTCACACTGTAGAGGTGTGTGATTTCTCTGATAGTGGATCTGGATCCAACTGGAAAATAGGTGACTGGAGTCATGAGTTTGTATAGTGGAGCCTGCTACACTGCTCTGTTTGTCTATTATGTGCATTATGGCCTACTTGTAAACCATAACTTATCTCTTCAAATTATTTAAATCCTTATTTTGTATGATTGTCAATACATTTCTAACATACCTTAATAGCTCAAGGACTTAATTCGCATGGTCAACACATTTAAATATATGGCATTCCCTGGACAGGCGCAGTTTAGCCCTTTTTGAATACGCCCACATAAGCAAATGGCATAAGCACATGTCTAGGTTCCTCTGGTGTCTGTTTCATAATGCCTTTGAAGCCCCCCCCCCCTTCCCTCCTCCACTGTCTCAGCTGTGTGCTCATGCGGCGTTCACGTCATCTCAGATTTACTGTAAATACCAGCTGCCAACTGGGGAAAAACGTTCACGTCAGCCTCCTAGCGGCAATTGCAAGTAGGATATTTCACGAATTGCGCAAGTGTGTCGGCACAGGTGGCAAACGCTGCAGCGGCTCCACTGATCCCGGCAGTCCAAGATGATAAAAATCAGAATTATCAGTTATAGTAATACAATCAACAAAAGAGAATGATTTCTGCAGATTTTAAATTAATTTTACAAATAGAAATTACATCCCGTTCTTTCGCTTCTTCCAATATGACGTGAACACGACATTAGCCTGAGAGTTGGGAACTCGTAGCCTTGTACTGATGCTTTGTTACATTAGTGTGTGTGGCGTTCGTTTCCCCTCCCGATACAGTTGTAGCAGTCACCTAGCCCTCCCCGCTCAGGACCAGTTGGCGAAGGGGAAAAGACGTTTATGTCTCTTTAAGTTGCACGGGGTGAAAAAACAACTTCATACAATTGCACTGCAGTAAACCGCAAATTAGTTGCTGAGCTTTTCGTTGTTAAAGCAATATTCCACTTAGTTTTAACATGGTGGTTATTCGGCACTTGGCCGCCATGAAAACCATAATATAAACTACTCACCAAGATCGGATGCAGCTGGGAAGAGTTTGTAGTAGTTTGAATGAGGCCATGAAAATAGCCTGAAAACTAACATTTAACAAGTTTGTGAACAGATTCAACAACAGATCCCACTTTTAAGACAATAAAGCAGTCATTGGTTGGTTGGCATTTTGCATTTCTATTCTTCATTTACACTAAAATTAGTATTTAAAGGATACAGCTGGTGTTTTTAAATACATTTCTTATCGTCACCAAATCCTATGAAAATAACAAAATCAACAATGCGTTTGCTCTACTCCCATTACTTTCCGACTTACCAAGTTCCCTTTTTAGCCTTCAAACCGGAAGTCATTGGCTCCAATTGTAAGCTAAAAACCTTTTAAATACAGCTCACAAAGACATAGTTTCAATTTTAACAATCGCTATCTGTGGAGACATGGCTTTATTGGGCATTGGCTACATGGATGAGACTTGTTAGCAAAACAAATTCGTTGCTGAATTTGTTATTTTCATAGGATTTGTTTGACGGTAAGAAATGCATTAAACACCAGCCGTATCCTTTAAAAATAAAAGTAGATCTGGTATCCCAAACAGGAACTGTCTCTCCTAAATAGTATTCCTCTGCTATGTTCTCTTCTATCAATAAAAATGCTATTTGGCGAAATTATGTTCTAAAACGTTCAACCAACAGTCAATTGAAAACTATAGCGGGATATGTTGTTGAATCTGTTCACAAATGTCAGTTTTCAGTCTATTATCGTGGCTCATTCAAATGAATGGGAAGTAAAAATCCGAACGCTACAAACTCGTCCAGCTGCATCTGATCTTGGTGAGTAGTTTATATTCTGGTTTTCATGGCGGTCAAGTGCCGAATAACCCCTATGTTAAAACTAAGTGGAATATTGCTTTAAATTAGCCTGGTTCCAGACTCCTGAATCACGACCCGCCCACTCTTCAGATTTGGTCGAGCGATTCAGGGTCTGGTGTTGCTCTATTCAAAGGCGATTTCTCGATCGGAAAAAACGTTCGGGCCTTTGTGGGCGGGACTAAAGTTTGAACCGTTCATGCAATGGTTTTTCATTGCCGTTTTGGCATAATAATATTTGTTGGAAATCATTCCTGAACCAATATATTGTCTTTGCAAAGATGATATTTTTGTCAAAAACTACCAACATTTTTGGTAAAGTTAGTAAATATGGCCAGCATCACTGTAACTGAAAATAACGTCAGAGCGGCCGGATATGTCAGTCACTAGTGATTGGTTCAGGGAAAATCAACACCCCCCCCACCCCCCCACCCCCCCACCCCCCACACACACACACACACACACACACACACACAGAAATCGGCTAACATGGAGGCAATGTCAGACTGAATAATGGAGTGGAAACGAAATGGCGTTCAGTCTGAATATCAGGCTAGCTTTAAACCATCATCAAAGCAAACAGAAGCAAGGCTCACCAACTAAACATATGAATGTAAATAAATAAATCAAATTGAGCCAATCACACCATCAGCAGTCAAATAGATTAGCCAGTTATTAGGACTACTCAATATAAGGTAACAGTTAGGGCTGCAACGGTACAGTGTTTTTCACGGCAAGATTAAAAAAAAAAATAATAATAAATTCTACCATAGTGAACAGCATCCCATTCCCCCTAACTGAGACCATGTAGATTTGCCCAAATGGAATTCTGGTGTCGGGTATGGACACTTCTCCACCCACAGGAAGTGACAAATCTAAAAAATATAGCGAAATACAAACTGTCTCTTAAACAGCAGCAAGCGAGGCCTCCCTCCAGAGAAAACTGGTTTCACAAACGTTGGATCTCTTGCATCTTTTGTCCCTTTATTATGCTTTGGTATAAAGCGGTCACAGACTGGTCTGGTAGGTAAACATGAGTGTGCTCTTTACTCATGTCACGTCACATGATATATGGGTATTGTAGTTTTTCAAACGGTTACCTCTCACTGCCAATTGGAGCCGCCATCGTGCAAAGTTTCCCAGTGCAGCTTTAAAGTTAATTGCCTAGAGTTAACTTAAATGACTCAGACCAAACCGAACAATTATTTGATTTCATGACATTAACAATATTGCTCAACCCATTGCTTATTGTGGTAAAACATTGAAGTTAGTTATATAGTTATTAGTAGCAGTTATTAAGTTGGCCTGCTGTTTTCCAATGGCTTTCCAAGTACAGTCGTGGAATTGAGCTTTCTGATTTAAAAAAAAAAAAAAAAAGAATAAAAATTGCGGCAGGACATTTGCTTTTCAGTTATGACAGGTACAAAACATTGCAGCATCTGTTGCCTCTGTTTGCTTGTCTTCTCATGTGACTTGCTGCTCTCAAATACCTTGGCTAGCAGTGTCTAATGCTGCTTTCACTGCTGCTTGTAAGTTCCTACTTTTGAGTTTGGAAGTTAAATTACAAACGTTGCACATTCAAGTGCTTTTGGTCAGAAATTATCCTGTAACAAAAGCATATTATTTTATTGTTTAGTGGCTGTAGTTTAATTTTAGAAATCAAGGAGCAGCAGCAGATTGAAGAGTCCTAGAATTTATTCTGAAACTCCCTGTAAAAAAAGGGTGGAATTTTGAAAATGCAACTTAAACAACTCAAATAAAATCAAATTTAAACAATGTCTTCTGTAAACATCTTTGATCATATATGTACATAAATGGAGGAAAATTTGAATGTCTGTCCTATAGGAGCTTTTAACACTAGCCAAAATGTTAACATGCAGTTACTAGCCACTGCTAGATACCAGTCACCTAAGGTTCCTCATTGTGCAAATCAGATGTGTTAACAAGATTGTGATGGTAAGCTGGCCTGATGCTATTGGCTAGCAAGCTAACTAACAAGGTTACCTAATGTACCTAACCCCAAAACCAATCATCAGTGATGTATCGAAATGAGTCCCAAGCTAAAAAAAAATTGGCACAGAAATTAACCATGTCTATTCCATGTGTTCTTTCAAGAGTTTCACTATAAGACTCAGACTGCCAATCAGTTACAGGTTTAGGTGTGTGTAATTTTACCTACAGTAAATGGCAGAAGTCTACAGACCATTTCAAATGTTCTAGATGTCGAGTTGTTGGCAAGTGTTGAACTGTGTATGTCTGAGTTTGCAGTGGTAGTAAGCTTTAGGGGCCAGGTGAGTGCTCTGTTTGATTACTTTATGCCTGTACCTGAGTTTAGCTGATTGACATATTTAGGCTGTATACTGTCGGTTATAGCGCCCCAAAGTGCTATTATTATTATTATTATTATTTTGCCTGTGCAAGCTTTATATAGGTCTCTTAATATAAAGAAATCACTCTCATGGTGTGCTGGGGTAATGTATACCTACAGCCAGTATCCACGTTAGTAGGTAGCCTACTCCTAGTCCAACAGGTTTTCAAGAAAATTATCAAAATTTTAAAAAGGTGTTCTCATATTTTTTAGCAACAACATTTTAACAGAGCCAAAAATGTCATATCATTGAATCTGCGTTTGTGAGTCAAATGATATGGGTGCAAGGATTCCTGGATAATGTTATGTGGGGTTGGGCCGGTTTGCGGTTTAACCGGTTTGATGTGGTGTACAAGCTTACATTGGTTTACTTTTCAACACACCGGCTGTACCGGCATTTCTCATTATGAGCTGGTCTGCGTAAAGGTGTCTGCCAACATACTTGTACATAGCGCTCGCATGTGGGCTAGAGGAAGGGCAGAGAGCTATTGACAAAAAATCTAATTGCAATTATTTGACACAATATTACAATTGCGATTTAATTTTTCTTGTCATAAATTTACTTTAAGATTGTTTAAAGAAAAGTGATTTTGTTTAAAAAAAATAACAATACATGTCAGTGAGCAGGATTTACTGAGTTTGAGTATGATGAAAGGTTTTCAACAATTGAACTTGATTCATGGACCAGAGATTACCTGGATCTTAAACACCTGGTTCAGAAATCCATTTGCACGCCCCTCTCTCTCTCTTAAGCAGTTAATTGCAGCCTCTGCGATTTGGAAATTGCAGAAGTTCATATTGCAATTTCAAATGTTTTATTTTTTTTATCGATTAATTGTTCAGCTGTACAGTGCCTGTACATCTTTAAGCTTGAAGAGTCTAGCTCTATGCCAGTGTTGTCACTGGGCTGCACAAATTAAGTAAGTAATCCCATCATCTGATAAATAGCACAGGATTTCTATTATGAATACCTACATACCATGCATTAAAATAGTCTTTGAGACCAAGTGGCCTCGAACAGCTCTAGAAATAATAACAAGCTTGAAGTCAGGAGTCGGTGTTTCGGCTGCACCCAGTCCCACCACTGGTGCACGTGTCTTGGGTGCCCAGGACTTGGCATCAGTCTTTGTTGACACTCTTAACTTTTTTTTCATGTTTGAACAAATAATGCTCAAAAGCTTGACGTAAAAATTTAGATGCTTAGTACTACTTAATATGTAGTAAGTAATGTGTTGCTGATAATTTGGACGGTAATGTTTTTACTAGGGCTGTAGAAGTTTGCTACTTTTGTTCTATGCACTCACTAAGCGAAGATGTTTTTGCATGAGGCCTTTAATGGACACAAAGACAGCAGTCCAGACCCATAATATTCAAAAAACATGCTAACTAGCCAGACTATTGCTAACTAATGACTTACAAACATGAAATAACATGGTGGATTCTGACTTTCAGTTAGACAAAACAAACAAAGCTGATGGTGTTCACAAATTGGGTGTAGCCTAGCATTTTCCATTAGTTTACCTTTTCTTTTTTTAAACAAGAAGAGCAAATAACATGCAAGCTTGTCAAAATGACATCTTGCATTTCAACATTTCAGTTCATCACATTGTCCTGGACATGTTGCAAGGTTATTGAGTGGATTATTAAGATGATGTTGTGTGGGCCATTTCATTGGTTTACTAGTCCTGTTTACACACTGTTCAGCCCAGTTGATCAAATACTTATGATAAAGGTGTAAATGAACTACCCAGCAGTACGCATAGCCAAATCTTGATTTTCTACATCTTGAAACAAGAAAGAACAGTAGTAGAGTAGATGGTAAACTTTGGTCTGAGGGAAACCAGGGGAAATAACTTTTCCTAGAGACAATAATTTATTTATATTTTTTATTTTTTTTACTATCAGGTAGACTTGGTTCAGGTTGATATATTTCAGTAACTTGAATACAGAAATCTAAATACAGAAATAAGAATACAGGGTGGTTTTTAGCTCCAAATAACATTTTGGGGACGGCACTGTCATACAAACAGACTGCATGATTGTCAGATGAATTGTGTTGCCTCATGCTGTCCTGCATAGCACTTGCAAAATATGCATTACAGGACAACATGTGGCAACATGTGCATTCACATTATAGACTTCCTGTGAAGATTGGAAATTTCTGCCCATAAGTTCTGTCAGTTTGCTTTGTGTCTTTACAGAAGGCGCTACCAGTGGATAGGTATTTGTAGACATGATGGCCACTTTTAGTCTTACGGAGTACAACACTTAACTGACTGTGGGTATTATAAAAGCTCTTTGTTTCGAGTTGTTGAGCAAACCTTGCCTTCAAGAAGTGACAGTGTCCATCTTAGTTGCCAGCCCAGAGATTGGCGGAGATTCAAATCGGTCCCCCCACCAAGCCGTGGTGTTTACTCTGCGGCCTGAGCAAACGTTAGACCCCAAGGGATTTCTGCAGTAGGATAGACAGATTGTCCTTGGCAGTTTTCCACAAGGGCCACCTGCCTGCATGACTGTAAACCCCTACTGACCTGACTGCAGCAGTGTGTGTGTGCGTGCACGTGTGTTTGTATGTGTGTGGCCTGCCCAGGTAAATTAACATCTGCCCAAGTAAATTTTGGTTTCATGTTTATTTCGGGTGCTGTGATTCAAACCTGCCATTTCTCGTCAATGTAGTTTATAAGAAACAAAGATTTAATGCTGTCAAGCACTGAAAGCGTGTTAGCGACCTGCAACAGCCATAATTAATTGCGCCTATGCTCATGGTATTAGTCAACAGTCTGACTTTTCAACTTGAGCTGTGCCAACACAAACTAGAGATGCAAAGTTTGAAACATTGCGTAATGAAGGGCTTGATGTTGTATGTTGAGGAAGAAACCCATTTGTAATTAGCTGGATATTTGCTGGATTTATCTACAGTGCCAATCACATTGCCGACATACCAAGAAAAAGAAGGTGTAGCTGCAGGGAAGTGGTGGAAAACAACACCTCACACCCGCTTCCTTTTCTCCCTCCTCATTTACATTCGACCCCTCTCACTTCCACCGGTGGGCTCTGAAGTAGATAATGATCCCTGAAGGTGATGGAAGCCTCTAATTGGTGTCATTGTATTTTCATTTTGCAAAAATTTCCAGTCAGGCACAGATCTCAATTTACTGTAATTTTCTGAAATGCTATACTTTTCTATGGAAAGAGAGGTGGCAGATTAAGGGGTAGAGGAAAAGGCAGTTGGTGCTTTTATGCAGCATGACTGAAGATTTGAATGTCGGTATCACTGGAGAACACAAGCAGCTAATTGGAGTTGCCAAGTGGCTAATTTTGAAAGTAGCATTTGAGTCATGTTCATTGAGACGTGTAGATTGGTTTGTAGATAAGATATACTGCAAACAAATGCACTCAACAAATGGGAGTAAAAGTTGGATGCAGGTGTTGGAGTTTCCCCAGGTTAAGATGGTACCCAACCAGGTTTTCGGGGGCCGATTCCCATTATGGTTTTTGATCAGCAAACATAAACGGTAAACCGTCAAAAAGGCACCATGTTTAACAGATTGTTCTTATGGCCGCTTGACATTACTTGCCTAACCATGTGTGAATAAATCATTTTACATGTTAGTGTGTGGTTGATGACTGAGGAGCTTGCCCACGTCTTGCTGCTGTTCAGAGAGGAGAAAAAACAAAATTACCAAGTCTCTCTCTGGGCCGCGCTGCCAGCAATTAAATCTCCACTCAAAGAATATGGTCCATTCTCTATTTAAAAAATACACAAAAAGCCCGTATTCAGTTACGAATCTAATGTAGACCTATTATGTGATTGGTTAGTTGAAACAGTGCTCAACCAATCACCAATAATCTATTTAGAATGCCAACTGATTTGTGCATCCCTAATCATTTCCCCTCCACCTACCTACATACAACCCTACTTTACTACAATGAGCGCTCACTGGCTATACATTAGTTTAGAATTAATTGCTGGAAAATTCTTAAACACATTTTCCTTGCTGTAGGCAAAAATGAGACAAGTAATACACTATATAAAAACCTGTCTGTAAAAATGTGTTAGCCGTCCTAAGATCCTCTGACAGGACATCTCAAATGGGGCCTGACAGCAAAAGCCCAACCACCTTTGGTCTTTGGCCTAGACTTGGCAAGCACCAGGACGGCCCCGCCAGAGGATCTCCAGCTACTCTCTGGCTCATGAAGCGTTAGAAGCCTATACAAGGTGGTGCCTTGGAAAGGAAATGTATGTTCAAAGGGAAATTCATATTCACTCCTCACCTTTATTCTCTCTGTCTTACTTTGTGGTGTCTCCAGATGGCAGCTAAAATGGGAGGTGACCAGATGCCCAACATGAACAGCTCCTCTCCAGTCATGGACCCCTCCCTGTACGGCTATGGAGGCCAAAAGCGTTCAATGGACAATGGAGGTAAGCCTTCTGCATACACACACATACCCCCTTGGTGCATATCTGCAGTACACACTGATATATTAGCACTCACAGCCACTGTTTCTGGTGCTCTTGCTTTTATCCCTCATAACATGCAGGTGACCACCTCCACATAAAACAATCATCCTGCTTAACATAAGCCCTACATACTTATCCCTGTCGCGGTAGAAAGGGGATGCTCTAAATAGCTCTCTTCTGCCTGCTCAAGACCTGTGTGTGTGTGTGTGTGTGTGTGTGTCACCCATTCTTGTTCCATATCACATCAGTGTTCCTACAGTCATGGAAAACCTGGTGAAGTCATGGAATTTTAAAACTGTATTTTGAGAGCTAAAATGTTACGAAAATTGATACATGCCCAAAAAGCTCTGGAAATTTCATGAACCCCTGTTCCTGATCTTCTGAGGTTTTACTGTCAGGCTCGGCTGCAGAAGCTGACAAAAGTCGGTCATGGAAATTGTATTTTATGTCACAGAATAGCCATGGGCCCGTGGAATTTGATCGTCAGAAAGGTGTAGGAGCCCCGTCCCACACATGTAGACATACTTTGAGATTAACCATACAATAGCTAATATTGTGTCAGTGTAATTAAGTTGTTTCTTGTCAAGTGGGCCATCGCTTTCTGTCTCACACTGTTGCATAACACACAGGCCTCCATTAGCCTCTTAGGCCCCCGTTGGCTTTAAGTCCATTGCGTGACGTACTGACTTACGACAGACAGCAAGTTGAGAAGAAGAAATCAGGAATGATGGAAGGATCTACTAAGTTACTTTTGGTGAGATGTTTTTTTTTATTTGATCCATGAAGGAGGAAAATATTTTTAGCTGTCTGGGCGCACAGTCAGCCAGCTAGTGCAGTGCCGGTAGAGCAGGTAGGTTAATGTCTTACTCGAGGACACTTTGAATTTAACCCCGGCAACCGCTAGAACATCATGTCTCCTTGATAGCTTCTTGAAAAGTTGTACCAGTTTCCTACAATTGCATTAGACTTGGAAAGGTCAGAGAATCTGAATTTACAGTGGTATCAACAGAGGTAACGCATTGTCCATCAAAATACATTATATCATGGATAATTATGGAATAAATACGTTCAACCGATGGTGTCATGCATGGTAGTAATTTACGATGTTTGATGTTTCCATTTTTTCATTGTTGGAAACTAGGGGTGTAACGGTACACAAAAATCACGGTTCGGTACGTACCTCGGTTTTGAAATCACGGTTCGGTTCATTTTCGGTACAGTAAGGGGAAAAAATGCAAAACATAAAATTGCTTGTCGTTTATTATGAACTTTTGTAAACATCAACAGTTTATAATTTTTTTTTATAAACTTTTAAATGAAACATAATAAAAAATAAAATATATAAAAATAAAATAGAATAAAAAATAGAATACTGCTGCAAACTACTACTAATAAGTTCTCCAATAAATAAAATATTCTCAAATAAATGAAACAAAATATAAAATATAATAAGAAATATATAAAATATAATAAAAAATATAAATAACTATAATAATCTTTTCTTTTTTTAGGAAATGAACTTTTCCAACTAAAGTGCAGCATTTGTTATTGGTTTGGCCCGATCTGAATTACCAGCGAAAGGCTGTTTAAATGACGAAGGGAGCAGCGTTTGCACTACGCTCGTTTTTTTCCTTGCAGCAGTGATATTCACATTCGCGTGGTGCCATTTCAAATGAGTTATCAAGTTTTGACGTGTTGCCAGAAACATACCCGATCACTACTGAACAAAGGAGACCTTAACGATAAGGGAGGGTCTCCAAGCTCTGGCTTATCGTTTGCATTGGCCATGACGTTCGCTAGCCAGAGGCTAGGCTAGGCTAAGCTAAGCGTGCTGTCTGTGTACAAGGAGGTTCTATATTAACTAGGCTAAGCATCCTGTCTGTGTAGTGCGCTCAAAGTGCGAGGCGGAGACTAAACAAACTTCCGGTCCGCCACTTAATATGTTCGTGTGGGAACTCGGATTTGAAGTGTGTTCCGCACGCAAAACGAGCCTACTAAGATTGCATTCGATACACATCTGCACCGTACCTAAAGTCCTGTACCGAAACGGTCCGGTACGAATACGTGTACCGTTACACCCCTATTAGAAACCTTACATTGCTACCAGGATTGGACTGAGATGAGTTTAGCATGTTATGTTTGTAAACTGACTGAGGAAGAATTCGTTACAATTCCATTATTTGCTCCAAGCATTGTCATTTCTTTCTCGTCATTTCTTTCATTGTCATTTAATTTCTCCCAAGTTGCCAAGATGTGATACTTACGGGGCTTAGAGCCTGGAAGCTGTATAAAAAATTTATGGTAAAAGTGATGCATATTATTGTTTGGCAATCTGAAAATAGAAACACAGCAAACTAAAATATTTACAGTCTTTTATCTTTATTTAAATTTTAGCTGTCACACGTTTTTGTTTTTAATAAATTATTTAAAACATCATGTACTTGATGCACATTTTGTCCTGTTCATTCTGCTACTGCAGCACACTTCTGAACTCAAGTAGGAGCTTACAGGGGGCGATTGAAGGCAGCATCAAACACTGCTAGGCAAGTCATTTGAGAGAAGCACTCCATTAGAAAAGAAAAGCAAACGCTGGCAAGAGGTAATGCATGTTGTAACAGTTAACCTAGCAAAGGATGGTTCCTATCAAAACAGTTGAAAATTCAGGTTTTAATAGATTGGCTTTTTACAAAATGCCCAGCTGCGACAACTATCAAACAAGGAGCTCCATTTCAGCATTCTCCCAAGCAATTTGAGTAAACGGGGCCTGTTTGTGCACAGTTCCAAAAAGGACTTTAAAATGACCATTCAATTTCTCTAAACAACCCGTACAGCAAAATCCAAGTGCTTTGTAGCCAAACAATTGCCGTGCGCGGTCAAAAGGCATATATTTACCTCATTACTTTCCATAGTTACCTTGCTTGCTCTTAAGAAATTACTCAAAAAATGTTGCACCAAATAAAATTTTTGCACCACAATTTAATTTCCAGGTCACATAATTTAAAATTTGGTCGTATATGTGACCTAAATTGCACTTTAGAGCGCCGTAGTTGGAAAGAACTTGGAATAAGCAGGTGTCTTAGATTAGATTCATTATTGGAGAAACCCATTTTGTGGCTCCATCACCCCTAAACCTCGATCTGTGGCTTGGCGAAGTCAACACAGCATGTCTTGTTTGTTCGGAAGTGGCAACACTCAGATGAATCCTGTCAGGATGCAAAGTTAGTCTTGCCCAAAGATGAGGCACTTGGCGGCATAAACAAGCGCTGAAGTCCCTGGCAGCAACAACTGAGGGTGAGCAAACAGAAATGAATTCTTCCACTGTTAGGAAACAGAGCCCTCAGCATCAAATTGGCGTTATACGTGAAAGTGAGCAAGTCGATAAACATTTATTATCATTAGGGGAAGCTAGCAATTGTGAAATGCGAGTAGCCCTTTTGAGTTTTTGTCCTGCCAGAGATTGCACCAGACTAAGATAGATTTAGTATTATGATCCAATACAGACTTTACTTTGTAGAAGTCACTGTGCCATGGAAAGATGCACTAGATAATGCATACTGAATGAAAGGAAAAAGCTTGGGCTACATTCACACATGCAGGCCTTGGTGCTCGGTCCCGATTTTTCCGATTGTTCCCACTCCCCTCTCCCTCAAACTGCACTGCAGAAGATGTACAATGCACTACAGACAGTACAGTTATGATAGATTCTCACTTGTTGCGCCAGGCTGCAAGCCTCACAAACTGTTGGCCTGTGAGAAATGAGCACAGTGCACCAAGCAAGTGAAACAGGTTTGTGGTATGATGCAAAGTCTTCTGGTTACAGAGAAGGAACTGAGACTGTGAAACGTGGTTGTGAACTGCTGATTCAGTACAGAACAGTTGTGTTTCATGGCTAGGCCTCCCTTTCACAGTTGTAGGTCATTTTTAATGTTTTTGACCAAGTTAACCTGCATTGTAGAGTAATCGCTTCACTAATCTGGGTGCTTAACGAATTTGACCATTATTTTAATGGTGGATATGGAGCTAAAAGCTTAATAACGTTTTTGCCCATTGTCTCAGCATAGCAAAATAATTAGAAAAGTAGCCAGCTTCACTGTAGCATCACAGCCGCCTCCATAAAGGAGTTTAAGAGGGATGAGAGGAGTTACTAGGAAAAGGCCTCAGCTTGGAAAATTCCCTCTTCAAGCATGCATGCCTCATCAAATGAGGAACGGCAAAAGAAAACTGCAGCTTATGTAAGGCTGGACGCATGACTTGAGTTGAGCCTCGGCATTATAGGCAGCGTTTTTAAACCAGCATGTTATTTTAAGAAGGAATTATTCAGATCTAATATAATAAGACGTAAATGTATAGTTTGATTGATGCAAGAAGTTACAGTAATCACCGGTGATGACTGAGCACTTTAGTTTTATCCTCAACAAAGCAGGGTACAATAACAGAAAGCAGTTTAGTCTGTCAAGTTGAAACATAACAGGAAACTAAGTTTAAGAACTTAGTTATGAACTGCATTAGATCTACTTCCATTGTAAATGTGGGGGCATGATGTTTACTAGATTTTGACGGTGCCACGTCTATTTTCACCTCCAATGTGGTTTTTAGTTATGTTTTGATTAGGTTTGGGAACTGAGAACTGGTTTCATTGAGGAACAGGTTCCAATGTTTCCAGAACCATTCACATCAAAACACATTTGCACTAGTTTTTGTTTTTATCCCCTGCTCTTTTTAAATACAACAAAATGCGCATTTTCTTAAAGGATTATTTTTGGGGAATTTTTTGCCGCTGTTAGAAATTATTAGAAGTTGAAAGTAAAGAGAGACAGAAAAAATTTGGAGAGAGAGTGAGAGAGGGGGATGACATGCAGCAGGTCAGATCTGAACCGAGGACGTTGCGTTATATGGTATGCACCTTTGCCAACGGAGCCATCAGGGCACCCCAAAATGCACACTTTTTAATTCACTATTAAATTGTTAGGGTTAGATTGATCAATTCCCATCCCTAGTTTTGATATTAAATTGTTTTGATGCCCATAGATATTTGTGCAGAGTGTAGGTAAGTTGCTGCGCTCAGACCAGTCGTACGTAATACTTAGACAGCATGTGTTCACCTGTGACCAACAGGTGTCCTATTTAAGACACAAGTGGGTTTTTTTATCCAGGCACTGATGAAGCCAGGTGGGCTGAAACCTTTTATCAATAAATTAATTATTGTAAACATCAGAACTATCAAGTGCAACCCCATTCTTATGAATTCCCATGTTTGTGCAGAGTGAGCAGCTATCGGGTTGGGTTAGGGGATCCGTCTCTGCAGTGTAATGAAAAAAGAGGCGTCCTGGCTAGCTATGCCTCACACCCAAAACACAGATTTGATCCATTTCATACCCACGAAGTGGAAACACAAGTCATTTATCTTGTCCTCCTCTTATCTTGTCACAGTTGTTTGTATGATATTTCAGCCCTGAATGCATGGATAGATAAATTGTATGCAATTCTGGTTAAGGTTTGGCTGGTGCACTCTTCTTGTTTGCAGCACTCTGTCCTAGATTCTTGTCGTTCAAGGTTGCACTGCGGTATGAAAAAAAAAAATCACTTAAATGCCAAGCCTTGTTCCTTGTTCACTTCTTGGCACTTAATTATGAAATGTAAAAGTGCATAAATACGTTTGTCAGTTGCATTCATATTTTATCCTATAGTGTGATCCTTGTATGAGTTCAGTGCACCGCCTATTTTTATATTCATAGCTGTTCCATTCCCGAGCGTTAACCCCAATGCATTTCCAGAAGAAGTGAAATCAGTGCAAACAACCATAAAATTGATTGAACCTGCTAGATATCAACTCAGGTGTTCACGTCCATGGCAGCATATCCTCCAGTGACCCCGCAGGACCCCTGCTTGGTGCTACCTGTCAAAATTCAATTCTGCACCAGCAGCCGCTGACCCGGCTGCTGCCTCTCTCTTTCTGAGCGGCCCTGATTGAAACACACACACTCATACACTCTCGGGCCTTATTTCCATGCTGGTGCAAGCCCCCTGCTGTGGATCAGACACTAACACACAGGATTGGCAGGGCCATATCCATCTGTTCCCCATCCCCTCCGGCCCTGACTCATTCTTCTCCATTTTGCTGCTTCACTGGCTAGTGAAGGATAAGTAGAGCTGATTTTACAATGATCTCAGTTTGTTTCTTACATGCTAATTTGTTTGTTCTCCCTTCTCTCAGTAGGTAACCAGCTTGGCACAATGGTACATCAAAGGTGAGCAGAGTATACTCATATTCCTGTTTCTATTAATGGTAGTAGATATGAATTAACTTGGATTGTGTTGCTAATATTTTCACTGTGACTGGATTAAGATTGATATAAAATTTAATTTGCGTATGGCCTTAAAGTAAAGCTTATCAACATTATTATATTTAGCTGTATGTTACTTTCAAAGACAGATTCTCCCAGTCCATGTCTCCAAAACACATTTTTTTGTGTGATCACGCACTGACTGTTGATACGTTGTGAATTTTTTGGGTTATGTTTTTGCCGGCTGTTATTTAGAGATGCACAGATGAGAGACTGGGAAAGCGAGGACCTCTGTACAAACTGAATACTTTAGGGTTTAGGGTGACAGAGGCCTTACACAGCCTTTTGTTTTAGATGGCGCTGCACTGTCCATACAGTCGGTGTTTTCCTAGGTCAACCCGTGTCGTTATTAATCATGTCCTAATCTCCCGCAGGGCTCTGGCGACAGAAGACTACAAAGTGCCTGATAAGATGGTGGGATTCAGTAAGTAGCCCTCGAGTTCACCATAGTCAGTACTAGTGTTTGACACAGTAATAGACATTATTCTACTCCATTTTTGGGTCACTGCTTGGGGCCCAGTTTAAATTGACAAAGGCTTAAAACTGGCCTTTTCAGTTTCCCCTCTCTCTCTCCCCCTAATAGTCATTGGAAAAGGAGGAGAGCAGATCTCAAGAATTCAGTTGGAATCAGGTTGTAAGATCCAGATTGCTGCAGGTAAGCTCTAGCTGAGGACAGTGGCCCATTATCCCAGCCCTCTTGTTTCTGCTTGACTTAGGTGTGAGTTTTCTAGTTATCCGTTCCTTTCTCAGAGGCCGGGAACCACACCCTTTAACCGAGAGGCCTGAGCCGTAACTGAACACACCGGGGTAATAGAACCTGGGGCCAGTATTCCTCCTGGTGTGTGATAGCTTTGGATCTGGTTAGCGTTAGTCAGTTGTTACATGGACAACAGTGACTTTCAGTCACTGTTTCAATATCTTTGCCTTCTCAAAAACAGTTTCCATGTCATTTCATAGACAGACTTAGGTGTGCATTGGCTCACCAGATCTCAATTTGGGAACAACTGCATTGATGTTGGCATGTTATGAAGCCCCTGAAATAGTTTTCATTCAAAATTAAGACTTTGTAGTTGTTCCAAAGTTGCTCAATATCTACTCGTCAGGTTGCTAAGCCACATGTCTTGATATATGGGCACATATGTCAAACTCATGGCCCATGGGCTGAATCCAGCCTGCATAAAAATCCGGGTCATTCTGGCCCACCTAGTAGCAGCCGTGGTCAGTGGCACTTTGGCACTGTGTGCACTGGCATGCAGGAAGCAAGGATGTATAAAGTTGTATGTGTATGAAGGGTAGAGTATGTTCCTTACTTTCCATGCGACAAGGAAATACATTTGCATTGCCCTTTTGACCACACAGTGGCAAATAAGAGCTAATCTATTGCTCCGACCCGGCGACTGTGGTGTTTTGCTGTTGGAGTGCGACCGGGCAGGTTTGGCAACGGCTAAATTTGTCCTGTGGGAAACACTGTAGGTTCCCTGTAGTTTCTGTAGTTTCTGTACCCCACTTCAACATTATCAATGGCTTTTGGATGGAAATAAATCTAGAAGTGAACTGTAGTGAACTGTATAATGTTACATCGTAAATAAGTTTAAACATCGAGCATCAACCTTTTCAAAAAAATTTATAGTCACAATTTTGACGTGACAACTCTGCAGCAAAATACTTTCTCATAGTCAAATTGCAAAGTGACTGACTTGTTGCAGAGGGCGTTGCCAAATCAGAGATCAATCACAGAGGGGTTATGCTTTATGCTAAAAGTTTGCAAAGTTATATACTTTCTGAAAGTGTCAGTCTTACCTGATGTGTCATGTTTTTGCTTCTGAAGCAGGCTGTGTATGAGTTGCTTTATGATTAATCTGTAAAAAAGATCTCCGAAATTCATTATTCTGGCTTCTTCTACGGTGGCTACATAGCTATTAATTTGCCACAATGTTTATCATGTTTTTAAATGCGGCCTACACATAAAAACCCTAGTTTGTTTTGTTTAATTAAGATATAATAAAGGAACAACTGTCTGGCCCTTGAGTGGATTCTAATTTCTCAATGTGGGCCTTACTGAGAAAAGAGTTTGACTCCCTAGAATGGGAGAGTCTTTTAGGAGGCAATTTTCTGTGGCTATTATAGTTTTTGAATTGAACCTCCAGTGTTCTGCAGAAAAGTTGGATTTTTTCATCCAAATTACATTGAGGGACTAAAATGCCAAAATCACAAAAATGCTGGCAGCCTTGTGGATAATGGGATTCCTATTATAACTAGAAGGGCACTCGGAGAGCGCAGACCTCCGCCAAGGTTCGTGCTATTATTGCTTGTTCGTGAGTCGGATCCAGATCCGCTCCAAAATTTAATGGGTTCTTCCTTGGCCCATGCTACACCCTTCCACGAAGTTTCATGAAAATCGGGCCAGTAGTTTTTCCGTAATCCTGCTAACAAACAAACAAACAAACAAACGGCACTGAAAACATAACCTCCTTGGCGGAGGTGACAATTTACCGACATTGGAGGCTGATGTAGCAAAAAAAAAAAATGACCCTGTATCAAACCCTGCTACTGTGAGACTGTAGGTAAGCTGTAGGCCAGAGATGTCAGGGATGGACAGGCAAGCTCATTTTAATTTTATTTAATTTTATTTTTTTTAGCATGGAGGTTTTTTTGAGGTTTATTTTTCATTTGACTATACTGAGTTGATCTGCCAGCACAAGTCGGGTAGATTCAGTGAAAAGCATAACTATTCATAACCATAATTAAGCAAGACTGGAATAAGCTTTTAGTTCAGTATCTATAATAAAGTATGAATTCTTGCTATTTTGGAATTTTGATCCATTCATCCAAATTCTAAACCATATATTAAATAATTATGAAAAACATGCAACTTATGGGGCCTTTGGAAGACTGATAACATTTCCCCTGCTTACAGGTTCTTACTGATTTGTTTATTTGATATGAAAAAGAAAACAAGGTGCAGCGTTCCTAGATATAAAATGGTAAGGATGGCACCAAATAATTGGTTTTGCAGAAAGGATCCATAGACACCAATTCTCAATCTAACTTCAATTTGTGTCATTGCTTGAATCTCTCTTAGTCCAGCAATCCAAAAAGTGTCCGGTCTTGCTTTCTGCAGATCTTGAAGAAGAATGTGGAAAATCAAGAGTCTCCTAAGTTTCAGTAGTCCAAGATCGTCCATTTGTGCTTCACCATCACAATCTCTAACATTGTTGAAATGCAAATAAATTACTTGCAAGAATTATTTTGCAGGGTTGGATTTGACCGTATGATGTGAAATCACATAGTCTACAAGAGTACAGTATTTATACTATTGCCTCTGACTAAACATGCAGAGTCAAAGCTAATACAATTACATGAACAAAATGAGCAATTTTTGCACTTACAGGTGCAATAATTTACAACAAATGGATTGTTTACACAGTGAAAAAATGTTACAAAATATAACATTTGAATCATAATCAGTCTGTCTTGTGGTGAGTAGCCAGTAGTACAGGTAACATCACAAGGCTGTTGCAGTTGTCACAGCTTTGAGGAACACCTTGATAGGGAACCAGATACATTTTTGTGTCTTTTGCAGATTTTTACCAATGCTAACTTCTCACTCAAAGTGTTTATATACATATACCTCCACTTTTACTATCAAGATCCTCCATCCTAGATTTCTCTCAGTGAATGATTAAGTAGTTAACTTTTTTACATGAAAGGTAATTTGTGTGTGTGCACATGCTCATCTGTGTTGTGTTGTGTATGTGGGGGAGTGCTGTCTCTCTAACTGTTGGTGTTTATTTTGTTACAGACAGCGAATAGAATATGTTCCTTATTTATTTAGTAGAATATGTTCCTTACTTGCCATGCGACAAGGGAATACATTTGCATTGCCCTTTTGACCACACAGTGGTAAATAAGAGCTAATCTATTGCTCCGACCTGGCAGCTGTGGTGTTTTGCTGTTGGAGTGCGACCGGGCAGGTTTGGCAACGGCTAAATTTGTCCTGTGGGAAACACTGTAGGTTCCCTGTAGTTTCTGTACCCCACTTCAAAATTATCAATGGCTTTTGGATGGAAATAAATCTAGACGTGAACTGGTGTAATGTTACATCGTAAATAAGTTTAAACATCAAGCATCAACCTTCTCAAAAAAATGTATAGTCACAATTTAGACGTGACAACTCTGCAGCAAAATACTTTCTCATAGTCAAATTGCAAAGTGACTGACTTGTTGCAGAGGGCGTTGCCAAATCAGAGATCAATCACAGAGGGGTTATGCTTTATGCTAAAAGTCAGCAAAGCAAGGTCCCCATGGGTCCTTGAAATCCTTGAAAGTTTGTGAATTTGAGAAAAAAAATCAAGGCCTTGAAAGTTTTTGAAAATAGACATAAATTGACATGGGTCATTGAAAGTGCTTGAATTTATATATTTGTGTTAGAGAAGGCAAGAGACCACATAGTCTGCCATCACTGTAACACAGCACAGTTGAGAAGTGTTCACACATTCAAGCCTCTCTCTCTCTTTTTAATTGTTGTCTGTGAGCTTCTGTAAAGCCTGCTAGTTCTCATTATAAAATTTCTCCGTGTTGTAACAGTAATTAACCTTGATCCGTGTCTCAAACTATGCCGTGTTGGGTCCTTGAATTTGAGGGAATTGGGCCTGGAAAGTCCTTGAAAAGTCCTTGAATTTGATGTTTAAGAAGGTGTGGGAACCCTGGCAAAGTTATATACTTTCTGAAAGTGTCAGTCTTACCTGATGTGTCATGTTTTTGCTTCTGAAGCAGGCTGTGTATGAGTTGCTTTATGATTAATCTGTAAAAAGATCTCCGAAATTCATTATTCTGGCTTCTTCTACGGTGGCTACATAGCTATTAATTTGCCACAATGTTTATCATGTTTTTAAATGTGGCCTACACATAAAAACCCTAGTTTGTTTTGTTTAATTAAGATATAATAAAGGAACAACTGTCTGGCCTTTGAGTGGATTCTAATTTCTCAATGTGGGCCTTACTGAGAAAAGAGTTTGACTCCCTAGAATGGAGAGAGTCTTTTAGGAGGCAATTTTCTGTGGCTATTATAGTTTTTGAATTGAACCTCCAGTGTTCTGCAGAAAAGTTGGATTTTTTCATCCAAATTACATTGAGGGACTAAAATGCCAAAATCACAAAAATGCTGGCAGCCTTGTGGATAATGGGATTCCTATTATAATAATTTACCGACATTGGAGGCTGATGTAGCAACATGCCACCCAGATCTACAGCAAACCCCGTGGCAAGACCTGAGGCAGAGGGCTGAAATGGTGTAGAATTGTCTTCATCTAAAAAATATAATTACCCAGGTGTTTTGTGAATGCAGTTCAGTCATTATGGCCATTTGTCTAGAATTGTGTATTGTTTGCCTATTTATCACCTAAATTTCCTGTTTTTGTAGCCTAATCTGACGGCAAAGTTCTCCTCTAAAATGAATACTGCAGTGTTTGATCTAGGCTGCGCCATTTTGTCAGTGAAATATAAAAAGTGCCTGGAATTTGGTTTGTGCGCTGACTTGACCCGGTTCAAAATCACAGCCGACAGAAACCTCAGTCCACTTTTCAGTCAGCGTTGCTTTTTAGGTGTGTACAAAATATCAGGACATTCACTGCCAACGTTTGATACTTTTTGTTTTCAGTTAAATACAATGCTGGACAAATCCCTTTTATTGTTGCTTTACTCAAAGCCGATTGCTACCAGTGTTGTTGCATCCACCTTTGCTTGCGTTTGGCAGAGAATCAATGTGCTGAATATTTACATACAGCACATGGCTTTTGGCTGCAGGCCAAACACTCAACTCACTCGAATTCAACTCATAACAACAAACTCTGCTTAAGTTTGCATTTTGGCTCAGATATTTCCAGAAGGCTAGAAGAGAATCGGATGGTGATATGATTACATTTTATAGCAAAATACAAAGTAAAATGCAGTGAAATATTTAGTCCAACTCAAACACAGTCATCAATGGCCACGCTGTCTATTTTATGAGCTTTTAGCTACACACATTAACATTAGACCTCGCCTTGCCAGACATGTCTTCGCATTTTTGTTTCAGTTCATGTCATCCCTGTTAATTTATAATACAGAGCTAACCAAGGCAAGGTGATCATTATATTTCAAGCTAAAAGCCACCCAGCCTCTTCTACCAACACTAGCCAAGCCTCCTCCACTCTCCCATGTGATGTCACAGCCACCCTTCTTTCCAGGCATCCTTAACAACACACTTTCAGTAACGGTGTGATAGCTTTGTATTTAAATCATTAACTACATTTTACAGAGATGGTTGTAGCATAATACATCTATGTTTGACATGCATTCACTTGCAGGGGGAAAGATCTGGCTTTATGGGAAAAATGTTACTTATTTCATTTACATTAAGTGTAAAAAAAGGTATTTTTCGGTATCTGTGTTGATGGTATCAGAAATTCCCAGTGCCCTCCTGCCCTCGCCGCAGCCAGTGTCTTGTTTTCTCTGTAGTCCTGTTTTTTATCACCTGTTGTAGAAATCTGTAGCATTTGTTAATTACATGGGTTATTAATTTCAATAGCCGACATATTCATTAGTGTGTGTGACCAAATCTCCAGATCATTGTTTTCTGTGGATTCCCTCAGACAAGACATTGACTCCTTAGAAAAGTAGTAGGGGCCAATTTGACCCTTTCCAAAATGACCCTGTATCAAACCCTGCTACTGTGAGACGGTTAAGTAAGCTGTAGGCCAGAGATGTCAGGGATGGACAGGCAAGCTCATTTTAATTTTATTTAATTTTTTTTAGCATGGAGGTTTTTTTGAGGTTTATTTTTCATTTGACTATACTGAGTTGATCTGCCAGCACAAGTCGGGTAGATTCAGTGAAAAGCATAACTATAACCACAATTAAGCAAGACTGGAATAAGCTTTTAGTTCAGTATCTATAATAAAGTATGAATTCTTGCTATTTTGGAATTTTGATCCATTCATCCAAATTCTAAACCATATATTAAATAATTATGAAAAACATGCAACTTATGGGGCCTTTGGAAGACTGATAACATTTCCCCTGCTTACAGGTTCTTACTGATTTGTTTATTTGATATGAAAAAGAAAACAAGGTGCAGCGTTCCTAGATATAAAATGGTAAGGATGGCACCAAATAATTGGTTTTGCAGAAAGGATCCATAGACACCAATTCTCAATCTAACTTCAATTTGTGTCATTGCTTGAATCTCTCTTAGTCCAGCAATCCAAAAAGTGTCCGGTCTTGCTTTCTGCAGATCTTGAAGAAGAATGTGGAAAATCAAGAGTCTCCTAAGTTTCAGTAGTCCAAGATCGTCCATTTGTGCTTCACCATCACAATCTCTAACATTGTTGAAATGCAAATAAATTACTTGCAAGAATTATTTTGCAGGGTTGGATTTGACCGTATGATGTGAAATCACATAGTCTACAAGAGTACAGTATTTATACTATTGCCTCTGACTAAACATGCAGAGTCAAAGCTAATACAATTACATGAACAAAATGAGCAATTTTTGCACTTACAGGTGCAATAATTTACAACAAATGGATTGTTTACACAGTGAAAAAATGTTACAAAATATAACATTGAATCATAATCAGTCTGTCTTGTGGTGAGTAGCCAGTAGTACAGGTAACATCACAAGGCTGTTGCAGTTGTCACAGCTTTGAGGAATACCTTGATAGGGAACCAGATACATTTTTGTGTCTTTTGCAGATTTTTACCAATGCTAACTTCTCACTCAAAGTGTTTATATACATATACCTCCACTTTTACTATCAAGATCCTCCATCCTAGATTTCTCTCAGTGAATGATTAAGTAGTTAACTTTTTTACATGAAAGGTAATTTGTGTGTGTGCACATGCTCATCTGTGTTGTGTTGTGTATGTGGGGGAGTGCTGTCTCTCTAACAGTTGGTGTTTATTTTGTTACAGACAGCGGAGGCATGTTGGACCGGCCCTGCACCCTGACTGGAAGCCCAGAGAACATCGAGTAAGTCCCATCAGTCAACGTAACTGTAACAGTCGCACTGAACTTCTACAAATGTGTTGAATTTAGATTTGAGGTCATGGTCTGTTGTGGTGAATAGTCGTTTCACATCTTCTTTAATCAGTCATTGAATCACTCAACACTTCTTTCACGTTCCGCTAAGCAATATGTGACACAGGAAAGTTTTTGTGTAGGATCTGTAACTGTGATGAGATTTGTGAGGAAATCTGTCTCAAATCCCTGCCTCTGTGTTTGTCAACCCCCAGTCAGGCCAAGAGGCTGCTGAGTGAGATAGTGGAGCAGTGTCGGTACGGTCCGGGCTTCCACAACGAGATGGACGGCAACAGCTCCATCCAGCAGATCCTGATCCCCGCCAACAAAGTGGGCCTGGTCATCGGCAAGGGAGGAGAAACCATCAAACAACTGCAGGTATGGCAGCAGGTCACGCCGAGTGCGTTTACATGCACACTGATAGAGACAGAGAAACAGAGAGCTAGAAGGACGGCGTTTGGTAAACTGTTTTGCAACCAGAAATAGTGCAAAGTAATGAGATGCAGAAACCTGTCCATATGAAAATAAGCTCTGTGCTTATTGTTATGTTAAAAATCCTAAACAACCGGCAGGAACTTTGAGTTTGACGTCACTTAAGGAGAGAAATCCAACTATGACTGAATCATGTAAACTGGGATTTTCCCAGTTATCGCATTACTAGGGTGCATGTAATTATTATTATTGCCATAACCTGATTATTCCTAGTTACCGGTAATTGGTGTGCATGTAAACGCGCTCAATGGTTTTGGAGGC
Source organism: Centroberyx gerrardi (assembly GCF_048128805.1). Classification (NCBI taxonomy): domain Eukaryota; kingdom Metazoa; phylum Chordata; class Actinopteri; order Beryciformes; family Berycidae; genus Centroberyx; species Centroberyx gerrardi. Next base: position 17,745,536 of record NC_135998.1, on the reverse strand, counting down.
TGTTACTTTAACTTATTACGCAAACAGTGAGGAAGTAAGGCAGTGCTTTGAGTATTATCTTGCCTCTTCTTGCACCTCCTAGTATCCGCCTGTGTGATGCACCACAGGAACCTGAGATGGTTTTCTACCAGGCCAAATAAATTAGTTTCACAGTTTCTTTCTAACACAGTGCTGTGTAGTGGACAGCTAAAGCCTAGCAAAGCACACCTTGAGCAGAAGTGCAACAACCTGTAGTGATTTTCACTGACTGATTACAAGCATTAGTAATTCATTTTGAGAATGTGCTAACACAGAACTGATTTGGGTGCTGCTTTTTTTTGGTTCTTATATGCCACTTTATTCCAAAGAAAACTGTAGAAATATTTCTTTGCACAGACTTCTACTTTTTAAGACCTTGTGACCAGGTGGTAATCTAATCAAACTGCATTTTCCATCTATTTTCACAAGATTTAGATAAATATTATTTCAGCATCAAGTAGTGGTCTACAGGTACTCTCCTCTTGGTATAGCTCATCCTCACCAATATGACATATAATATAAACCCTATTCTTTTCGAAGTGGCAGAATTTACACCCACCCTTCAAAGTGAGTGGGGATTTGGGCCCCAGGTAATGCTTTGGTGTGTGTGTGTGTGTGTGTTTTTGCTCCTCTCTGGATGTGCCCCTGCAGGAGAGAACAGGAGTGCAGATGATAATGATTCAGGATGACCCCATGCCCACTGGAGCAGACAAGCCCCTGAGAATCACTGGGGATCCCTACAAAGTGCAGGTCAGCCTCGCAGAAGCTCAGTGTGCACCGCTATCTTTCCAGTTTACACTCAATTTTACACATTTTATGCCTCCAGTGTTCCATTCAAAAATTTGAAGACCTCTGTTTTGCTTTTGCTTTCTTTCTGCTCTGGAAAGTACTTATGCTACGTGTCACATGTTGAGTGAAAATACCCAAAACACAATAAACAGTAACAATAACAGTTTGCTAAAATCTATTATTGATTCTAAAGCTTTTTCTGTGATCTGCGTTCGTCTCCAGCAAGCCCGTGAACTTGTGGTGAAGCTCATCCGGGACAAGGACCAAGGGGAGTTCAGAGTTGGAAGGGGAGACTTTGGATCCAAAATGGGGGGCAGCAGCCTGGATGTAAGGGCTTGTTTCTCTGCTTTCCTAATGTTGGACCGCCGAGTTGATTCTGACTAATTCAGACAAAATAAAACATCAGAGAAATAACAGAGCTTACAGTTTAAATCTCTCTTGAATTCCTTCTCTCTCTGTGTCCTCTTTGTCCAGGTGGTTGTGCCCAGATTTGCTGTTGGCATCATCATCGGCAGGAACGGAGAGATGATCAAGAAGATTCAGAATGATGCTGGGGTCAGGATCCAGTTCAAACAAGGTAGAAAGTAGAAAAGTGTCATTTTTTTAATCTTAAAAATGTCATTCTATATGATGCACCTCAAGCTTCAGTTTACAAATCAAAAAGTAGAATTGCTTTATTTAAAGGAGCATTTTTTTTTTCTGTCCAGACACATTTTTAGGCTCAGTTTTCTATAGAGACAGACGTGGCCACAGTGGGGCATCATTCTGTTAATGCACCGACCACATTGCCACAAAAAATAAGTTGAAATGTATCAGTAGTAGGCAATAGGAAGCAGTTTGAGGTGGACGGCCTCAGCTGGTCTCTCTCGGTGGGAGTCTGAGCGCTTGACAGCCGATATAACACGTAAAATCTACATCCGGCCATCGATGAGCTCCGGGCAGAGCTCGACAACCATCAGAATTCATGGGCTTTTTGGGCAGCACAGAGTGAAGTTCAAAAGTTCAAAACATATCAGCTGACTGTTGCTTCCTATACTTCTTGGTTTGAATTTAAGTTTATTAAGTATTCACATGGCAGCTGACAAGTCATCTGAAATGCATGAGCATCACAATAGTGTTTAGTTTAAAAGGTACACATCATGATAAAAATGAAAATAATAAATAGTCACATAATAAATTATAAAAACATTGTGAGATAAAAAGACATTTTAGCACATAGCCAGGTAAAAAACTGCACCAAAATAGTGTCTGTCTTTGTCTCTATCTCTGTCTGTCTCTCTCTCTGTGGACAGAGAGGAGGTGGACATGGTAAAAGTGTAGAGTATATTTGTCACAACTTGAGTATTTGTTAGTGTGTACCTATGTAGTCCTGAGGCTGATATGACAGCAGCTGACAGCCTCTTCTGTTCCTCTTCTGTTCCCTGTCCAGATGACGGCGTCAGCCCTGAGCGCATCGCCCAGGTGATGGGCCAGCCGGACCACTGCCACCATGCCGTCCACCTCATCAACGAGCTGGTTCACACAGCTCAGGTATGTGCTCCGCACTGTTTACTTTGGGCGGAGATTCATCAGATGACAAACTGCTTCACTTTGACAGTCGCGTTGTTGACGGGGCTCAAAATTCTGCGCCTGATTGCAGAAATAGCGTGTATTTCTTATAAATCCTGCATAAATGTCTGGCATAAAGCGGGGAAATCCCACTGATATATTTAGAATGAAAACTGGTTTGCATTAATAATTTACAGTTGAAAATATAATTGTGAGGGCTGCTCTCTGTACGCTACATATTTCCAGTTAAAGGTTATTTTAGGGGTGTGCATGTGTGCTGAAATGCGAGAGGAGACGTCATTTACGCGGTGACCCTCGAAAATTCCTTTTTTTTTTAATATATATATTTGCCATCATTTTTTTTTAACGAAGGAAAAAGATACATTTCCAATTTTTATATTATTTTTACTTCAGAACCTCTTCTTTATGGACACAAAAGCAGGGATTGAAGTTCTCCGTCGCTACGACGGATTTCCGTCAATTGGATTCCAGAGAGGCCATGTATGAGATCAGTGTAGATCCGAAGGGGGGAAAAAAGCGAGGGGAGGGGGGTGTTACGGGACTTAGGAATCGCGCTGCCAGGTGATAGGTAGCTGATTTGAATAGGCATACAATCTACTTGGATGTCGGTAATTATACGTATATAGCCTATATTTCTCGTTAGGCCATAATATTCTCGAATGCCTAATCCGTCTTTTGACTAGAATGCTGATAACGTAGGCTTGGCTCCCCATGTCCATTTCAGATAGGCTATAGCTGTAGGCTATAATGTTATAATGTTCTTTTAATAATGTCATTTTATTTACATTAGCCTACTTATGAATTTTGCCATACGATTGTCTACTATCAGTTCCTTATGTTGTAATGGAGACGGATCGGGTAATGGAGCCCTATAGGCTAGCCTACTGATGCTGCTGGAGGGCCTTCTCTTAGGCTACTAATTAAAGCCACAAACTGAAAATCATACACTTCCTTTCTTGACAATATAACAATAATATGTATAATAACGAAACAATTGGAGACGATAATATAGCCCCACGGTGTATTGAAGTAGGCTAATCAATTAATCACGTCTCGGCGGACGTGCGCACATTCAATTTTAGTCTACACACAAGCCAACGTTAGATTAACACCAAAATATACATTTATAAACGTGACAAAATACCCCAAAACCCCCAAATTACGAGAGTCTTAATGTCCAGCAAGCAATAGAAATAGTTCAAATACTAATCAAGATTGCAATCAAAGTCAAAGTTTGTGACGAAGAAGGAGCGAGAAGCCACAGTTCAAAAAGGAGCAAACTGCAATCTCACCACTCCGACGAACGAGAAGAAAGCAATCCTTTTGCAACCACCCACATCTTCCGACCGAGAATAATCCACAAGGAAAGTTTATTCCAGCAGCTAAGAATCTTGACAGTTTGCAATTAGATGAGCCCGAACGCCGTGTTCACCTGCATGCGCACGCTAATTTCCCCTCATCCCTATAGCACTTGGCCTGTGAGGACGTTCTATCCGTCTTCATTATACAATATAATCAACTGATAGCACACACAATGCATAGCATAATTCAAGAGTAATGGAAAGAGAATAACACGTTATTATTAAAAGAAAATAACATGCAGATAGACTTTTAATGGGTGGCCATTATAGTGGGACATAGGGGTTTTGAAGGGTTTTGTCACGTAAGATAAATGTAAGATAAATAAAAACATAATATGCACTGAAAAGTTATGTAGATGGTTGATTATTTGTATGACTCAAAACTGAGTCAAGCCTTGCAAAAAGTATCAGTTTTATTTCATAGATTGAAAACAGCATTGAAATTACATAAAAGCAAACTGGCAATAGAAAAGCTGTTCAAAAGCATCTTCTTCCCTTAAAATGCTATTGGTCTCGAGTATTTAAATAAAGTGTAGGTTAAAGCCTTTTTACAACTTGATGGCTGCATTAGAGAACAGCAGCAATGGTTATGCGTGGGGTGGTGCTGAAATCTCATAATTTTACTTGTTTAGCAGGCGTCGAGGGCTAAGGGCGTGTACACACTGTCCGCCTTTTCCCAGCTGCCTCCGCCTTTTTTACTTGAAAACCTATGGGAAGCGACCGCACGGCGGAAAAAAAGCAGCGCGGCACCCGCCTTTTCTAAAAAGAAAAAAGCCGGACAGTGTGTACACGCCCTAATGTGGGGGCCTCCTCTGTAACTTGTTTTACAAATTGTAGATGGGGAATATGACTTGGCCTGGAAAAAAAAATTCACTCAGATTTTTTTTTGCTTTAATCCCTGCAAAAGAGTGGCTTCCTGCCATGTGTCACACAGTTGGTTTTTGACCTTTGAAAACATGTCAAATTTGACTACTTAATTCTGGAGTTATATTCACAGGTTATTATTTAAGACAATAAACCACCCAGGTCCTTGTAAATGCATAGACACCAAGATATTTTTATTTTTAACCAGGAAGTAAAAGGATATTGAGGCCACTGCCATAGGCACACATCACAAAATCAAGTGCTAAAACTGCCAGAATCTTGTAGTCTACCTAGAAGTCTCTCTGTAAAAGAAAAATGGTGGAGCTGCTACCTTTCTTAGTGTTGACTTTAGACTCCTAAACTTGCTCCAAATCATAGGTGAAAATTCTGGGTCGTTTTGACCCCCCACACTACAAAATTGGGGGAAACTCAGTAAATAATGATCAGTGAGCTTTAGTATTTGGGCTTTCTTCATCATTTATGTATATCTTCTGCCAGGAAAAAAATTATCAAAATCAAAAATTTGAGCCGGGGAGCTCTGGTTGAAGGAATGACCCAATAGAGCTATCAGGATTCAGTAAGATTCTGACATTATCTAACTCATTTATTTTAACACAGGAATTACTTTTGCTTAATTCAAATAAAATGTCAACTTAGAATCATTAGATCATCCTACAGGGGCTTTAAAGAAAATAGAACACACACACACACACAAAGTAAAAGTGTGTGTGTGTGTGTGTGTGTGTGTGTGTGTGTGTGTGTGTGTGTGTGTGTGTGTGAACGAATTGACTGATGCAAACACATCAGGGGTCAAAAGGTGACAAAAACCCCAAAGACACATTATAGCTGGGGGAGTGCGGGGCATGTCCTGCCGGAGGGGAAAGTTTGAGAAATTAGTGTTTAAAAGTTTAGGTCAAGTTAGTGTCACTACAAAATCATTCTGAGGTTAAGTTTGGTTCAAAGGACAAACATTTAAAATTAAAGGGGATGAACAGAGGAGGGTCAAAAACATGAAGTATTAAGTATATCACTTTAATAAATACATCTAAATTGTTGCTTTGAGCCATCAGGTCGCTCCGAGTGTAGAGACACGGAGGGAGAAAAAAGATGCAGAAATTAACACCTGTAGTAACTTCTGAGTCACTGTTGAATCGGGTTTCCCCGGTCATGAAACGGCCGGTACTATTTGCCTTCAACAAGCACACTGATTACTTGCTGCCAGTGTCAGAGTCCCCAAGAGACTGGACAGTTTAATTGGCAGTCCTCAACAGATATCTGATGATGTGGTGTTTTTTCCAACATGAAAATATACCACAAGCTAATCAAAGTGTGTGTGTAGTGATCTGCCCAATGAATGAAGATTTCTCATAGGACTGTTTTTATTTTTATCCTACAATGTGTGACCTATAATTTAGAGTTTATAATAGAGAGTCGACAGCTTTGGCCTGCTCATGCGTGAACTACCATTTTATCATTATTTGATAAAAAGGCAGCCAAAAGATGATGGACTTCATGAACCCCTCACTGATGAGGTGAAACAATTAGGGTTTTGTTTTTCTCTCTCTTTTTTCTTTTTTTTTGTAAACAATCAGGAAAGGAGGTTGTTGTTGAAACAAATCTTGTTGATAGAGTTTAAACCAGACTTTATAAAAAAAAAATAATAATTATGCCACTGTCATCACATATTGGCAAGGGACAATATAATACTAAATATAATAAATAGTCACATTATCTCATGCAGTGGTTTGTGCTGTTGCTTTTCTTCCTTCTTCAAAGGTCACTCACATTGTCAGCTCACACATTCTTCTTATGGAAGTGTAACTAAAACTTACGATGATACGGCAATTGTTGAATTCAAAAGTTGCGTTTGACTCTTAAAGTGCTGAACTCATTTGAGACTGCAAAGAATTCCATCGTTATATATCTATATAACTGATTATTGGCTGAGTTGATGCATATTTTGTGGTAATATATTTTCAGGAGTGAAAATTTATAATGTCTTTGGACTTAAATGTCTCAAATTTCTAAAGATGAACAACAATATAAGAGACAACCAACACAAGAAAATCTGGAGAAAACTGAAATAGTAGCTCCAAGATTGAAAATCTCCAGTGAGGAAAAAAAAAAAAAGTAAACTCTTGAGCTGTATTACACAAAGTCCAAGGCAGTCTAAATCAAGTAAAGGAGGGACGAGACTAAAAGCTTGAAATTTAAAAAGCCTTTATAAACATGGCTTAGAGCCAACAGGTTTCGACCATAAGGACAAGAAAATCTGGCATGGTGAAGGAAAAATAAATATTTTGTTGTTTTATTGGTAAGTCCATCAGAATATTGTTATTTCCTTGACCTCTCCAGCAAATGTTTTTGTTTTAGCCAGTGGCAGCCAGACTGAAGCTCTCCCTGGCGCTTCATGTGTCTCCTAACTCTTTGTCTCCTCGTCCCGACAGGAGCGAGACGGCTTTGGGGGCATGTTGGGACGCAGAGGCCGCAGCGACTGCAACATGGGGGGGGCCAGCGGGCTGCAGGAGGTGACGTACGCCGTACCTGCCGACAAGTGCGGCTTGGTGATTGGCAAAGGTGAGGAAAGTGTTCTCATCAGTGAAACCGGGTTTTTGTCACGTGCTGAACAGATTTAAACACCTGTTGATGTTGTAAGGATCTCGATGAACTTGATTTTTTCTGCTTCGTATATGCAGTTCAGTCTTTTTTTACTACTAGCTTAAATATAATACACAAACTGCTGATCAGTGTGTGTGTGCTTAACCGTTTTCTCAATGTGAGGTCTTCTCCTCTGCATATATTCCGTTATATACTGACGTGACTTGCAGAGAACTTACATTTCATCAGTGTAAAACTACATATGAACAGCTCAAATACAACATGGCCAATTCACAAGATAGTTTTTTCCCTTTCATAAGTGAACGCCATTTGGTCTTCTTCCACTGCGTGAAACTGATGAGAAGAGGGGATGAGTGACCACCCTCCTATTCTCCCTCCAGGGCTCATGTATACAGCACAAGTGGCATTCATTGGTTTCACTAAGGGCTTAATGACGGGGATAATGCGTGTAATGTGACATTAATTGTTAAAGGTGCATAATAACAGCCCTCAATCATGTGGAAGGCTGCCTGGCATCTAATGAGGGCCTTTCAGCCCAATAGAGTGCAGCGAGGGAATGAAAAGGAGGAATTAGCTTATTGGCTATTCATGCCCACTCTATTGCCAGCTATTTAAAAGTCATTGACCATTGCGTTGGAAGGAGCTCTGTATGTGTGTGTGTGTGTGTGTGTGCGCAGTATATGTGCATGCATGTCCCCTCAGTGTCTGTGTGTGTGTGTGCGTGCGTGCAGTGGTGGGCGGGGTCCGAGGGGGCCTCTTTACCTAAGATAAAAACACGGCAATAGAAATGTCAAGTGGCTTTTGTGCATGTAGTGGGGCGAGGGAAACAAATAAACCTGGGCGTTGCGTCCCCCTTTCTCTGCATTAGCATATGAAGTGGGCCAATATGGTGGAGATGGCGGTGGGTCTGGGTGCTGTCAGCCATCCCTTAAAGGGTGCGGTGATTAATATCTTTACGATGCCATATGCAGCCCATTGCCCCTCTGTTTTGACCCCCCTGCACACACACACTGCTTGATGAATCAAGCCACCCACCAACCTGCCCCGACTTTATTACGGGCTAGAATTCAGTGCAAGAGGCATAACAAGCACGCTATAGTAGATATATAGTGATTTTACTGTGCGAAACAGTCCCATAAGGGTTTAAAATCTCATATTGCAGACTAATAAATTCTGTCTTTTGGTTTTGGAAATTTGCTAAACCTTCTTAGGTGCAACTTTTCAGTTTAAATATCTACGGTAATACTTCTTTTTATCTCTAGCCTGGAAAAGTAAAAGAGATGGCAACCAGGCTAATAATGTTTAACAGAAACTGCCATGCACAGAAAACATAAGTCTATTTTCATTACTTATACTTTTTGAGTGTTGGACGTAAAGCTGCAGTCGCACTGGAAATTTCCATGTTACACATTCTCTTCATGTTACTTTATTTTCCCTTGAGGCCTTAGCGCTTTTCTTTTTTTTTTCTTTTTTTTTTTTCACACACCAGCAGCTAACCAGTCCCTTGGCTTGGCCCTAAATGCCGTCACCAGTTGCACTTTTGTATCCCCTCCTTTTCTCCAGCTCACTAAACCAGTCTCATTAATAAGGCCCGTATTATCTGTCCTCACTACAGCCCAGTCCATGAAATGAATAGTCAGGGTCTTCATTGGTCTCTGCTGTCTGACTAGAGGAGCTCATAATGGCTTCATTAAGGCAGAAGTTTCATTTGGTTGACAATGGGTTAATGGCCCATGTGCAGTCTGTTGGCAGCAGGGAATAGGCTACGGGAGGAGGAGAGGTTTTTGATGAGCGTTTTCATTCCGAGGTCAGCCAGGGTCATCCGAGTGTCAGCCACCAGTGAACAAATGTGTAATTGATGTTGGGACAGCCCCGGTGTCCCCCCGGGAAGCACCCTCAGCCTTTTCGTTGAAATGGGCATTGGGGTGGGGGGTGGAGGTGGGGGGGCAGTTGTATTCCCCCGTACACTCCCTCCCCTCATCACAGAGGACAACACAGAGTCAAGAATGAAAAGGGTAAAAGAGAGACAAACGATATCCCAGAAGGAGGATACGCTTCAATTTTGGCCCTTTTCTCCTGCCAGCTATGTTTCATTTCTCCCTGCTGGTGTAATTGCTCTCCCCACACGTCGGGAAGCTGGCATCTGATTCGGAGGAGCTGGGTGGGGGGGGGTGGGAAGATGTCTTCTTTTGTTTCCTGATTTGCATGGATGTTAAGATAGAATGGTAGATAAGTGGTGAGACACATGCCGTCATCTCATAAGGTAGCACTATCACGCCATTTCTGTCGGGCGAGTCCACATGGAGCGGGGACGGTCCCGTAAAAGGACAGTGCGAGTACATTAACACTCTAAAATTCTTAGGTCGGCCGTGAATTTGTACAAAAACAAGTATTTCGATTGCTCGGATCGTTGAAAATTCTTCATTGCTTGATTTTTGTTTTTTTCCCAGGTGGAGAAACCATCAAGAACATCAAAGAGCAGTCCCGTGCCCACGTGGAGCTTCAGAGGAACCCACCGCCCAACACCGACCCCAACGTGCGCATCTTCTCCATTCGAGGCACCCCGCAGCAGCTGGATAAGGCCCGCCAGCTGATCGATGAGAGAATTGGGGTAGGTGGTCTGGGTCTGCCCCCCCCCCGGTACCCCCCAAAATGCTATTGTCTGGGCTGATATTCATGAGCGCACATGTCAATGCGGGGAGCTGCCGGGGTGAGCTGGGTTCCTGTGGTCCCGGTGGCCAGCAGGATGTCACCAGGGGTTAAACATGAAGAATCCATCAAATGGACTTAATGGAGTGCATCAGCGCCCGGCCCTGCCCTTTGACCTTGCCTGTTGGCTCCTTTTTAAACACAAGTGTGGTCTCTCACTCGCCTCCTCTTCCCTTTCTCTGCTCTAGGCCCCAGGAATGGGGGGCAACAGCAGTTTTGGCATGAATCCCTTCAACCAAGGACCAACCACTCCTCCTCAACAGTAGGGATCTTTGCTGAACTTCTCTCTTCCTCACCATGTCACATTTACATATAGTTTTACATGGCATCTGCTACATACTGGGTGGTTATTGTTGGCTCAGAGTATGTTGTTAAAGTATAAAGCAGTGTCTTCATTAAGAAATTAATGTTGAAGTCTGTTAAAACTGGAGATTGCTCAGACTCACATCTGTTTGTCTCTTTATTCTGTTTAAAGTGGGCCTCAGACGTTCATGACTGGAGGATGGGGTACAACATTTCAGATATGGCAACCTCAAGGGCAACAGGACCACAGTAAGTAAAGTAACACACCCCATTGTATCATTCTTTAGTCTTCTAAGTCGTTTGTTAATAAATATTTCATCATTTTTTCCCTCAAATTGTGTGTCTCCATTTCTGTTGTGGCCAAGAGCCGGGCCGTAACAATTTACAGATGTTCTGGGTCAGTGTTATAAATTCATATCTATTCTGGACAAGGTGCTGCTTAATTAATCATGAACCACCAGACCAGATATCTTAATGCAACAGGCAGTCAAGACAACAGATGCTAACCCAACTGGAAGATTATTTTTACCTTACTGAGCGAGGAAACAACAACAGTTCTCCTCTCCAACATAGTTGCCAGTTTCAATTGTCCAATTGTTTCATTGCTCATGAAATGTAATCTCAGGACACACTGAGGCTAGTTTTACAATTTAATTTTGTATTGCTGCAGTGTATTCAACTTCTTCTGCAGACTGGGATGAGATGTTCACATTCCCTGTGGCTAACCACCTCTCTTCTAGATGGAGAGGGTTTAAATTCGCTGTCGATGGAAGTCGTTAGGAGGAGGAATTGGCGATGAGAGCAGAAGGTGGAAGAGTTAGGAACCAGGCCCACTTTCAGTAACTGTGTTCTCAAACAGTGTGATCTGTGTCTGGTTTCAGGTCACAATGGATCCCAGACGGGCCAGATGGACTGGGAGCAGTATTATAAAAAGCTAGGCAAGTGTCACTCAGGGAGAGAAGAACAGGGTTAGTTTTTATCACTCTTCCCCCTGGCCCGTTTCGTTTTGCTGCCATGCTCTCAGGAAAATATTGTAGAGTTTCTGAATTTTTTCCTATGCTTATTGTTTACACTTGCACCCAGTTTTTGATGGTAGTGTATCCTATTGTGTTGACTATCCTCCCCTTTTATTGGTTCACACTGCCATTGTAGAATTTTATGTGCATTTTAACAATAGCATGCTATCTCTTTAAAATTTTTAGCATAAATCATGGGTGCTTATCCTAAACTTGAACATGAAACTTGGTTTGAAAAGTGGAAAAAGCTGTATTTAACACATGATACTTATAAAATACAAATGAAATGGAAATGTAATTGGAATTTGGACATTTTAAACAAAGTCCCCTAACAGAAAGTGCAGCGCTAAATGTTTATAAAGTATGTTTGCATCAAGTATGCAGGCAGTGATTGCTCCTCTGTTTGCTCTCAGGTCAGCAGAGTCAAACCCAAAGCTCCGGCCCCGAGTACAGCAAAGCTTGGGGTGAGTACTTGTGACTCCATGTACGATTTAAATCCTCCGTCGACGATAATGCCTCGGTGTAGTTTTCCTAGCTCCTAGTTACTCTCCTTCCTCACTGCCTCTTGTCCTCCCTCATCCCGGTCCAGGCCAGGCTGCCGGCCCTGCGTCCCAGCAGAGCTCTAATCCTGAATACAACGCCTGGGTTGACTTCTACCGGCAGCCGGTGGCCTACTTCAGCCAGGGCGCACAACAGACACAGGCCCCCGGCCTTCAGGTGAGACCCAGCGCCTCAACGAAATATCACACCTTTGATTACGGTGGAGACATCGTTTAAGTTCAGCTGTACTGATCAGCTGTTAGGGTTTTATGAGAGGCAGTACTGGTGACGTTGGTAAATATTCTGTAGATCTCCAGTCTGTGCGAAATGATTAACAAACTGATGTCCTTCTTTTACAGGATCATTAGAGAAGATGCCCTAGTTAAAGACTTGAATCACTGAGAGGATGAAAACAAACCTTTTGTAACAGAGGTTTCTAGATTTGCAACGCCTTGAAGACTTTTTTTTCTTAGAGAAACACTAGCTGTAGGATGACTTATACAATAAAATAATATTTCTAAATCAGGAACATTTACTTGTTACTAAATACTTATATATATACACCGTTATTTTGAATGGACAGTATCTGGGATCCCTTTTTGGACTTGAGAGAGCTGTTTTGTTTTCTATATTTTCCTTTTTGATTCAGATTGTACCGCCAAAATGAACCCAGGAGTTGTAACATTTCAAAAGGCAATATAATCTATTTTTTCTAGTTCTGTTGCAATGAAATCATAATTATGGGCTTAGCAGTCTTGAATACATTTGTTTTATGTCATAAGATGTTTAAAAGAGTGTGTAAAATATGTTTCTTTTCCTTTTACATAATTCAGTGAAATGAAACTGTGATGTTTTGTTACAGCAAATGTATTTTTGTTACAAGGTAAAAAGGAGTGATGTCAGCAAATGGCAGTCAATTCCTAATTTAATTCCTGTTGTGCTTTGTATGCTGTTTTTCATTGTCATTTTATTGTACTCTGGTTTAAAAAAGGTGCAATATCTTATTTCACTTTTGAAACAAAGATGGGTTCTCTAATATTTTGACAGACTTTTAACTTGTAGTTTTAAGATGTATTTTTTTGGCATATGGAAATGTAATGGATAATTTATTACAGTGATCTGATATAGGATTTAGGGGGATGTTGCAAATAGTTTTTTTTTTTGCCTTTGCTATCTTGTAAAACTATGTATATATGCTCATATATTTGACTAGTTTATTTAAAAATATATATTTCATATAGATATGAAATGATATTTTTTCCTGTAGTCATTATCGCAGGAAAACTGTCCCTCTTTTTCTGTTCTGTTTTCATACTGAAAATGTTCAAAGATGGTGAATGTGTAATTTGAAATTTGATGTTGCATCTTGCTATGGAGAAAAATAAGAAGTGGTAGATTTTTGTGTATGTTCTGTACCTGAAATATTCAAGACTGCTAAGCCTCTGGAATTCTACCTGTGTAATAATTAATTGTAGTTTCTTTATTTTTTTTTTTTTATGTTTTAAGTATTATGATCAAAAATTGTCTTATTTGGTACCACCCAGTTCCCTAATGCCCGTTGAGTTCGCAGTGTGGACTCAACTGGGCGTTGGACTCAGTCCAATGCTAATGACTTTTTAATTCATTTTTTATTTCTTGTGTGATCTAATATAAATGATGCATTCATTATGGAAAAAATGATTCTAGTATTAACTTCATTTCTTAATGAAAAGGGATATAATTTCAAAATGTCTAATTATGGTGTTTTTTTTCCTTATGTGTACAGTTAACCATGTATTAAAAACATCAACACTACCTTTATTGTGTACTGTTAAGCTGATTTTCTTTTTTGACATTATGAAAGTTTGGATTTCTTTTGTGTTCTTATTTAGTTTCACATTTGAAACTTTTCCTAAGAGCTCTATTGTGTTTATACTAACAGATTACACACAGACGATATGCAGGTCATCTGTATGTTTTCATATGTTTTATAAGCAGAAAATATATATTTTCTCTTGCAAATTGCCAGTTCACAAATTCAAATAAATTTTCCACAAGCCTCTCTTGTGGTTGAAGTATACAATCTTTATTAGTTCTTAAGGTTAACTGCAACACTTCATTTTAATGTAGAGTTTCATACTTGCAGGTACAAACCTACAAACACATCTTAATAATTTTGTCAAACTCTAGGCATAATTCAGGACATTATCTGTATCACATCTATTCTAATAATAACATATTGATGCCAGTATATCAGTAATTTAAGTTTTTGGAACAACAATCATCAGTAATTTTCTTACTTTGTCTTCCTCCACAGATGTATAATTGTAATGGATACAAGTGCTTTAAAAAGTTAGCACTCATTTGCTTGTTGAACAGGTTTTCAGATTAAAAGCAGTGGACAAATACGTAAAAAACAAACACCCTGACAAACATCTATTCTTACCGTTTCACTTTAATGTGGGGAATAGTTTTTTGATCACTAAATCTTCATCAGAGCGTTTCTATTTGGCAATGAACTGAGGAGTTATTTTTCTTTTTTACGTGAAGGTGTAAAAGGAACAAATAACTAACAAGTTGTATCTGTCTTCAGAGTGTGGTAAAAGTTAGTGACACTGTGGTATACAGTGAGATATTTTTATATGCTGGGCTTTCTGGGGAGATTTTGGTGTGTGTATGTATAGGCTACACTCTATCATACTGTCATGGGAGTCTGTTAAATCCTCAGTCAGAAAAGGCTTTTTCCTACATGATATAGTGTATTATCCATAGACTGTAGATGATGGGTATTATAGGTATTATCGACATCTAAACCTGGGTCTGTTTCCACAGGCTCCCACTGTGAATATTCCTTAAACACTCTGTTCAGAGTCTTAATGGCTACATGACTCACACAGTCGAGGATAAAACTAGACACTGCCTATTCTTAACTTGTTCAAATGGGGAAGTCTATTTTGTGATCCAAACATTAGTCTTTTTTTTGTTTTTTTCAAATTAACAATATCTTTTTGTTTTACAGGATTAAAAAAGCATGTTTTTTGTCTCTTTTCTAGTACTGCTCCCTCCTTTTAGAGAGCCAACAGAATACAGATATGCTTGCTCAGAATTTGTAGATTGCCTTTACTTGGTATCTGTTATGCAGTGGATCCCTAAACCATTCCATGTAATGTTTCCATCATCATTTCCCTCACATGTGACCGTCCTCGTCCTCCCTGTCCAGTGAGATGTCCTGGTCCCCCCACCCCCCTCCCAAGCCAGCAGCTTTGTCACTGTGCAGCTTTGCCCTCAGCAGGGAGGCTCCTGCCGCAGCGGACCTGCACGGCCCCATACTGCCCTTCGCATTGATGCTGTGCAGCTGTTTCCAAATCCAGCCCTTGATTTTGATCCTCTTCCTTTTTAATGTGCCGGCCCTGTGGACATCTCTGGCCTGGTGGTCCATTGTGGCCGCGATATAATTTAGTTGTTCACAGATCATTCCCAGACCGAGGTTGAGAGGCACGATTATTTAAAGGCCGTTCTTGAGGAGCCCTTCTCCTTCAATGGGATCTTTATGCTACAGTATTTGAAACCTAATCCTTATACATTGTCATATTGTAGCTTTTATGGTACAATCCTGGTCCGAGGGATATATATATATATATATGTATGTAATATGATTCATATTTAGACTTCTGAAAGGGATGTAGACAGTTTCTTTAGGTGTGTTGGTGTAGAGGCTCAATCACTGCACTGCATCACTCCTAAATAGCCCCTCTTTATAGCAATGAATAGTTGACTCAATGAGCCTTATTGATCTGTTTATGGAGTGTCTGTGTTTTCACTGTGTTTTGCCATGCCATATGGAAGAGGCCAATACCATGAGGCTGAAATAATCTGATGCAGATGCAGTGCAAGGATCTGATGCTCCAGTACCAAATTAATTCAAAATGTTTTAATGTGGCACTGCCGGAAGGTTTGAATCAAAGTATGACTCATAACTCTATTCCCAGCTATCTGTAGTAGTGAAATATTTGAGTCAGCAGGACATGGGTGAGCTCTTTACCTTTGTATCAACTTTAAACAGTGTTACTTGCTGTGTAAATTATCTGGGGAGGGAAAAGCTCCACACTTTATTAATTTAAAGGAACACACACATACTGTACATGCTCAGCTAATTTGCTCCACCTCCTCCGCCCCTTTCAGAGGCTGCTGCACTTCCATCAGGCAGGCAGGTGTCCTGGCTCCCACTGGCCCGTCCGACACGGGGGAAGCCCCTTTGGGAGGGACTGCACCTCTCTCACCTTTGCATCAGATAAGCCGATCTACAGTATCCACCACACTGTGACAGCTACCTTAATCTCTTTTTAATGACCCTATGGAGGGTCCCGGGAGACTCCGCTCTGCCAGTCGCTCCCAGCTGGCAGCACAGGAGTTTGTTAGTGTATCTCACTCATCCAGGCCTGACGTGACTGAGTCAGCTGTGAGGAAGATGGATGCTGACTTCTCTCAATACAAGCTGCAGTCAGCCATCAGTGTGAATATCAACTTATTTTTGTTCTTGATCTGATTGGGTCTCCCAGAGTTGGAAGTGCATGTTGGATAATGGTTTTGTTATATAAATCAATAGAGCTGCAGCTGGACAGGAGCCAAGGAATAATTGAGCCACTTCTCTTTTATAGATACAACGGAAAGACTCGCATCACTAAAAGAAAATGGTTGATAGACTTGAGACAACATGGCGTGATTTATCATTTTATAAGGGTGTGAGGAAAAGTAGGAATGATGCAGGGCTCTTTGGAGTTTTTGTAAGTAGGGCCACTGCCTTCAACAAGCACTTTTTTTTTCTGGTGTATTCCTTTTTTAATTTAAGGATCTTAATACCTGGATTAGACAAGTATAATTTTCCAGACAACGTTAAAGAATTTAAAAGCCTTTTTTTTTTTTTTTTTCATTTATTGCATTTATTTTCAATTACTTTGTTGAGTTTGTTGTTGATAATTGTCAAAAGTTCTAAAATTTACTTCTGTTATAAACATCTTAGGCTTTCATAGTCTTATTTTCTTCGGGCTATTCGTTTTTTTTTGTTTTTTTTAATCTTGATAAGCATAAGCTCTGCTATTTATCCATAAACAAATGCTTTTCTTTGATAGGTTTCCCACCAACTCTTTGAAATAAAACAATTACCGCATTCTTTGTGCAATAATTGTCAATCATCCACATTAAATTGATAAGCTTTAAATAGACAGAATAATAGCTTAAATAGTTTTACAATAGAACGGCTAAGCAGGATGATTTGCTATTGCTGACATGCCCGAGGCTTTACCAGCTAGAAATAATGCCATAGGTTAATGCATAAATAAGCAAATCAAATCCATGCGTTACCCCAATTCAATTCATTTAATTCCTCTTTAATAAAGAGCGGCCCCACCCCCCTGTCCCCGCCATTTACCTCGGATTTGTGCAATGAATGCTATAAATGTAAATCAATCTAGATGAGAAAGAATCCCATTCACAGAGCAGAGAAATTTCATCTGGGAAAAGGAGACAAATGTAGGAGGGGCCCGCTCATAAAAAGCAGCTGTTTCACAGTAATCTTTTTTCGTGCCCTGTCACTCACCTTGCCTTTTCACTATCTCTGCGTTCAAAACTCTCCGCTATTGTATTTAGTTGCCATATCTTCTTTCCCATTACATTGCCATAGTCCATATTCGTCCAGAGAGCACAACTTGCCCATTTTTTCGGACAATCCCCTTGTAGTTGTTGGAGTGAAAGAGGAGTGCATGGATGTCAAATTGCCCTCAAAACACCATGAAAGATTGATTTGCAGCACTTTTCAGGCCCCTGACATTACTTGGAGGGGAGCTGAATAGGAAACCCCCGAGCCGGGGATGGAATAAAGATGTCCTCTCTGCTGGAAAAGAAGGAAAACTGCCCATTTACCCCCAGTCCATCAAGCCCGAAAAATAGGCAAGAGAGGAAAAAACACAGAGGACTGTGACTATTGAGAAGAAAAGGGCCGTATATACTCATCTAAACGTTGTCACAATACTGGGGGCTAAGAACATCCATGAATATTAAACCGCTTACCTCAACAAGGGCTAGAAAAGTGAACCACGTCAAAGCAGCTTTGCATTTTTTGCATGGGAACAATGCTGTAAAAACACGTCGAGCTTGTTTCCATTCTGTTATTCCCGCGCTAACTCCTCACAAAAAAATTAATATTACCACCGCATGAATACGAAATGCCTGAGAAAAAAATGTCGGGGCAACTCCCAGACCCGATGACCTAATTTTGGTGACAGAAACTTTCAAACTAATTGTCGCACTCGCAACTTGTTAGCGTTAAACTGACAGCGATGTGTTTCTGAAACACTTTCCGAGCACTGAGAACTGCCACATGCATTGTCTTCAGATATTGGGCATGATGTTTACACTACACGCCTAACTTTTATTAATTCATGCTGTTTATTGTAGGGCTACAGTCCATTTTAATTATTTTGCGCAGTAATCCAAATTCGTCTTATAACGGTTTTGGGCATATTAAAAGCTTGACTGGCACTATTTTGTAGTATAGGTGTAAAGGTTTTCGATCCAAATAGCCCAGAGGTATAGAGATAATGCATTTATGGTCACATTTAGTCAATCCACGTGCTTTTGGAAATTGATTCGAGAGTCGCATTAATTTAATGTCCAGTGAGTATTAAAGTAAATGATTAAAGCCCATTTATTAACCTACAACCGTGATTTGATAGGCTACATCTTTGGCCACACACACACACACACGCACACACACACACACAAACACACACACACATCCAGCCCCTCTCTCGCGCGGTGGAAGCGGAGCAGGACGGTCTAATAGCGCTCTTGTTGCGGTGCGGCAGGCAGCTCCGCACCATGAGGGGTGTGTCATTAATAAGTAATTAGACAGGGGTCACGCAGCCACTTATAAAAGAGACCCTCACCGCGAGGCAGGGCAACACTTTCCACGCAACACGCTCGAGGAGAGGGACGGAGTGTACAAGCCTGTGCGTCCACTGTGTATGTGTGTGTGTGTGTGTGTGTGTGTATTTTTTTCTTCTTCTCCCCCACTCACTCCAGAGGCTTCCCATCCACCGCCGAGCGCGACTTTTGCGGCATCAACTTTTGCGACATGGGCTCCGTGTTACCCGCTGACGCCTTGGCTCTCAAGTCTGGATTTAAGTGTCCGAGCCGCTCGCTGTCGGACATCATCACCTCGGACATTCTGCACAGTTTCCTGTACGGCAGATGGAGGAACGTGCTGGGCGAACACCTGATGGAGGAGCGGCAGAGCAGCATCAGCCCCAAGACCGCCTTCACCGCCGAGGTGCTCGCGCAGTCCTTCGCAGGAGGTAATTTGCACATTTGTTATAGTGTTATAGTTTCCTGAAAAGAGATTTTTTTATTTTGTTCTATTTTTTGGTGTCTGTTTTTGCTGTGATAGCCGCTTTGTATGGGAGGTTTTTCCAATGTGGGCCGATTCTAGTGAGTTTGGTGATGAGTGAATAGGCGATTTCTGTTTTTTATGTGTTTTTTAATTTGAAATATACCTTGTTGGGGTAAAACAAAATATATATATTTCTTTCCTTATTTTTATGATCAAAAAAAATCCTACATGCTACATCGGAGAATTTGCTGTAATTTCATAGGAGATCTCTAAATCGGTAGGGCCTGTTACTCTAATCAAAGAAGGATATTTTCTTTTCTTTTTTAAAAAATTGTGACAGCTAAACTTGGGACAAAATGCATGGCGTTTATTCCTAATATTCCTCGCGTCATTTCTAATCTCGATGAAGTCCCACATCCTGCTCTTCGGGAATGAGCCCAGAAGAAAGTGAGAATTAAGTTCCCATCTCTAAATTTATTTCCCAAGGGTTTCTGCGACTCACTTGTTGCCGTTTTTCCCCATTTTCCCCATTTTTGCTGCTTTTATTTCGACCCATTTAACGCATTAACCCGTTCAGGGCTTTGAGACCTCGCATTTAGAGGCTTGTTAGGCGTGTAACTGCTGCTGATTGAAAGACGAAGGGCATTAAATTCATTTGGTTAACTTTGTGCTTGACCTGGGAAAGTTTCCACTTAAACCTCGAGGAGAGAAAGGTTCCCTTTCTTTGAGATGTCCCGGGTTTTTATCCTGCATTCATCAATCTCCGGACAGTCTCTTTTCCTCTCTTGGCAGCTATGGGGCTCCGGAGCTTTTCTCTTTCTCTCTCCTTAAAAGATTTGCTGTTCCTCGCATAATGCACCGTGAAGGCTAAATCTAATGCTATTCATAGCATGTCAACCATCTAATCGCCTTTCCATTTTTTTGTTTGAGAAATTCCTGGGTCTTTTAAACAAGTCCTCGTTTCATTCAGTGCAAATTTATTGCTACAAAGTTCTTAAAAGGATAATGAATTTGGAATTAGCCGTTTCTTTTCCAGTACGGTTTAATGAATATCACATCTGAAGCATGACAAATTGCTGGACCCTGGGCAATAGAGGACCATTTAACCCCCATTCGGCCGGGCTTTTCGCAGTCCCAAATAAAAAAAATTCTTTGATTTCGACATTAAAGAGGCGCAAGAGGGGTTTTTTTTCTTCTCCTCTTCCCCCCCCCCCCCCCCATTCTCAATGCGGATGAAAATGCTTTCCGAGGGGGTTTCTCCTCACAACAAAAACTTTCACTTCAGCCAGATAATCGAATTAAACGGCGGATAAGGTGTAGCTTAATATTTCGTGACTAAAATAAGATCCAGTCCATTTACTGCTTTCAGGACTTCTCCAACAATCCTATTTCGTGAGAAGCATCGCGATCTGTTTACCCCGCCGAACAACTCTTTGACCACGACATTTAAATTCCCTGCTCTATCTGAATTACATTGATGGGGAGTTTTGCCCAATTTTTGAAAATCACTTTTAAGACACTGATGTAGGCCTATATACAGTATATTTCCACAAACATCTCAATTGTGCATGCATACACTTTAATCCCCCTAATTCAATATTTTACATGGGAATATTTCATCTTTCTTTATTATTTCTGCATGCCCAGTTTCACACATCTCCTCCCTGTGTCTCCGCAGAGGTGCAGAAGCTGTCCAGCCTGGTGCTGCCCAGTGAGGTGATCATCGCCCAGAGCTCCATCCCCGGCGAAGGCCTGGGCATCTTCTCCAAGACCTGGATCAAGGCCGGCACGGAGATGGGTCCCTTCACGGGCAGGGTCCTGTCCCCTGAACATGTGGACCTGCTCAAGAACAACAACCTCATGTGGGAGGTGAGCTATAAAGCCTCGGGAAGTCACTGAGGAAAAGCCGCACACGCAGCAGCCTTCATTTATCCAACCTCCAGGGGGATTTGAAGATCCTGGATGTGATGGATGCGACATGTGCAGGCTGTTATCCAGAATCCAGAGTGGTTTGAGGGTGGGCTTTAGAGTAACTTCATCCCCTGCATTATACTGAGTCCTGCTGTGTGTGTGTTGTGCGCTCAGGTGTTCAATGAGGACGGCACGGTGCGCTACTTCATCGACGCCAGCCAGGAGGACCAACGCAGCTGGATGACCTACATCAAGTGCGCCCGCAACGAGCAGGAGCAAAACCTGGAGGTGGTGCAGATCGGCAGCAGCATCGTCTACAAGGCTGTAGAGGTGAGAACCGACTCATTAGCTCCAAGCCGGTAGGAGAAGGGAGTCAAATATGCAAATATGCTCACAATCACTGGGTAATCTTAAATTGTCAAATCAGACATAAGTAGCAGAGTGAAATGTATCTGGACCACACTTGGATCTTTACTTGAGACCACCAAGTGCGGACGGACTGTCATTGTTCTGCATAATAGCACGACTTGCTGGCCAAAAGCAGAATTGCATATTTAATTCCAGTAATTTGGCAAAGATCACTGTCAGGATGTCAAGTCACAGAGCTGCAAACTGAAACCACCTGTTCATTAACTGACCCGTGGCCTTCCCTCCTTCCTTCTTTCCTTCTCCAGACCATCCCACCAGACCAGGAGCTTCTCGTCTGGTACGGAAACACCCACAACACATTCCTGGGAATCCCTGGCGTTCCAGGCACAGAAGACGAACACCTGAAGAAGAGCAGGAATGGTGAGGCTCTTTGCCCGAGGCTACACATGGGAGGAGAGGAGGGGAGGAGGGGAGGGAGGGAGAGGAGGGGAGGGAGGGAGGGAGGAGTGCTGATCACTATCAGGGTTATTAGGGCTCTTTAGGGCTTGTTTTATGTGTCTGTGGCTATTGTGGCTTTAGTGAAGAGATGGAGATCTTTGGGCCTTTTGTAGGATCTGACTGTTAGTTCACCAATAGGCCTTTCTACCTGACAGCTAACATAATAATGAATCCCTTCATTAGTCTCGTGTCCTTAACTCATGTTCCTCTTCTTCCTCGTTTCCTTTCCCAGAGGAGTCCCATTCGTGTGACGGCTCTTCCTCGTGCTCCCCCTCCTCCTCCTCCTCCTCCTCCTCCTCCTCCACCACCACCACCAGCAGCGGTCGCATGCGGTGCGTCATCTGCCACCGCGGCTTCAACTCCCGCAGCAACCTGCGCTCCCACATGCGCATCCACACCCTGGACAAGCCGTTCGTCTGCCGTTTCTGCAACCGCCGCTTCAGCCAGTCGTCCACGCTCCGCAACCACGTCCGGCTGCACACCGGCGAGCGGCCCTACAAGTGCCACGTCTGCCAGAGCGCCTACTCCCAGCTGGCGGGCCTGAGGGCGCACCAGAAGAGCGCCCGGCACAAACCGGTGGTGACCGCCAATGATGCGCCCTCCCAAGTGTCCCCTCCTCCTCCGCAGATGACGAGCATGCCGCACCAGCACCAGATGCCCATGGTGCACCACATCCCCACCATGGTGCTATGATCGCGCCTGCAGAGAGAGACAGTCATGCAGAACAACGTTGCACTTTAGATTAGGGCTGTAGAGGAGGAGCAAGACTGAGAGTGAGCTCCTGGGGAGGAAAGAGCTCATGAAGTAAATGGGTCGATGTGATAGTAAAGCGTTTCTCAAAGACATTTCAATTGGTTGCCTTATTTGTATTGCCGTTTTGTTTTTTTGGGCTACCATGTGATCAGAATTCCAATGGAACGACAGTTTAATGATTGTCTGTATTTTGGAAAGCTGAAATATACGGAATAAAAAAACAACACTATTTCAAGATTTTAAACACAATTTGTTCTTAATGTTTCTTTGTGTATTCTTTGTTAGTACCAAACAGGTGTCATATATCCATAGCAAATGTGAGACAAAACGTATTTTTTTAACATTTTGAATCGTCTTCATTTTGCATCACATCCTCACCAACTCAGGTGAATTGTACTTTCAAACAAAATAAGGTCAGAGATTTGTACAGCAGGTAGAAAAAGGGAACATGGCCGCCAGTGTACATTGTTTCAGCTATATATCATTCCACACTGTAAACTAAAATTGTCACTTTATCCTTGTACAGTCTGTATACTTTGGAGCATTGTGTAATTCTAAAATTGTATTGTACTGTACATGTGAATGTAAATACATTTGTGCTTTCTTATATTCTAAATAAATGATGATATAAACAAAGCGGTAATATGTCTGTCTACTGGATCAAACAATTTCTGATGACTGCCAGTTAAAAGAATCAAAACAACACAAAAATTGCAATTATAATTTCATCCAATATTGTTGCTCACTATTTGAATCCACCATTAAGTCGTTAAAATAGTCACACTCACTTATGCAAAGTATGGCACTGCAATGTTATGCATGTGCTGTGGTTAAAGTACTAAAATAAACCTAATCATAAGGTTTATCATAAACTATCATAAACAATGCATGCATGTATATGTTATCATGGAAGCATAGCACCTATAGTTTTCTGGCTCGGTGAAGTGTTTCTGTTATATGGCTTGGCCAAATCTCTGAAGGCGGTTGACCCTCCCATCCACATCTTAAATGCAGGCTTTAGTGCCACTGGGCCGGGGTTAGGCCAGGCTTGAACCAGTTATGCATCAGGTGGAGGCTGGGCTCCCATGGGTGCCCCCACAGCAGGCACACTGGGGCCAGGGCGCTATGTCGCTGAAACCGGCAGGTGCAGAGTTGTTGCACACAAAAGCAGCTAAGATGTTTTTGGTGCTGGAAGTGCCACTCTGTGTTTAAATTATAATGTAAAAAATGCCAATGTCAATAGGTCTAAGGACTGAAATGTTCAGCCGCTCTCCTATGGCTGACAGCGACTGGGTGTTTCAGGCTGTAATGT
This sequence comes from Centroberyx gerrardi, assembly GCF_048128805.1. Taxonomy (NCBI): domain Eukaryota; kingdom Metazoa; phylum Chordata; class Actinopteri; order Beryciformes; family Berycidae; genus Centroberyx; species Centroberyx gerrardi. The sequence goes on along the minus strand of NC_135998.1, from coordinate 17,721,539 downwards.
TTTTGGGGTGTCCTCCTCCCATCTGATGCAAAGCAGGGTTTAACCAGCTCTGTTTCTGTCTCCTCTTCAGCAAAACTACAGCCTCCAGTATAGAGAATTTTATATGAGAGAGAATTTTATGTCAGGGAAGTGGAGAATAATCTGTGAAGGTTTGCCTTTGTCAGGAGAGTTTATGTGACTAGATCTTGACAGAGAGCAAAATCCTGCCCAAAGACTGAGGCAGAGACTGAGATTCAGACCTTTTCTCAGTATCTGTCTAGAAGCTGAATCAAGTCTGTCAACCCAGTCCAGTCAGAAAGAGCGCTGAACTATTTCACTCAAGAAGAAATACCTCATTTTACTCAAATCAGCATACTTTTCTAAATGATATTTAAGTAAAAGAGTAGCCAAACTAAAAACACTCCTTTTACTTAAGCAACAACAATCATAAAGATTTTGTGCATGTTTCAAAATCGTCACCCAAAATATTAAAGGGCACCCATGTTGCCACGGTCCTTATTTTAAGGGTCATTAGCAGTCTGAGGTTTGGGGACGGTTCCTCTGTAGCTCATATCAGCAGATTTATAGTATCAGTTATGAGGCGTAAAATCCAGAATGGATGTTTTACTGTTGATGCTTGTACTCAGTATACATACTATATATTTAAAAATAAAACTTTCTAAATTAAATCAAGTTTTATAATAACACACAGAATAGTAGTAGTAGTAGGACTAAAGACTTGCAGTGCTGCAAGTCTGTTGGATGGATCTTTACGTTAACTTCAACCAGTGTATACAAATATAAAAGGTAAATGTTTCTCTAATAATCATTTTTCTATATTTATTAGATTGACAGTGTGGCAAAGTTTAGTGTTTTAAGTGGGTGCAATCTGACAAACCTAATTATTTTTTACTTACTTACTTACTACTTACTTACTTACTTACTTTTTTTTTGTACTCAACATGAAACATGATCCAAAATTTTTAATTTGATTTACGTGTTTGATTTACTGCATTTTATCGTGACACCGTGACAAACATGTTATGCTGAAGGTCAAGCTGTCATAAATGGTCAAGGTGTATTCAGATGCTAATCGTTTTTGTTTCCAATTTTTGTTTGCAAACATTAAGAAAAAACTTTAGTCTATTTACACTGTAGGATTGGATCTCAAAAGAAAAGACAGGCAATGCTGAGAAATTTAGCCATCTGTAATAAGTGTGACATGAAGTGTGATATGAGTTTTATGTCACATTATGCTGTATATGAATTTTAAAAGCCTTAACTGATCATGTATAATAGTAAACTCTGAGGTGTTCATTATTTATCTAAACCTTTTAAGTATTTCTCAGATCTGGGATTTTGAACATGTTTGTGGTTTATGCTAACTTGTTATCTGTGTTAGGACTGTGTGTTATGAATGAGTCGGCATCTACAGTGTGGTCTTTCATTTGGTTATGGTTTAGTGAGTAATGGACTCATTTTGTACATTTCCTTCTATTCTATACTATTTTTTCTTGCTAATCATTCAACCAGCTTCACTGTCTGCCTGTAAATTGAGTCCTGCCCTTTTGCTTTTCTCCCACAAGATGGCGCCAGACTCCCAGGAAAAGAAGAGTCCCACAGGAGAAAATTGAGCTTGTCATAAATACCTAATACTTCTTCAGTACATGCAAAAAAGTACAAAACACTGGTTGGGAGAAATTAAATTTTTTTTTTTTTTTTGGTGCAGTATGGTGTTACCTGTAATGTGTCAAACTATGTTTCTGTGGGATCTGTTCTTTTTGTGCTTTGAGTCAAATTCACCATTGAGCCTTGTGGAGGTGTCGTGGGTCTAATTTAACCCTAGTTTATTAATTTCACCCTTGTTTAATAGCACCAGGGATAGTTACATCAGATCCTGAACTAAGCCTGTCCAGTAACTGCCTGTCTAGTTAATAGAGCAGCTGACAACTAGGAAAAGACCAAGTGACAGCCTGGAAAAACAGCTGAGAGGACGGTAAAGACCCCACTTGGGCTGTCATGGGTCATGACTGTAGATGGCTACTGCACTGAAACACAGGGGTCATAGGTCGTCATGAGTTGGCAAGACAGCCCAAGTGGGGCTTCATGGGGCGATTCCCTACACAGATATGGCCGGGTCAGCATGTTGGTTACACCCACAGAAACTACAGAGGAAGAGCAGCCTTTGAGTTTGCAGGGGTTTAAGATAACATAACATGTCAATAGACTTTTCATGGACACGACTACAACTGGGGAGACAAACAGTAGTAGAGGAAAAGAAGCTCCAAGTCTGTAGAGGAAAAGAAGCTCCAAGTCTGATTTTTGTGGTTGACAAATTTAAATGGCCTTAAATACATCAGGAAAAGGCATAGTGCCCCAAAGAGGGAGTGCAGGGAAGAGGCAGTGACAAGTCCACCTTGAGAAGTCACTCGAGTCAGTCTGGTGAAGTCCCATGTAGAAAACCACAGTCCACAGGACGTCATTCCTCTGGTCCCTGAGGAAGCAGGAGGCAGCAGCACTGAAACACAGTCTGGACCCAGGGAGCTCAGGCAGCCAGCTGGCAGCAGGCAGGAATCTGCAGTGAAATGGCCTGGGGTTGCTGAAAAGTTGAGAATAAATAAATAAAATTGTACTGTGATACTGTGGGTGAGGTGATAACAACAGTAGGGAGTAGCAGTCATCCCTTATTCTGCCATTGTGATCATTTCTAGCAAGTGAAATAAAACCGAAATTAAGCCGGATCCCATTTTGGGAACCTCTGGCATTGTCTTTCATTCTAAAATAAATCCTAATCAAGTAATAGGCTATCATGTAGGCATATTGTAGCTAGCAAACATCAAGGTGAGGTTACATTATCATAAAAACTGCTGCAAAATTAGTACTACTTTTCATTCACAATTTGCAAGTAAAACGTATTTTCTAGGCTACTTAATGATTGATTTTGATGGTCCCACAGTGAATTATCCACCTATTTCTGCCTCTCTGGCAGATCCTTTCTCCTATTTTCTGGTTTCAAGAAAATATTTTATTACGAGAAAATAAACCGGTTTTATCTTCATTTGCTTCCCCCCAATTAAGGGCTTTCATCCTAACTTTATATGGGCAGCAAGAAAGACAACGAAAGACATAATGAACTGCCTTAACTTTACCATAACAGTCGTAACTGCATTATTAATCTGTAATAAAATAAAACCTTTTTGTGTTTGGCGTCTCTCAAGTAGCCTAATTTCGATCAATAAAGGAGGTTTGTTTTCACGAGGAAACAGAAGAATGCCCGCCGTGTTTAATTCAATGTACTCTGTAATGTACTTTTCATATTAAAATTCCCTATCGAGCTCTCCTTCAATGAATGAGCTGGGAACGCAACCAGCGGAGGGCGACACGGGGGAAATAAACAGAGGGTGCGTGATGACGTCACTTTCAGGCGCCAATACAGCCTTCCGCAAGGCAGCTGTGTGTGTGAGCTTTGGTCGCAAGCATGGCTGCTGATATGAGACTACCAGTTATTCGGAAACCAGTATCGTTAACGTCTGCTTTTGACCGAAAAGATCGAAAGGATCTGGTCGTCCCGGGCGATGTGATCACCTCAGACACAGGATTCATGAGGTGAGGACCGGTTGGCATGGTGATCCACTCGGTATTACCAGATACATGATATAAGACAGGGATGTAGTGGAGGGTAAACACACCTAAACTCAGTCCCGTTTTAGTCTGACCCAAATCTCTCTGATATAAATGTGTAGGAAGCAATATCTGATGTAGGTTAAATGATGATAGGGACTTTTAAAGGGAGGTGGGGGAAGTGTAAATTAATACTTTATAATGATGGGTGTTTTCCTCACGATGATCACTTACTGGAGGTTGGCTGCATCACTCATCATCGTTACTATAACAACCGTTTGTCTCCAGGGGTCATGGCACCTACATGGACGAAGAGAAGCTGACAGCTTCAGTTGCTGGAGAGGTGGAGAGAGTCGACAAACTGATCTGCGTCAAACCACTTAAGACCAGGTGAGTGAATTAATGACTGACATTGTATTAATATACAATAACGCCTTCACAGTGTGCACTTGTACGTCATTCAAGTGGTATTAACCTGATGTCTAGTGCTGCTTATTTGATGCCTGCACCGCCTTCTAATAAGTTTACGTAGCGCTGATATTTGCACAAGCTGTATATAAATTTGATCATTTTTGTCACATGCCTCTGCTTCGAATTGCAGGTTCAACGGAGAGGTGGGAGATGTGGTGGTTGGCCGGATCACAGAGGTTTGCTATTGCCATGTCTTCTCTCATATGTGATGTCTTGACATTTTAAACGTGGGCTAAAACTATCTGGTTATGACAAGGGAAGTCAGTTCTGTGAAAGCAATGCAAAGCTGTTAAACATCATCATTTAGGTCAGTAAGAATCTGTGAATGTGTGTTTTTGTGATGTGAATAGGTTCAGCAGAAACGGTGGAAGGTGGAGACGAACTCCCGGCTGGACTCTGTTCTCCTGCTGTCTTCTGTCAATCTGCCTGGAGGAGAGCTGGTGAGTTGCTAGACTAGTGAAATACATACTCTGACACCTTGGAAATGTCATTGAAAGGGAGAAATGTTCTTTGTATTACACTGTAAGCTTGGCCCTAGCAATCAGCATTCAGTCTTTTTTCTCTCTGTCTTTTTTTTTTTAGAGGAGAAGATCAGCAGAAGATGAGCTAACCATGAGGGAGTACCTTCAGGAGGGAGATCTCATCAGTGTATGCTCACTTTCATAAGTCACAATTTACAAAATCTATTTTTCTGACAGTAATAGTCTCCTCCATCTTCTTATTTCTCTCACTGAATGTCTGTTTTGTTTTTGTCTTGCTCTTCCAGGCGGAGGTGCAGTCTGTTTTCGCAGACGGAGCCTTGTTGCTTCACACCCGTAGTTTAAAGTATGGAAAGGTAAGTTATAGCAATATACCCAGTGGAATATGTACTATGCAGATGTGACAATACACTCTACTCATGGTTTAGTTTGATGCATGAAACATTTTCAAGGTTCAATACAGTCACAGTATTTAAAAGCTTAAACACATTTTGACCAAACTAGATTTATTCTAGAGATGTAAATGTGCGAAACTATGTTTTAAACTATTTCTTTTTTTTTTTGTAAACACTAAATTGTTTTGTGAACACCGCATATTTTACGTGCAAACACTTCAGCCACTGAAGTTCTAGCTGGCTGTGTTCACACACGTGGAAACGAGAACACCGCTAGGAGCAAAATGTAGACGACAGACTGCAGGGAAGGAAATTAAGGGAAAGGAGTGGTGGGAGCCAGCAGAGATTGTAAGCTATGCTAAATACTGGAAAAGGGCTTTTCGTCTGCACTTAAATACTCAGACTTTGTGAGATTCCCTTAGACAGTATTGGATTTCCTGACATTTGCAGGAAGCTTGCTACAAAGGGAGAGGACCGATAGGGAAGGCTGTGATCAAGGAGACTTATATCCTGTGAACGGAGAGTTAATCTGTGATATTTTATGGAGAATGGCCACAGAATGCTTTGTGAGTTGGAAGTAGGATTTTGTAGTATTTTGTAGTCGATACATACATTTACAGGGAGCCGATGCAGATAGATCAGACTGAAGACCTTACAGGATAAGTATTGGGTCACTAGTAAAATAAGTCAGTGAGTATTTATCATGTTTTACTGACAGGCGTCATTTTACCTAACATGATCCTGTTTGTACGTTCTGTGACCATCAGCTGGGTCAAGGGGTGCTGGTGCAGCTGTCTCCCTCCCTGGTCAAGAGGCAGAAGACTCATTTCCACAACCTGCCCTGTGGTGCGTCCATCATCCTGGGCAACAACGGCTTTGTGTGGCTGTATCCCACGCCGGGACACCAGGAGGAGGAGGCCGGGGGCTTCTACACCAGTCTGGAGGTGGGACCAGGACCCATAGAGAGCAGTATTTCATAGTTTCATTAGTCTTGAGGACAGGCAAAGAAAACAAGGCAAGAAACACTTACAGTAACACTAAAATGAGAAGTTATAGTCCACCAGTTTGGAGGTGAGAATAGAATCATATTGAATATTGTGATCCACATAATGTTTTAGGAATTTACCTTGTGCTCTTGTTTAGAGACATTTACAATATGTCAGTAATATGCAAAGATGAGACATTTGGTTTGTATCTATCCAATTTGCTGTGTATTTTTATCTACATTTGTGCATCTGTTGTCTCTGTTCTTTCAGCCCGTCTCCCTGTCAGATCGAGAGGTGATCTCACGGTTGAGGAACTGCCTCCTAGCCTTGGCTGCTCACAAGGTCCTGCTGTACGACACCAGTGTTCTCTACTGCTACGAGTTTTCACAGCCACACCAGGTAAGGCAGCACGCAGGTAGGATCTGATGTGAGTCGAGAACACTTCAGTTGATCCAGTTTGAGAGAGCATGTGATCCTTTTTCAGATCGCATTTTTAAACCCCTGGGGGTTTAAAATTATACACATCTTTTCACATGAAGTTTGGGAAATCTGTGTCCTACTATGCCTTCTCTATGCCATGTGTGCTCATATTTTGAGGATTTGTATGTTGGGTGTTGTGACACCAAATGTGAAGGTAATGTAAAGCTAGGCTAATTTAAAAAAAGTGTACCTGTCCTCTCACTCCTATATAGCTGTATTCATATACTGTATAGGCATTCCTGTGATGTAATGAGCCCTCTGGTGGCCATATTGGAAGTCCACTGCTCTTGGGCAACAATTGATGAGAACAGCTAAATGTTTTTCTCAATTATTTTAACAGTCTAGAACAGATGTGGTGAATTTCTTTGCTGTTTTTGATTGAGCATTGATCATTTTATCACAGATACATTAGATCAATTTTCATAAACTCATAGATAACTTCATCCACAATGATTGATTTCACTGCTTTGAAAGGCTTACCATTATGTGCTGTCTTATTTCCTTAGCAAGGCTGTACAGGTGAATGAGAAATTAAATGTTAAATAGGCACATATGGGGCATTTCAGCAAGCATTTATGGTTATTTATGCAAGTTAATAGGGTGTTGATATTAAGCTGTTTCACATGCAGTATAATCCCCAGTAAATTCTCTGTTTATAACCTATAACAATTTATAGCAAAAAAAAAATACATTCACAAATATGAGAATAAATGTACATACTGTATGCATGATTCTGCCTGTTTACATTTTTGTAAGGCAAGTTTTATAAATGAAGCCCTCTGTATGTAAATAGAGTCCATGATCCATAAGATGTTTATGGTGTTTAAAACTATGATTTTTCAGTGTCATCCTTCATTCTACAATTTGCGTTTCTATGCTGCCTCTACAGGTCAAGGACATCCTGAAACCAGAAGTGATGGAGGAGATAGTAATGTTGACGCAACAGAAGCTGATGGAGCAGGAAGGTTAGAGAGCATGAATCCTACCTGTGACCGTCTCACAAAACTAAACGTGCCTCTCCTGCATTCCAAGTCGAGGAACCAAGATAACCAGCAGCCACGTCAGGGACTGACACCAGCCCAGCGACTGAACCTGCCTTTTACTAAGACATCTCCCTCTTCTCCCAGTCTAATGGGCAGCTCGACCAGAAGAAAACATGACTGTTCTGAGTTTATTTTATGAAACCAAACCATTTATCAATATTTGACTACTCATGGAAAGGGTGTGTAGTTTTTAAAAATACTCCGGTATTCAAAAATCATCAGTGCAGCTGTCCTTTAGTTTTATTGGTGAACATTTTCAGAGAGGTACAGTATATTGGAGTACATTGTTGATAATATGTCATGTTGTTGTACAAAGAACTTTTGTATGCAATAAATATTCTAAACTTTTCAGTAATTCTCAGTGTGTCAAGCTTTGTTGAATTGTGTACAGTAACGTGTTTATCTGTTTACTGCTGTGTGTGATATACATGGCTGTCAGTCATTTTGGCTTTACCCTAAGGAAAACGTATTCACAAGGAGTTATAATTTTCACATGCAATCATTTCCATAAGCAATAACTCCTATTGATTATAAATGAAGATGCATATTCCTATACAAACTCTCAAAGTATTTCTTTCATATTTTTCTGACCAAATCCCTATTACTCAGACTAGTTATACTTTTTTTTTTTTTTTTTTTAATAGAAAAAGACACTTATTACTGGACAGCAGTTATTGCCACAGAAGGAGTTAATATTGGCAACTGCACTAGTGGTGCAGTATATCCATTGATAATGTGGTAAATAAAAAGATCCAAGCATATTTTCAGAAAAGCATTCGTTTATGCCGTTTCCCTTAAAAGATCATATCTTCTTGTAAGTTATATCACTTTGATAATACTCACTATAATGTATGCTATGAGTTTTTGTAATATTTATGTTTGGAAAAACAAGTTTATGTAGGTTACGGGTTCACCCTGTCCCATCCCAGAAGAGATGCAGTGCAGTAGGTGTCTGCCCGGGACTCCAGCATAATAAAATCTCTGCTGGTCCCATGTACTAGCCCACGCACGCACAGTGACGTCGAACGTATCCCCACCCACATATTTCAGTAAACCACCTTGCGTATGGAAGTATGGCGGCCTTAGCGACAACTACTCGGCCAAAGTTTATTGCCCAGATTTTCACGTGAGAACAATGAATACGTACGCGAACCGGAGGGACGGCAACGAAGAGTTTGGCGATTGTAAACGCGGGGAAGGTTTTGCAGAAGCGGCGTGACAGCGCCGTGGCGGACTAGAGTTTCCTCGATTCTTTGCGCCCCCTTGATTGAAGTGCCTCGGTCCGGGTACCACGGGGAAGAAAACTCCGCAAGACGGAAAGAGTGGACACGGAAGTTTGGAAACTAATTGAATACCCTGGGTTCGGATGGACCAGTTGGCAAAGCTTAACTGCGGCTGCCAGTGATGTTTTGGTGGAAACGTTAAAGTACACTGTCCGACGTTATCGCCGGCGTGTTATCAGTGACCGAGCAAGAGCCAACTGTTGACTGTTCGATGTGCATTTCAAGGGTCTCGCGCTGCATACCACCAGCTAACGTTAGCCTCCATGGCTTCCTTCAACATTAGCTTTAGGTAGCCAGCTAACCAGCATTATAAACCTCTCTATGGCCTTGTAAGTTTCGTCTTCACACCTGTCTTCAGTATATCATTTAGGGACTAGTCCTCCATATGTTGCCGAAGTCTGTCATTTTCACTTTAGTTGGCAATACAGATTGCTGAGTGTTTTTGACATTGCCTTTTGCCTTGAAGTAAGTTGGCCAGTAAAGATAAAGTTAGGTTTAATGTTGGTGATCTGCAGTTCACTGCACTTTGTTTTTATATTTCATAGTCTGCCCCCCCCCCCCCTCAAGATGTTATTTGCTCAATGCAACATAATTAAACACTTTTGTGTTGGCTGTAGATATTTGAGTCTAGAGCCTGCAGTGCCCTGAGTTGTTTGACCAAGTATTAGGCTACCATTAGCTTGTCAGATAAAGAGTTTGCATGGTGATGAGAAAGGAAAGTGAGTGGGCACTCATCCCAGGTACCATAAAAGAGAGTGAAAGGCTTGTATACAGAAGGTACCACAGCTATTGTAGGTCTGTTGACTATACCGTTGAAGTAGGACAAGTTGAAAATAGATCTGTTTTCAAATAAGGAGTCTGCTACTAACAGCTTTAGCCTATAAAAATGGTGAATTAATTGTCACAGAAGCTAGTCTGACTAGCTTACTAACTTGCTGATATTGCATTTTTGACATTTGCTGAGATCAGTTGTAGGTTATTTGGTTAGATAGACCTCTCTGATTCACTTTTAGCATAGAGTTTCCTATTCTGCCATTGTGTTCTTGACTTATCCCTAACAAAGACATGTCAGTGCAGTTCAGCCGTGTTTCAAGCCTAAATCAAGTTCATTTGTGCCATTTCAAGGATTTTGAATGCATTTTTTCTGTTTTGAAAACAACATATTACTCCTTAGGACATCATCAGTGAATCTGGATTCTTCCCCCTCCCCCAGACTCCAGTGCAAATGCCTTTCTTTGACCTCTGAATCACTCAGGCTCCATTAATGCATGATAAACAGAGACATATCAGAGTAATAAGGACCTGTAGTGTTGACCCGCATCACCCACACTCCAGGAGCGGCCAAACTGAGCCAGGGAAAGGGGCTCCTGTTTTCCCCCGATCCCCTCCCTGCCTGGTGGCCAACTGTCGGACGGTGAGCAAGTGAGTCCAGCTTGGAGAGTCCCGGCTGCGGCCTGGCACCCTGCCCTTATGGGGCAGCAGCCGGGGAAGTTTGTAGGGGACCAGAGGAGACCCAGTCTGCCGGCCTTCATCAAGGGTGGGAAGAGAGAGTCGTCACGCCATGGGGCCCAGCACTGTAATGTTTTTGCTGTGCACGGTAAGAACGATTACCTTCTTCACTATAGGGGTTCAGCCACCACTCATCCTTTACACTGCTGGTGTCAATATTCAGATCTTTCTAAGGTCACTAGTGTGTCATCGCCAGTAAATTGGTTTTATCAGACCATTCATTTTGCTTAGCAATTTAAGGTGTGTTTGTGCCTCCGCTAGCCTATAGGATCGATTCTCACCAGAGCTTTCTCTCCTGTGCCTCCCCTACTCTGTCTCCATCTTTACTTTCCAACTAAGTAAATGACAAATAATATAGGTGAGAACAGTGGACTGACCACTCTACTTTTAGGGCAAAAGGAGTGGAAGATGTTGTTACAATACCAAAACCCTCAAGAATCAAGAATCAAAGACAAGTGAAGAAAAACAACGCGCATGCAACTCAAAAGAGCGTACAGATAGTACCCACACAACTAGCTGTGTCAGCAAGAATGCAGCTTGCACGCAGAATAACAGACTTGTGCACGCATAACCTGTCGAAGAGAGCAATGTTCACTGTAAACTAGGCTATAATATATTTTGACAGCTTATAACCCACCCACCTACACATGAATATTGCCAGCGTCCTTGAAAAGCCATTTTGTGTTGGGTGAAAAAGAACAAACAAATCATTCTGAACGAATCATTCTCGAGCTCGAAACATACCGAGTCTGCAAATCAAACCTCCCACTCTGAGTTTCCCATCAAAGCTCATTGAACGAGTCCGACAGCAGCTCTTCCAATGTTTGGTTGTGAGTGAGTGGGCGGGGGAAGCCCACTCACTCACAACCAAGCATTGATCAAGCTAAGCTCTCTCAAACCTATGCACTGAGACAAATGGCTTCTGCAACTTATCAAAGTACAGACTACAGTGAGCCACAGAAGCACTGTCAATGATTGCGATGTAAACATTGCAAGCTTAATTCTGTGTAGGCCAAATCAATCCATTGCATCACACCTTCACAAACAAAGACATCTCACTTTCAAACCCGCTCTTTGAGGAAGTAGTGCATTACTGAACGAGTTGTTCATTCGGGTTCGAGTTTCACTATACCTAACCCGTACGCTACAGCTGCTGCTTGTTTTGGACAACCTGCAAATCACACTGTGCCTGTGGTATTTTATGGCAAAAGAAATAATGCTTCTTTGTAAGGACAGTAACGTTAATATAATTTTATATTTTTTAATAACTAAACAATATTATTTGTGTTAGTATGGCAAACTTTTCTATGTTCTTGTATTGAGGGGTACTGTGTACTTTTCCCCCTCAGAGCTTGCCTTACTTCTGGCAGTTGCAGTGCCACTGCCATTGGTATCAAACATGGCAGTGGTATCGAACACTGGAGATGCTGCTTGTCTCGGACAGCCTGCAAATACTGTGCCTGTGGTTTTGCACTTTACAAATTCTTTTCTTAAAGGAATAGTTCACCCAAAAATGAAAATTCAGTCATTATCTAGTCACCCCCATGCCAGTTGAAACAGGGGTGAAGTTTGTTAGTCCATATAACACTCCTGGAGCTTCCCAGCACAACTCCATAGCAGCCTTCTCCAAAACAACTGAAGTCTTTGAGAACTGATCTTTAGAGTTCCAAAAATAAAAAATAAAAACCCAGAAAAAATGCTTCCGCATTACCACTGTGTGACAGTGCACGACAGTGTGAGGTTTGGTAATGCTGAAGCTAAATACTGATGAATACATTTATAAATCATTTATTTTTAGCTGTCTGAAGCTTGTTTTTGATGCACATCCGGCAGATACTATAACAAATGGTGCATGTATAATCATAATGGGTTGCATTAATGCAGTAGCCAACATTGTTAATGTCCCTGATGAGAGCTGAGTCATCTGCATATAAAAATAGTGGACAGGAACAAGCAGAACTCATATCATTATTGTATAACAAAAAAAGAAGGGAAAAAAACACTGCCTTGTGGTACGCCACAGCTGATCGGTGTAGCATCTGATAAAGTACCATTTACAGGGACTGGCTGATATCTTCATAATAGATATGACCGGAACCACTCTATAGTCATGCTGTTAATTCTAAGTGCCTGCAATTTATAGAGTATTATCTTATGATCGACCGTATTGAAGGCTTTCTGTAAGTCAAGAAGCACCATGCCACGGAATTTTCCAGAATCGTCCTGACAAGGTCAGTTAATACATGTATCAATTGAATGAGATTTTCTAAAACCAGGTTGCAGTTCATACAAAAGACCACTGTTGGAGACATAACTGCAGGCCTATATCTGTTCATAAATTACCTTTTCCAGCACTTTTGATAGGACCCCCAAGATAGATTACCAGTCTATAATTACCAATCTCAACCATCCTCCTTTTCTTAAACAGAGGGGTAACCCTCTGTCTGGGCCGTGCTTGTGTTGTGATTGATTGTGTGTCACTCTATCAACACAGAGTACCCTTTTACTAGTAATGCTACACAACAAACCATGACATAATTTCTGCTGATGACATGGCTGCCTTTGAAAAATGCCTTTGGAAGATCATTCCATTAATTGAGTGTGGAATTTTTTTTTCCATACTAAAAGGCTTCTGTAACAGTTCTGTTTGCTTCCTTAACACTTGGGCTGACCATTACATTATAACTTTGTCAGTAATCTACCGGTATGTCATACTCAAGGTGGGAAACACTGGAGGACCGTGAATCAGATGTAAACTGGTTGTTGGCTAGATCAGCTGATTGAGGGGTAGACCACATCATGATGATCAAGGTAAAAACTGCTCATGCCAGTGGTTCACCTAGCAGTAACATTGGCTAAAGTTTGCACTTCTAGTGCAACTCGAAGGAGCACCAAGTGTTTTACCAACACTATGTGCTGTATAATAAGCCCAATTAATTATTGTCATGTAGCTCACTAACACATTTTCAGTGGTTTACAGCATTAAAGATTTGTTTTTTGTGAACTGCATTGAGGAGAAACACCAGGTTTTAACACTAGCTTAGTGTATCATAGCACCCAAAATAAATCTAAAGCAAACATTTATTTAGGCAGCTGTTAATTTACCCAAGCAGCCTCCTCAAATATAATCAATATTTAGGAAACCCTGGTACATCCATGATGACAAAGGTGAGACCTGCTCATGTCAGTGGTTCACCTATGTGAATATGGTAAAGTAAGATGTAAACAAAATAGTTTACAGTTCACTCATTCATTGGACAGCCTTCAAGCATCATAAATACATCCAGTGCTGAAATTGCTCTTCTTTCTACTTCCGGCTATGTTGACAGTCCGTTGCCAATGCAGAAGTTGGAAAAAACTCACTCTCTTCTGAACAGAACTGTTGTTCACTAGGTGGCATTCCATTACCATTCTGTCAAAATTGTCTTCCATGACTGACTTAAGGTGTACCGTTGTCCAACGGAATAATGAATTGTGAACTGTTGGTAGGGTAACAGCCAACAAAACACAGGTCCAGCTGAGGGCAACAATTTTAAAGTGACCAATCAAAGGTATGGAGACAACTTCCTATCTCTAATCCCGCCCTCCTAGTTTCAGAATTGAGAGCAGAAAACGGCTTGGAGAGACAGCAATTTTTCAAGTTTTTTCCTGGGCTAAAATCATTCTTTGTTGCCTCTATTATGTAGGCGATGAAGTGGCGTTTGCGTACCAATTTCAAGGTATCTGCAAGTTTCATCAAGTTAGAGGTAAAACTTTTAAAAGACCATTTTAATGCGATTTCGAATGAAGACTTATAACACCACTGAAAGAGTGTGAAAATAGGGAAAAAAACAACAGTTGGCCTATCAGAGAACAGGCCCGCATGACTGGGCTCGGATTTCTTAGTAGAACAACAGCAGACCAAGAAAGTGCAACATTTTTATGTTCTCTAAAACTGAATTTAAGACTTAAAGGCTGTATGTAAATGGAAATTAAGTAGCCTAATCTATGACTTTTTTTCCAACTTCTATCAGTGATCAAGGAATTGCAACAACCTTGACAGGTCTCTGCTAGCTGATTAGAGCAGAGATCCAACAGCCAGTGCCTGGCTATGTAATCACTGAGTCACTGGTATTGATCAACAACCGTATCAAATCCTCACTGATATATTATGGTGGGTTTGTGCTATGGGACATATAAAATTTTACCTATTGCACCTTTAAAAGTATTTAATTTAAGGTAATGAAGTGTGAGACATTTTAAGACTTTTTCAGAACATGCAGACACCCAGAATTTGTCGCCAATGCTGTGGAATTCGGTACACTAACACTTTTTCCCCATGGTCTGAAAAAGTAGCTAGATTTGCCACTAATAACTTCTAAGAAATAAAGTCACGATGGGTGTCTGAAAAGTTGCTAAATCTAGTGATGAAGTCACCAAGTTGGCAACAGTTTCTGTTTTTAGCCAAACAAGTGGCACAGTTGGAAGTCCCACCTACACAACTAATAAGCAGACGTCTGCTGCTGTTTCTTCTGCTTCATGAATTACCAGAATTCATTTCTGACATGCGCCATTTGCTAGTCGGATGGCCACATTGCACCAAACATCAAATGAGTGGTGTGTTTTCCGGTTCATTTTTCAGTCCCTCGTTTTTTTCACTTTGGCTCCAGCGGAAAAGGCTTTGGCAGCCGCCAAAAATTTCACTATGCAGGAAAAACCCTGTGTAGACGAGAAATTTATAAGCTCTGTACAGCATGCTTTACAGTGAATTTTTCTCTCTTCGTTCTTGCTCACTCAGCTTAAGTTTCTTCTTGCACGGATGCTGTCTATGTGCTCGTTTGAGGTCTGTGTGCACGGTTAGACTTCCTCACTTCTCTGGGCTTCTTGCTCACTTATGAGATTTCTGCTCTTGGACAAGTTTTGGGAGCTTAATAATGCTATAGGAGTGGGCCACTTTTGTAGACTAACTTGTTTTCTTGTGGTTCTTGTAAGGGGGCAAAGCTTTAGTAGGAAGCTTGCCATATTCTGGCTGAAGTGTGGTACTTTCAGAACAAAGTCCAAACCCCACCTACCATACCTTAAAGGTACACTGTGTAAGATGTAAGTAAAATAGCACTCTCTACAGGTACAAAGATGAATGACAAATCTAAATCAAAACAAAGACGAAACCTGCCTCCACCACACTCCAAACAGCCCCACCCCCTCACCGAGCGAAACATGCACTCATTTCCCAAGGTTCAACCCTGATTGTGATAACACACAAGACAGGACTAGCATATTCATGATAGGATCTGCAGAAATTACTCATGTATTTAGTTACTATGTGGCATTCTTTAATAACATTATAGAAGTAATGTGAAAATGTTCTCCCCTATGTGCTGTTAGAAAACTCTGCTACGTACATAGAGAGCCTAAGTCCCTCCCCTTCCGCTGTCCCCCATGGGACCTTATTTCAGAAAAAATATGTACGGTAGTCAACGGCGAGAGACAAATAATTGTTTGATCCCGATTGAATTGTGCCATGAATTACACATATGATGTTTTGTCAATTTAAAAGATAATTTTGCAAGTCAAGAAAGTCACAGTTTGTTGTAAAACAGTACAGTAACGTTTAGTTTTATGTGAAAACGCTCAGTGAACTACATCTCTCGTCTCGCACAATATACGTCACCAACACCAACATGGAACGAAACATACGAAACACACAGGCATCGCGTTAACGTTAGCCCCCACTGTACTAAAACTATCCTAAACCAGTTTAAATCCGTTCTTACTGTCTACCTTCCAGGTTGTGTATAATACTCCTGCTATCTGAGAGGGACTTAGCTTCAGCGGCTCTGGGTAGCTTGTGGAGAGAGGAAGTTACGTCACTTGCGCGACTTTTGGGTGTGTAGTCTTTCTAATTACGTATTTTTACAGTCTTATAGTTCAACAGTTTTACGACAAACTGCGACTTTCTTGACTTGCAAAATTATCATTTAAATTGACAAAACATCATATGTGTAATTCATGGCACAATTCAAACGGGATCAAACAATTATTTGTCTCTCGCCGTTGACTACCGTACATATTTTTTCCGAAATAAGGTCCCATGGTGGTCCACCGGAAGGGGAGGGACTTAGGCTCTCTATACTGTAGAGTTACAGAACAGAATACAGAAAACAACATAAAACTACACCAAATCAAACTCATTGATTTATAATTTCTCAGCAAATCGGTCAGCTAAACTTAGCATAATAGACAAACGGCTTATAATGTTAGTAGCATCCTGCCACTACAGTAACGGAGCATAGCAACAAACACGTTAGCCCTGTTAGCTCTGTATGTACACTACAAAACAGCCATTAATAAAAGGCCTTGCCTTTATCAGCCTCAGCCCTGTACAGCTCTGCATGGCCTGGTTCTGAGCAATGGAAATTAGGTATATGATCTAATTAGTAAGGCTATATGGCAGCAGTCTAAAAGTGTTAGATAATGTAAATTATGCATACCGGCTGTCTAGGAGTAAAACTGTAAACTTGTCATCAGTTTTCATTCCTTTGGTCTGTCTCCGGTTTCTTCATCTTTCAACAGCAATACCAATGTTTATTATTGTTTTTGACCTTGCTCTATCAAAGAGGGCTTGGGGGAGCAGGTTGAGACTGAATGGTTACAAGGGGTGGGAGGGGCTCCGGCTAAAGGGGAGGAACTTTTTTACGGCCAGGAAAAATGCATAGAGCTGAATACAGGGTGTAACAACAAACCAAATGTGGTTCATATCCACATCTTTTGACCTAGTGAGAAGTTTGTAGGCTTGATAAAAGTGAAAATCTCTGTCAAAATGGACAGTCACTGTTTTCCACAAGAAATTATGGTCTCAATAGCTCAGGCTATCTTTTGTAACATCTCTGTTTGTGTTGTTGTTGTAGATGTGAAGCACATCATGGATCCAGAAAGTAACTCGCTCACATATTTATTCATTCACTCACTAACGGTTAGCCTATCTGCCCCTAGTGGGAGGCATAGCACACAGGATGCTGAGAATCACTGTTTGGTCTGCAGTACTGCTGAACTGTGTTGGGTGCTTCGCATCTAGGGCAGTGTGTGTCCTTGTTTTAATTGGAGGGGGATATTGGGGAGAATTTCCATGCGCATAAGAGGGCATGACAACAGCATCATGGGCTTTGCGCTTGTTGATGACTATTTATGGCAAATTCCTCTTCCTGACTGTATGAATGTACGATACCAATCATTTTCAATGCAGATATTATGTAGTTTGGCTACATTCGACTAAACATAATATTTTTCACAGCGTATTTCATTCTTTCTTTATTTTCAACCAGTGATTTTGTTTTTATATACAAAGCTCACTGAGTTAAGCTAACTAGGCGACTGTTGTAAATTACTAATTTCAGCATTTGTCAATCAGATATTCATGACAGATTTGTCATGACAAATGACAAACACAGTGTATTTACTGTACATTAGACAGCAAGCCGCTGGTTGGCTTCCCATTCATTTATAATATACATATTTTATCAAAGTATGTGTTTAGTTTGTTAACAAGATGCTTTTGATAGCCATATCAGGAATTATCTGCTGTTATTAAACTGAACACATAGTTAAGTCAAGAATGACATTTTTGTTATCTTTAATTTCATTTAGCTGAACTAATGGTAGTTGGCTAGTTGTTTGTTGTGAAGTGAATGCAGTATGCTAACTTTTGGCTAACCAAGTCTGATGAATATCTCAATAAAAATACAGTTTTGGGCGGTCTACCCCTTTGGCTAATTAGCTACCTTGATGTGGGGCTCCTTTGATAGTTTTGATGCAGGGCTTGGTGTAGCTTTTATGCCACGACCATATAAAGCAGTCTGTCTTTTTCTGCGGCATTCCTGGTTACAGCCTCTTTCTCTCACTGCATGTGCGTTGTTTCCAATGCCCCATGAGGTGCCATTTTTATAAGCATGGCAGCACACTGAAAGTAGACTTCCTGGGCTTCAAACACAGCCTGTAGAAACCAATGGTGACATCATCAGTTACTCTATCCCTCTTTTTTCAGTCTGTGGTTCATGTTATTGTCTAGATTTGTTTTTTGAAAATGCTTTTGTGATCATCTGTGCCCAGTATAGCACAACATACAGAATATAAGCTTAGCCAAGGTACAGGAAGGCTATTCTCTACCATAAATCACAATCTAGGTTGATAGGCTCTTCCCCTTTTTGACAGTTAAGCCTATAAGCTTTGTCTTTGCCGTTTCAGCTGGAATGCTTAATGGGCTAGTCAGTACATAGTATGGGGGCTTGGACAATTTCTGAAAAACAAAGACGGGTGGCCCTTAACATTTTTATTTTAGTGTTTGGAGGCATAATCTGACAGCAGGAATCAGGAAAGTTTTACACAAAGCACCAATGAGGCAGGCAGGACATCATTGGAAAGTATCAGTGAGGTAAGCTATTGATATCCATGCAGATTATGATTTTTATATAAAAATACCATAAATTCAGGATTAGGAATAGATCAGTTGGGAGATATAGTTTGATTGTTTGGCTTTTTAATAAGATAACTTGCCACCTTGAACCGGATGCATGCCATTGAACTAAATAACTGATAAATTTACCAAATGTGTCCTCAAGACTGTGATTGCCTTGGCAGGAATACATTCCACTGACTCTACTCTTGCATAACACCACGGGGGACAGGACAGGGAAGGTCAGAAAAACAGAATGAAAGGTTTTGCCGGTAAATGGATCGAATTTGGCAAAGGGTCAGTGACATGGGGTGTATTTGCTGTGTTTTTTCCCCCCCATCCTCCTGTGATGAGTGGGTTAGACTATGAGAGGGGATGTGAGTCACAGGGCATGAGGAGGGCAATATCAGCACGTTTTTACACCCATGTTGTTTTTCTTCCTGGTGAGCCCCAGCTAGTTGCACCTAGTGTACTAGGCTAGCCAGCGCCATGCTGCTTCTCACCAGGCAGGTTTAGACCTCTGCATGCAGCTGCCTGGGAGAGAGACGGAGGCAGTGAGGGGCAAGCAAAGACCTGTCTCCGCTCTTGGCACCTCTGTGTGCTGTACAGTGGGGAGGTATGATCTCACTGGCTAGCTAGCACAGATTACTAGATTGGAGTGAGGCAGTGGATTTCTGACACAATAAGTCAGGTATTACTAGCTGTTTTTTCCAAGTGTGATCCATCTAACTGAGCATCTTGCACCGTTGACGATGGGAGTCACAGATTACAAGATGCGATAGGTTAGCAGGCCTAAAAATGGGTCTATCTGAGCACACTGGAAGCATAACGGATTCATTATTAGCCACCCTAATTTCTTCTTATGCATAATATTTAGTTGTAGTGTCACTTGTGGTTTCAAAGATTCCCCCCCCCCATTCTGTATCTGCTGTAGTGTGAACTTAACTAGCATGGTGTGCCAATATGTGACCGCTGGCCTGCCTGGAATGTTTTTGACTGGCCCCAGGAAATGAAAGTGCTGTGTAAATGTATTTAATGAAGGAATGATGCCCCTCATTTGTTTTCCTGCCATTCCCTGCAAAAGGCTGACACAGGAAATAGGAAAGCAGAGCGGGATTTGGAGGTTGGAGTGCACAAAGGAAAGAGGAACTCTCTATTTAGGCACGCAACCATATTGTCTGCTGTCTTTTGGCTCATTTGGAGGCAACTTGGTAGCTGCAGTACCAATGATGTTACAGCAATAGAAAGGGAAATTGGTCATGTTGTTCCCTAGTGGTTGCATTTAATTTTATTGGTGCACATAGTCCTCTCAATCATGACATCATTTTTCATCCCAAATAAGGGATCCCACCTCCTTTCAGTCTAACGTGAAAATGAAAAGGTGTAAAATTAATGCCTTACACTAATATTGACTACTAGCACAAAGCGCCCTTCGGGGTTTCCCTTTCCCCCTAACTCACCCCTGACCTCTTCCCCCTGATCCTTCCGGCCTAGTGCCGGTGTTCGGGCGGACGGTTCCTCCGGTTTGTGGGTTCGCCTCTATGGCGCGGAAGGAATGCGTGGAGGGCGTCCTCCACGTTCCTCCGTCGCCGACCTGCCAGTAGCGAGACCGAGACGCCCCGTCTGCCCCAGTAGTCCTACCACGGAGCCCGTCGCGTTGTCCCTCACCCTCCCCGGTGCTGGACGCCTTGCTCTGCCGCCCCCGGTAGCCATTGGCCCGGGTCCACGGCGGGGCCCAGATGCGTGGTCCGTGCGGGTGTCGGAGTGCTCCGTCCCGGCGGCCAAAGGGAAGAGGCTACCTGGTTGATCCTGCCAGTAGCATATGCTTGTCTCAAAGATTAAGCCATGCAAGTCTAAGTACACACGGCCGGTACAGTGAAACTGCGAATGGCTCATTAAATCAGTTATGGTTCCTTTGATCGCTCTAATGTTACTTGGATAACTGTGGCAATTCTAGAGCTCCCTCTCCCTCCCTCCATCCACTCACACACAACGTTGCTAGCTAACTTGTGTGTAAATGTTAGGCTACGTTAGCAAGGTGAAAACATTATGTTTTTACATTTAAATCTTGTCCCGGTTGGGGTTCAGAATTCTTACCTGACTCGTCTGGAGTTTCGCTAGCTTCGTGCGCTTGGCCTCGTGATCCGAGAGTGATGATCACTTCTTTTTGGGCATTTTAGGACTTTGTTCTTTGTCCTGGCTCACGCTGACATTCATACATTTGGTCTTCAGTCATGTAAACCAATAGGAGCAGAGCTCTCCTATGGGGCGGACGGTCATTGATGCTGCTTCGGCAGCGGGGTAAACCTATGGGGGGGCGGACCTCCACGAAATAGAACTACGGTACAGTATAGTCAGTGCCTAGGTTAGAAATCTGCAACATTCTTTTTTTTTTTGGTGCGACCAAACTTATGCCAGACCCCTGAACAGTGTTTTGGCAAATTTTGGAGGCGATCGGAGCAATGGTGTGCCTTGCAACTCCAGACAGACAGACAGACGCACCGCCAATTATAGTAGTAGGATATATAGATTCCACTAGCAGCTGGGATAATGTCACTTCATGGACAGTAGCATCCCAAGTTGAGTATTGGAGAAAAATAAGTTAACAATTGCCGTCTGTTGTCAAGTCTTTATCAGGTTTTTGTCAGACTGTCACACTGGACACAGCATTTCTTGAGGTCAGAATGGCAGGTGATGTCTGTTTCACACAAGCAGATGAGGGGAAAAGGCATGTGTGTGCGGGGTGTTTACAAGCAACAGCTGAGTGAGCACCCCAGCCTCGGCAGATTGGTGTGACAGAGAACATAACGTCATGTGCACCTCTTAGGCGCAGCGCTAGAGATCGATTTAGATTAATTTCTCTACATTGACCAACTTTATATTTTGTGGCGGCTGTGCCGATATTGTGGTGGTGAGCTACAGAGCCTATGTATGGGAAACACTGCCCCTCGAAGATCTAAAAAGCACTAGCACACTTGTTATAAAATGCGGGTATATCTGTTGTCTTATGATTATAAGCATTCACCTACATATAGTGCCAGACATCACCGTATTGCATACATTTATGTGAGCAAAGTGACAAGGAACCTAGATGTAAATTCTTATGTTGCGTGTCATCATGGGAGTTCCATCTCTAGGTTGAATAGCAATTTTGACATGTGATTGGTTGCTGATGGGCATTGTTGTCAAAAGTTAAGCTGCAGCCCACTTTTCCTTGTGGTCAAAAAAAGGGAACAGTGCCAACCCATGGCCACCACTTGGGTTACAGATAAACTAGGGACATCTGGAAAGTAATTGCTTGTTTACATTTCATGAGGGGCACAACGGAAAAGTTTTCTTCACACCAAAATGTATTCCCCTGGTGATGCCTGCGGGTAGTCTGACAAAGCCTCAGGTATGCCCAAGGAGCATTTTAACGTGAGGGTGAAGGAAGATGGCACCCCACTCATCCCAGCATGCACTGGGCGGAAGGTATGGAAACACCACAGACAGGTAGCCGGTCCATCACATACGACAGACGAACACAGACTGATGTACAAACAAACTCACACTCACATTCATACTCACGCATAAGTAAACTTTTTCAACCTTACAAATGTAAGCCCTTAAATGCAGTTGCTTGAACTACTTTCTTGTGTCAGCTGTTAAATTGGTGCAGTAGGCCCCCCTTCTGGTGTGGATTCCAGGAAATGCAGCTGATGTTAAGAATATCTAGAACTGAGGTCAGACTATTAGTCACAGCTGGGTTATCAGAGGGGTCATAACAACTAGCTCATAGGTCTATGGGAGGTGATGTTCCAGGACCTAGTATAACCCTTTTTCAAATCGGTTATCAGTTCAAGTCAGTTCAAATCAGGCATTAGAAGCATCGGAGGGGCATATGAATAGGCCTTTAAAATAATTTTGGTTTTAAATGACGCTGGTTAATGTTCTCTGACTTCAGTGAAAAGGTGTTTTTGGGATGTGGGGCAGATTGCCTGACCGCTCGTCTAAGTCAGCCTTTCAGTGACATCATACCGTGTGTGTTTCTCTCCTGCAGCAGCTGCATTCAGCATGTATGGAGTCAGTGAACCCGTTTCTGTTTTAGTCTGCAGCTCGCTCTTTCTTGGCTGGAACTCGTGGAATCTATACAGTCTAGACACCAAATCTCCCCCCATGATCCCCGTGGGTCCTGAAGATGGGAGGAGGGGTGTGTGTGTGTATGTCTGTGTCTGTGTGAGTGCGAGTGTGTGTGCGTGCGTACCCATGCAGCAGGCGCCTCATACTAAGGCTCATTCAGGCCAGCTGTTAGGCCCTTGGTGGCTTGTCCCTTGCTGTGGCTGGCCACGTCGCCACCATGTGGCTCCAAAGAACACGAACACACACACACACACACACACACACACACACACGCACACAGACTGCTTTTGAGTGGAGATTTGATATCAGTTGCCCTACACACTATGGCTGTCACTGTTATTGATGCCGTACCATTCTTGACTGATGGGATAATTTTAGGATAGGGCTCA
Source organism: Centroberyx gerrardi (assembly GCF_048128805.1). Lineage (NCBI taxonomy): Eukaryota > Metazoa > Chordata > Actinopteri > Beryciformes > Berycidae > Centroberyx > Centroberyx gerrardi. The sequence goes on along the minus strand of NC_135998.1, from coordinate 17,698,357 downwards.
GTTTGGTTATAGAACTTGAGCAAATTGACCCTTATCTAATCAGCTTGCTACCTAACCTTGATAATGAATATTTTTTGATGGCTCTTGACAGGTTAGCCCACACATTTTAGGGTCAAATTCTTCACTTGATGTTGGAATGTACCCGTGTGTGTGTGTGTGTGTGTGTGTGTGCGTGTGTGTGTGCGTGCGTGCGTGCGTGCGTGCGTGCGTGCGTGCGTGCGTGCGTGCGTGCGTGCGTGCGTGCGTGCGTGCGTGCGTGCGTGCGTGCGTGCGTGCGTGCGTGATCCATTTGTCCCTTGCCGGATGACACCTTGCTGATTACTAAGTGTTTTTCCCCTCTCATCAAGTCTTGACCACCTGGAAAGGAGTCCACTTTATTCCCACGGCAGCTGATGACTAGTCAAAGCAGGTGTGTGTGTGTGTGTTTGTGTGTGTAAATCAAGGCAGTCCATGCCTCACAAGTTCCCTCTCTTTAACTCTTAAGGGGTGCTGGTATAGCACCAATAATGACTTCTTTCCCTCATGTCCTTTTCCACAAGGACCTTCAAGACACTAGGGGCAGGGTTATGATGCAAGTCTGGATACTCTGGAAAAAGATGAAACATGTATTTGGTTATTTCCAGGTCTGGAAAAGTGTGGGAATTGGACAAAAAGTCCAGAGACAATATGAAGTAAAGTCTGATCTGTACTGATACACATATGGCCACCCATAATCATAGACCTTACTGTCTAGTTGACAGTCATTATCAAGCTACTATCATTTTGAATGACAAGTCTTCAAAGCCAGTCAAGAAATTGAGGTCTGGAAATGAAAAATGAGTTGGAACCCTGTAGAGGACATGAACAGAAATAGGAAATGGTTATTAGTGCCATTATTGCATTATACCATTGTTTTCTGTTTGTGGGTGGCCAGATTTATCCATTATGTTTGTCCATCAATGCCCTGTCTGGAAACAAGTAGTTTTACTAGATGAGGTCATAGAGGAGGACATAATTCTCACTGGCATAATTTAATGATTTTACTCCTGTGCCAAATGAGATAACAGGTAATTACAGGACAAATGACCTTCTATTTTTCAGCAAAATCCTCTGTCAGTTCTATTTGTTATCAATACTAAATATTGCACACTGATTGAAAAACCAGAATGGTAATTTGGGGGAAATAGATTTATTACAAGTCAGGTTTGAGTGTACTGTAAGACAAGCATCCCTACACATGCCTATACATTTCACTGTAAATACTGTGTGATGACATCATCAATCAATTCCTAGTGTAATTCCTAAGTGTTTACTTAGTCATACTCTGTTTTCCAGTGAGTTTGAGTATGTTTATCTAGTGTTTGTGTGATATCTGTTGCTCCAAAGGTGTCTTGAGCAATATTGCCTATTTTGCAAAGAGAGAGAGAGTTGAACATAGGGCAAGCCACAGCAATGGAGTGAAGAATGTGACCTCTTGTGCATTCCTCTCTCAAATAACTGGTGCAATCCCTCCCTCCCTCCCTCTCTCCCTCCCTCCCTCCCTCCCTTTCTTTCTTTCTTTCTCTCTTTCTTATAATTTAGGCTATTTAAACTGCATTTTACACTTCTTTGAACTTTCTATAGACAATGAGAGAAATGAAGACAGCAAGCAAAAGGCTAAATTAATAAAAAGCAGACAAAGCTAACAAGGCGCTTGTACATAACAAATCAAACGAAATGGGCAACAACACATCAACATCCAGGCACAACAAATAACAGTGCAGTGGTCAACAAGCATTGTTATAAGCCTACTTGCCTTTGCGTTCAAACCTGCCACTAGGTTTGCTGGAATATAGCGTAAGTTAGCTTTACCTATTAGCCTCTAGGCCTAACCTGGTTATGTTGGTGTCTGTTATATACCTGTTAACGGTTAATTGCTCAATGCTCATGTTGATGGTTTGATATTCAGTTACCCAGTGTTTGCTCACAAGCTACCTTTTCTTCTACATTAGTGAATCAGTATGTAGGTGTGTGTGTATGGAGTGATGCATTAAGTGAGAGACCAGTCCCTTGTTTTTGCGGCTTTTATTGAATTGGTTGAATCAGAAAAGCATTCATTCTAGTGATGGAAGTTACAAAGCATATTTTTCTGACACTAATGGTTGCATTATTGCTGTGTCCTGGGTTCAAATCCAGGACCTTTGTTGCATGTCATTGCCCTCCCCCTCTACCCCAGTCTTTCCTGTCTCTCTCCACTTTCAACTCTCTAATAAAGCCAAAAAATGCCCCCTTCCCCCAAAAAAAGAATTTGATACCACTTTAGAGAGTATGGGGATGAGACAATGGAGCATGTCTTCTCAAGCAGTGCCAGTGATGTAGTGACAAAGTCACTGTCATCAGCATCTAGTAACGCCATTCCTTCGCATCCAGTTTTTGCTGGTGGTCACAAATCACTGATTCCTAGTGGAGGAAATCGGCAGCATTCCTATGATTTGATTTGATCTTGATTTCAATTTGTAGGGCATGATTTGATTATAAATAGACTCTTGATTCAGTCTGAATTGATATACTGAAATTGTATTACTTTCCACAAGTTGACAGCGTAATACTTGCCACCCTTCATGATTTAAATGCTTATTGAATTCAATTGACTTAAGTTGCCTTCTTTCTGCTTGTGTTAATGGTTATAAATGTAAAGTAACATAGATCCCTAAGTGAGCCATATAGATTACAAAGAATAACATTCATCATGTCTACAAATTGCAATACACCACACACACACACGCACACGCCTATCCATTAACATACAATGTCAGTATGTTAAGCTTTGGCTCATTATGTTGTATTGATAGTAGAAGTACAGAAGTACAGTCACACTTTTTTTGCATTGCTTGAACTATTTTCACCACTTTTTCCCTCAGCAATGACAGGTAGAGGTTCTGTAAATCCTACGCAATCAAAGGAACTTCTCATATGTTTCAGGAAGAAGAAAGCAGAACCAAATCTTACAGTCATCAATAGGCAACAGCGGTTGATGTTAACTTTTTAAACAGATTTTCACTTGTCCTATAGATGAACTAACTTACTTACCACATTTCCACAGAAAAACAATTTGTATATCCATTGCGAACATTTGTGTAATTTAATAGGCCAACAAGATTTGTCAGAATTACATAAAACATATCGTACTGTGTGTAAAACAAAATAGAATAATAGAATTTTATCTGTATCATCTCTATCATAACTTGGGGATTTTTATCTTTACTTGAATTGTTTTTTCTAACTTAATAACAATAAAGATGACAGCCAGAACTGCAGTTGAATGTATATTGCATTCCATTAAACAACATCCAGGCTGGCAGAACAAGGCACACAGACAGGGGGGGTGATCAATTCTTCAGTTAAGCATCGTCTTTATTCTCTGCAAAAATTGGATATCAAAGCTCTATAATTGTCCCCCCCCAGATACAGAGTGCACACACATACACATACAAACAACACTCTCACGTGCGCACAGAGAACCTCCAACTTGGGACAGGAATGCAGTGTGGGAGCGCTCTGCCACCCTGGTCCACAGACACACACACACACACACACACAGAAAAAAGCCCCCTGTTCCTCCCTCCAGGCCCTAGCAGGCAGCCCCAGCTCCAGACGCAGCTGTTGTTTTCTCTGCAGACAACCTGCTACCTAGGATGCCAATTCTATCTCGTGGTAAAAATTCCTCCCAGTCATGGCCTTCTCATTCTGAAACCCTCTGTCCCCTAACAGATTACTCCGCTGCCACAGAATAAAAGTCTATTTGGGCATGATGCGAATCATGCAGTGGCTGTCTTCTTGAGAATGCCCTCATATGAGGTTGGTGTTCTTTTACTGGTCAAGATGTCTCTTGCCTATCAAATGCTCTGGTTTTTCTCTATATTTTTTTTAATATACTTTTCTAATTCAATTTTTATTGAGCAGGAGCAAGCTAAATCCTGTACATTTACTTTCCCCTCCTAGCCATCACGGAGTATCTGTTGGCCAGCTACATCACTGTCTGGCTTAGTGTTTTTTTTTCACCAGTCCAGTCCATACAGTACTGGTATGCTGTCCTGTCCCTTTGTGTTTTGTTAAGCTCCTCTTCATAGCGCTATAAGAGGGGGGCCTGCTATGCTTGCTGCATCTGGATCCACTTAAACACAAAGAAGAGCCCAAGCAGCTCCACTGCTGCAGCCTGAGAGCCTCATAGCCAAAGTCACTCTTGTATGTATCTGTCTCTCTTTTTACCCCTATGGACAGACAGACAAATTGGGCCTTTCCCCAGGCATCTAGATAACGTCTGCAAGACATTTCAGATTGATAGTCTGTGAAAAGAGACAGAGCATTTACTGGCCCTGTCTGCGCTGTTTACTGTGTCTGCCTGCTCTTATCACAGCGTTGTCGTTTTATGCTGTCAAATGAGCAAGTTGGACCCAAAGTAATAGCAGAGATTGTAGTGCTAACTTTCTCTTTCATTCGCTCTGGAATCTCCAACCCCCCCACCCATATATATATACACACACGCACCCTCTTCTTCACTGTTCTCTCTTTCGCTCCTAAAAGAGTTTGGCTTTCCTGGTCTGCACACTCATAAAACAATGGAATATAAAAAAGTCACGCTCCTCTGCCAGCTCTCTGCCTCAAATTGAGTAGTTTTGCTAAATTTTGAAAATGACCGAATTAGCACCCTTCCCCCTACACACACTCCCCCCACCTCCACACGTTGCTTTTTCTGAGTAGACCTCATTTGTCTGGTCTCTCTCGATTTTCACCCACCTTTTTTAACACTCTACATATGAGTGACACTTTTCGGATCCATCAGACTTGGATGCATTGGACTATAATTCTCTCGCAAAAATAATAAGAAGCATTATATCTTATCATCAAAGAATGATATATGATATCATTCTCATTCATCATCAGTGATATTTGTGGACTAAACTGGGATGTAACTAAAGTAGCATTTAGCCCTGACAATTAATGTATAGTTATGTGCATTTGACCTGCCTTCCTGTCTGTGTGTAACAGCATGAGATTTGATACAGTCTAGGCTAGCATCCATATCCGTTTCCATTCTCTGCATGTTTGCATGTCTCTGGCACTACATTCTTTGTCTGGGCCTCGAGTATCAGCTGCATCGTGCGATGAGGAGATCAGCACAGGTTCTGCTTCGTCACCTGGGTCACCCTACTCATGTTGCCGTGTCCTGTCCATGTCATCATAAAACGGTTCCTCCGGTCCTGCTTCAGTAGGTCGGCTGGATTTAACTGCGTCTCTCAGCTACGCACTCTAGGACGTCTGCCTGGCCTGTCTGGATTGAAGACTGTTGTGAAGCTCTGCTGACAGAGGCGACTGTTTTGACAACAGGTCACCTCAAATCAGAGAGACTCGGGTAGAGAGATGGGGGTGTGTTTGTGTGTTAGCAGACACATTTAGACATGAACACAAAATTGCCGCCTTCATAAAATGTGTTTAATGACCTCTGGGTCAGTTTCGGTGTTTGCCACATTTATAACTTATAACCATGTTTCCACTAAGCTTCAGCCCAAACCTCTTAACCTTCCAGCTGCCACGGCCTCCTCCCTAAGCGTCCCATCTCCCTGCCCCGCTGTGGACAATGCTGACTGGGGAATTATGTGGAACTCAAAACCCCTTCTCCTCGTCCCGACGGCTGCACGCCTCAGACACTCTGGCTGCATTCTCCAGAGGGCCCTGAGTAAACAGCCACATACATACATACATACATACATGGTACCTGGTTCTTGAGTGTCTGACATTGAAGTAAGCTGGGCTGCTTCCTACAGATGGTGGTGTCTGCTAGGTTAGGCACAGCAGTGGAGTGATGAGCCAAGTATGGTATAAAACCACTGATAGGAACCTACACAGCTCTGTCTCTCAAGTGTTGGCTGGCTCACATTTTTCCTGATGTACACAAGATACTGTTTGTGTGCACCCCCATGCATAAATTGAGTAGGACTGTATTTTGGAGTGTTACTAAAGAGATTAGGAAATTGAGCAGCCTTCAGGTCTCATACCACTGGAATGTGGAAGACGATGCTTTCTTACCTTCTCCTTAGCGCACCTCTTACTCGAGCATCAACACCACCGTAGCCAAGTATCAATTCGTCATATAAGTTAATTATTTTGCCTTCACCGCCTTGCCACATCTTGATGTGCTCATAGCAGGTATCAGTATCAATTAGTCATGTAATGGACTGAATTTTTTAGGTGTATTCCTGCTCTGTGCACACTGGTAAAACACACTTCCATTAACATCCGAATAACCTGAGCCATAACAATGTTGCTGCCTCGGTTGAGTTCGGGAATACAACCTGTTCTGTGCTGGAAGGTTTGGAAAATGGAATCAGGAAAGCAGGAGGGGGTACATGAGAGGAAAAGGGCCAAAAACCATCCCGTGGGTGGATGTACGTCAGCTAACTGTTAACATACCGAGAGAGGCTGGATTATAAAACGCAAGCGAGTGATTCTCCTATGAGCTCACTTCCAAACAATGTGCTTCATGTTTCTCCATCTGCAACCTTTTTTTTCCCTCTTTCCTCCTTCATTTTTATAGCCCCTCTCCTCTTCCCTTCATCTTCTCATCTCCCCAACACTTTGTGACTGCGGTAAGTTAATGGGTCTTTCTCGGAGTTCGAGGAAGCGTGCATTTCTTCTTAATTGGTGTGTGTGGTGGTGGATGAGAGGAACACACAAGTTTGCCATACCAGTTTGCCATGCAGCGATGATGTACGGCCTGGTGGCATGTGACTGGATGTTCAGGGTACTGAGGTCATTACTTACAGAGCCGCTGAGACTGTGCCATGTATAAGGATGTCCGCAGATGCCAATGAAATCATCAATCCCCACACCCAACAGAAGTCGCATACAATATGTTGTGATAACAAGAATGATAGGGATGCTTAGTGAGAGGATAATCCATGCAATGAATATTTAATTATCCAACCCATGTCTAACAACAGCATGCACAGATGAGAGCATGCCAAATTCTCTCTTAGCCTATGACTCAAACCCCCACAAACCGGTCAGCTAGAATAGTTAGACCTGCTAATGTTAGCGTAGCGATCCTTGGGCACGGGAGCTAGAGCTAAGTAGAGAAGCAGCCTATATTTCTCCTTTTTAACCTTTTTTTTCTGGCATTTTCTGCATAGTGGGTGACCATATTCCCATTTGCATCCCTATCAAAGCCAACACTTTTCCAAGGGTTAAATAGTTGAGGAAGCTGTCCATATTCAGCCATATCACTGACCCACCACAAGCTTGCTTTGTTGGCTTTGTTGTTTGGGTCTTGTCTTTACCCAACCTCTACTCACCCTATGTATTATCTGTGAATCCATTTTGGTCTTTGGAATCAACTGCTGATTGTGTTATGTGCATTGTTTGTGTTACTAGCTAAGTGACTCAATAGTCCTTTCTCCTTGTATGGTCTACTTCAGTCCACTTCAGAGGTGCCTAGATAGTCCAGGAATTAATGCCTTCTTTTCTTGTGGCCACCCAGTTTTTGAGCTTAGCCTCCCAAAAATTGAAGGTATTTCCTTCAGTATTTCCTATATCAGAGGAAATCTATTGCTCTACAGTAGGGCAAATTTTTAGTCAAACTTTTTCCTCTATGATTGGAAATTCCAGTGATTGGTTCAGCCAGCAAGCCAAACAGGCAGTGCACTCCTGTCATGCGCTGTGGAGTGATTAAGGCCCTCTGATCTCTGCGGAGCTGTATACATGCACAGACTATGATGATGAGATGAGATGTTGGTCATCTTAATGGAAAAATATGGGCTAGACAGAGTCAGTAGATGCTCTCACATCCTTTGTGGTTTCAATCCTGAGTGTAATGACGATTAGTCTGTCCATATTCCTGTTGACAGGAATAGAAGATCACATGCAAACTGTAACTTTTTGATATAAAGGCAGTGCCTTTTCTTGGAAACTAATCATATTAAATGGTTTAATGTGATGCATCTTCATATTTTACTTTGAAAATTTTCACTGAAGTAAATTATCATATAGGCTCGATTTTTTTTTTTTCCGCCGATTGAAATAATGCCTTTTCTCCAGACTTTCCATTAACAACAGCTAATCATGTAAAAGAGCGCAGCAAGCATACATTCCAGTATAGCTCTGTGTTTAACAGACTGTTCTTATGGCTGCATGACATAGCTGGCCTTTCCATGTCTAAATAAATCCTAATAATTACATGTTGGTGTGCGCTTGATGACTGAGGTGCATACTCATCTTTTGCCACTAGTAGTGCATGAAAGGTTTTTCATTGCAGGCTCTGCAGTGAACAGAGCCATCAACAGTAACATCAATGGTAAATGTTAGGCTTTGGTGTCAGCCCCTCAGAATCAAAGAGCAAGGGCTTTTTTCTAGAGCCACCATTTTGCACCAATGTTCAACAATCATACAGGGAGAAATCCATTGTAGAAGAGGACGAGATACAAATTTCTCCACCACCAGTAGCCTCCAATGGTCCATAATGCAATGCAGCCACAAGACGTGTTGCGTTTTGAATAAGGGACGTGATGCTTGGTTTTTCTCGACTGGAAACTCTCACTCTCTTGCTCTTACTATCGCTATTGTTATGGTTCCACCTACATGTAAAACCTAGCTAAATACAACAAGGTCAGGTATGTTCTCTGGGGGTTGCTGAAAGGCATTCTGGGAAATGTAGGAAATGGTTAACTGAAGTAGAAGAAGATAGGTTGAGGGAAAGTGGATACAACACAACAACATGTCATCACAAAATAACTCCTGGAATGCTCTGAACATGATATGATATATAACATAACAGTGTAAGAGTATGAGGGTGTGTTTTTCCTTTAAGACTATTGCTTTATCCTTAGGTAGCCTAATTTACCCTAATTTAATGAAACTCCGGACACGTGTTGAGAGTTGGGAGACTATGGTTATTATTATGTGTATTAAGTTATTTTAAAACTATTGCAGACTTGAAGGCTGAAATATTTTAGCGGTAGTGTAACCTTGAAATAGCCTAAAAGAGGCCACATGCCTCAAAACTTTAGTTTATGGACACTCCAAGGTGCAGTCACAACCATAGCTGTGGTGACATATCTGCCCTTTTGCACTCATGTTTTCCCTAATTACCCCATGTCACCTTTTTTGATAGGTGCATTTCCTTCAGAAGTATGACTAAACCTCTGAACACATGAGTTGCATAGAACTATACTCGGAGACAGCTGAGAAAGGACAGAAGAGAGATTAAAGGAGTCATGTCGTAAGAGTGCTTGGCTCCTGCCAAGGATTATTTGTTCCTTCCAGATATGGCCAAACCACTGCTGCTCTCTAAAATCACATGGTCCTGTGTGTTTCTCTAAAGATAAACGTCTTCATGTTATGTCATGTCAAATATATTAGATTGCATCGTTCACTCTCATTTGAAACAGCCTGTGGCAAATGAGCCTTGTTTGAATGGTGTTTGAAGTCTAGAGGGAAGATAGGAGAAGGTTATACTTTTCTCCCTATTATCCGCTCTGGATTCAGGGCTTCAACTGTGTCTTTAAAAAGACAGTCCTGTTTCCAGAACCAATTCTTAAACCTGTAAACATTTCAGACTGGAGAGAGGGAAAGAGCATGGCTGAGAAGAAGAGAGCAGGGCAGAAAGACAGTGAGAGGGGGGAGGGGGGTTAAAATGTTGGAGGAGGGGCTTCTTGTAATCTTGTGACTCCACAGAAGGACAAGGGGAAATCTCTCTCTGCCGAATCTAAACTTCACTCAAAGTTTTTAACAACAAAACTCTCTGGAGCTTTTGCTGCTTCTGCTGTATGAATCTTGTGTGCTGGTGTGGTGTTTGTATTCTTGCTAGGGTGAGTGTGTGTGTGCTGGCTCTCTTTCCCTCTCGCTGTGTGTTTGCTGGGGGAGGTGGGAGGGCCCAGCCAGCTGATGTCATTGAGTGCAGCAGGCTGAGCCTGAAAGAGGCCCTTTGTTGGCAGCTTGTAGCACGAGTAAGTTCCTGTGCTTCAGATACACACTCACACAGGGGACAGGAGAGAGGAATGGCACTGTTCAGACTGCCCTACTGCCCACTCAACTGACACATCTGCATGTCTAGCACGCTTTTGGACCAAACACGCGCTTTTGGATCGTTCCTGTATCCTCTTGAAGTGGAGCTAACTACAACCAAAGAGAAAATAAGATGGAGCCGCTCGGAAGGGAAACTCTGTAGACTTTGCGGGACAGAGCGGAGTCCGATTTTCTGTTTGGAAGAAGAGAGGGGAGGAAAAAAAAACGGTTTACAGCAGCTGGAAGGACCTGGGCGAGGAAAGCCAGCATATGCCAGCACCCATTTTAGCTTTGTGCTTTATGTCCTTTTATCTGTGCTTTTGTTTTTTCATGTGATTGAATTTTTCTCCTGTTGGGCGCTTGTACAAAAGGAAACATTGGCAAGACATTGGATTTGATCAAGGAACAAAAGTTTTCAAGCGGGAAGGGAAAGAAAGCAAATGAAAATGTTGGAGATATGCCTAAAATTGGTGGGGTGTAAATCTAAGAAAGGCCTCTCGTCCTCCTCCAGCTGTTACTTGGAAGGTAAGAATATTTTTTCTGTTGGCTCTTAGCTGGAGATTTGATGTTTTAAAGTTTGCTTTTGGAAAAATATATACAGATTAGGACAGAAAGATGACGGAGTAGAAAAAGCAGAGGATGAGGAGGTACAGAGAGAAAAGGATAGAAAGAAGATAAGCTATCACTGTGTGAAGTCTCAACAATGATTCCTGTACCCTGGAAAGTGGAGAAGGGGGAGGAGAGAGCGGTAGAGTATGAGCACAGGGGAGGGTGAGGGAGGCCAGACTCACTGGCTAGCTGCAGAGGAAAGAAGTGGAAAAAGAGAGGGAGAAGAGAATACAAGGAAATCTGACTCCTGGCCATGTCCCACTTAACTCTTGTTTATGAGGAGAGGGGATCTAATCTCAATCTTCACACTCCTTTTTAGCTTTCTGCTGTTTTCCAACACTTGAATCTTGTTTATTGCTTCCTTTATATAATGAAGAATGAATTTGGGCGATAACATAGACGTATATATTTTATACTCCTTTTGCGGTGTGCGGACTAGAGCCGACTTATTTTCCATTACTTCAAATTAGCCTAGGATCTCTTCTGCACAAAGTAAAGCAGGGTAATTGATTTGCCTTGTCTGAATGAAAGATCAGTGAAATCTAGAGCACATTCAGGACATAATCAACAGAGTAATTGATTTGGAGCGGAAGACTCGGTGAAGTCTTCCAAGATTGCGCAAGCAAATGATTTATTAGAGCAAATAGCCCTGGTACGCTCCCCAGTAAAGTGGGTGACAGTGATCAAGAGCTTTCAATAACACTCTAAATTTCAGGGCTTTAGATACAAGGCACAGGAAATCTCATGCTTAGATATTCTACACCAGTGATGTGTTTTTTGGTAAATTAGATTTAAGCAAAACTTACTTTGTTTATCTTTAGACCGAGGCTTCTTGATTTGAGTTGGAAGCCTTACCTGTCTTTTGTTAAGAATTGCCATCTTGCTCCAAGTAGAAGGCTATTTGAAATGATTAGAATCAACATATGTATCTGACTTCTTTAAATTAACTGTATGAGCAAAGTAGAAGCATAAAGCTCTTTGAAACTTTTGTGAGGCTCGATGGTCATTATAAACAAGGCTTATAAACAAGGCTTCTTCCAGGTTTAGTAGCCTGTCTGTCACCTGGTATTCCTTGCGCTCCCTCAGGCTCTGGTCTGAACATACTCTCATCACGATAGCATCTCCAAACAGTGGTTAGACCTCTAGATCTAAGGCCTGATTCGGCTCTCCTTGTTCTCCACCGCCTCCCAGTCAGGTGATGACAGGTGATGCAACAGCAGCATCTAAGCAAGAGGTTTTTCCCTCTCGCAGGCCTCAGAAAAATGTGGCTTGAATCTAGGGGCTGCCTACATCATGGAACTGGACCAGACTATTGTTTAGATCAGTGGTTTTCAATCCTGCTCCTCGGGACCCAGAGTACTGCTGGCTTTCTATCCTGTCAGGTAGTTAATTGCATCACCTTGCATCCCAGGTGTAAATCAGCCCCCAATTAGATGGGTAGAATGAAAACCAGCAGGGCAGTGGGTCCTGAGGACCAGGATTAAAAAAAACCCACTGGTTTAGATGTCAGTGGGACTAGACATTGTTTTGATGATTCTTGAAGTAGTCTAGTTACTCTGAAGACATGATGAAATCCCTTTCTGTTTTGTATCAGTGTGTTGCAGTGAGTTTGAGTGCATTCCTATTGCTCATAGCAATGCTGTCATAGCTATGAACTCTTCACAAGTTCCACACACATTTAATCATTTTGAGTGTCATCTCAGTGATGGAGCCAGGACATGCTGTAATTTCTCCCACTGCACGACTCTGGAGAATTGCAACTCTGTAATGGCCTTTCTCATTTTTTCTTCCTTTCACGCTCACTCCCTTCCTGAGTTTCCTTTTTCATATGACTTTTAGTTTTTTCTTCTCTCTTTGAGTGTGTGTTGTCCTTGCGCATGTGTCAGTGTGCTGTCACCCGCTCACAAAGAGCTGTGGTATTTGTGGTCTGTGAAATGGACATGTGTGGCATGAGCTGCTCAAATGCACTGCCACCACACTTTATGACCACGCCAACCTCCGGACATATGGTCTTTTTCTTTTTCTTTTTTTTTTAAATCACACTTTCTCTCAGGTCCCCATCTTGCTCGGTGCTGTTCGCTTATCTCTCCATCTCTGGCTTCAGCTCCTGCCCAAATTCATTTGACAGAACGCGGCTGTCTTTTTGACTTGAATAATAGGGTTATTGTTTTTTCTTTGTCAGTCCTCATCATTTACTGGGAACAAACTGCTCATCCTTGTTTATGTAACCTAGTGATGCACCGAAATGAAAATTCTTGGCCAGTACAGATATAAAATAAAACATTTGGGCCGATACAATACCAAATGTTTCTTGTAAACTGTTTAATTCATCTATTGAACATTCAGTCCTTTCCAGAGGATATTACTCCAAAAGGCACAATAACTGAAAACTAAAAAAAAAAAAAAAAAATCTGACAAAATATACTTGAATGTAATTTGACAACTTTGATGCATCAGTAGGTTCCTTGAACATATTGTAAAAAAACTGCACTTGAGGAATATATAAATTACAACATATTGTAAACAAAACTGCACTTGAGGAATATATAAATTACAAATTAAAATATAGATAATCATTTGTGTCAAAGGGCATGACCTTTTTAAGCACAAATTAATCATTTTAACTCATTTCTGATCACAACAAGGACATTGTAGCCTGCTACTTTATCAAGAAAATTGTTAATTATGCTTACTATAGTTTAGGCTAGGGAGAACAAGTAACAGTATAACAGACAGGCAGTGTACTAGCTGCAGAAATTAGTTTCAGCAGGTTCTTGTGAGCAAAGGACAAACAAAGTCCTGCATTGGTTTTGGACTCTGCAGTGTGCAGAGGCCGAACTAGGCAATTTTTTCACACACCAGACCCCACTGTGTAACTGTCTGCAATTGGTCTAAAATATCATGTTTGTTTTTGTTGCCTTGCGGAAAAGCTTCTCTTTTCCTCTTCCGGTTCCTTGCCTTTGTTTACACCTCCTTGTTAACATCTCTTCAAAATGAATCGTTTTGAGGCTAGACTTGCAGTGCTTTTAGAGGATATCTGCACCTTTATGATCAAGCAGGGACTATTCTGCCCCATACCTACTTTTGGGCAGGTCAGCTGCTGCATATTGACTAACTACGTGATCTCAAATCACCTGTTTGACATTTTCCAGTCTGCTTTTAGACTCCATCATAGTACAGAAACTTCTTTTTAGGGTCATAAGTGATCTCCATATGGATACAGATTCAACAAGTTCTCTATTCTTGTACTGCTGGATCTCAGTGCTGCTTTTGATACTGTTGAGCACGAGATATTACTAGATCGATTAGAAAAGTGGGATGGACTGTCTAGCCCAGTTCTTAACTGGTTCAGGACCTACCTGCAGGACAGACATTTCTTGTCTCCATTGTAAACTTTGTTTGTGATAAAGTCAGTATCACCTGTGGAATTCCGCAAGGCTCAATCCTTGGTTCTCTTTTGTTCAGTATGCTTCTACTTATTACTTATTACACATTATTGTAACTATGCAGATGACGCAACTATATATATATCTCTATATATATCTATATAATACCTTGTTGACAGCTAATAGGAGTGTATGGGCCATGTATGGTATGTTTTTCAAGCCGCTGTCCTCCATCGCTTTTGCAATGTTTCTTAACGTTGCACGTTACACATTTCTGGTAGACACACATCTGCAAAATGTTGTCTACTAGGGACTGTGTACCGAGGCTCAATGTCTTCTATCAACCTACGAAAATCAACATAACTTCCACCACAGAAAACGGTTGGTCATCCAAGGTGGTGAATTCCATGACTTTTACAGTAATACCTTTTGCTTTGGCACGGTCATGGCCACATTTCTTGGCATTCTCAAAGACAACAGAAGCAGAGCCCACACACCTTTAGTCAACAGACAAAAAATCTGTACTTCTGTTGGAATGCTTTCGGCTTAGCCCAGCCCCCACCGTTGATGTCCTTATAACTACTCTTTCATGTAATTCTTAAAGACTACTCCAGAGATAGGGTTTGTATGTTGGGAGCAGGAAGTTTTTTCTTCTTACTTGACGTTGTTTTGGTAAAGTCTGCATGCTTTCAGGTGGTAAATTAAGTTTGTAGTGGAGACGTTCCTTGGCGATGTACCCCCTTTTGATTTCAGCAAAACAAGCTTTATAAATTGCTACTCATCTGTCCGTATCAAAAACTGAAATAGCTCCTTACTGCTGCATTTTTTTGCATACAGTGCCAGAGATGCACACCGCATGGCGTGATGTAAGCTGGAAGCACCATCAATCGGAGGAGAGCAATATAAACACTAAAACACTGGTTTCTGTTTAGTAGGGCCCTGTACTGTCCGTCAGAACTTAATGAATGAATAAATAATTACTAATCTGTCATTGTTAGTGCTTATTTCGGCTGATACCGATTAAAGGTTAAAATTTTGGTGCATCCCTATTGTAACCTCTGGGTTGCAACTGAATCCAATGAAACTGACATTTGTAAAGTCTTAGTGCAAGTTCTGTCTTTGCAGCAGATAGCTGTAGGTCTTTTAGTCAG
The DNA here is from genome assembly GCF_048128805.1 of Centroberyx gerrardi. Taxonomy (NCBI): domain Eukaryota; kingdom Metazoa; phylum Chordata; class Actinopteri; order Beryciformes; family Berycidae; genus Centroberyx; species Centroberyx gerrardi. The sequence goes on along the minus strand of NC_135998.1, from coordinate 17,683,194 downwards.
TAAATCTGAACATTACTAGTTCCATTAACATGAATTGAATCTACTCCTCAAAGTTTCTTTCTATTGCGACCTCAGTTAGAAGAAACATCTTGGTGATTGACTAGGCATAATCCATGTTTATGACACCAGCCCATAGATTCTCAGTTGGTGTTGTGGGTCGAGTCGTCTCTCCCTGGAGTCTCTACTCTTATCAGAGCCTTATTAGGAATTTGAATCATGCACATATCTGTGCACAACGCCCATAGAGATCACAACCTGTCAACTTTGTGTGGCGTCCACAGATGATACAGCTTTGGTCTTTTTACTGCAAATAGGTGTGATAATCTTCACACAAATGTAACTATATTACCAATTGCCTCCTTTTACGTTATATTTATCCTTTATATTTATCCTTTAGGTCAGTTACAGTGTTTTTGTCTTATTGTATAAGTCACTCTTACTTTGTCCTATGATGCTAAAATAAACTGCCATAAATATTTTCTATTTGCCTTTGGACCAGTGGTTCCTGTTGAATTTTTTGTAGATGTGGGTGGTGGTGGACCCAGGTTCACTCCTGGGTCCAGTCCAGGATCAGTTCCTATAGGTGTTGGAATTTAAGAAAGGCTCTTTTTTTTAATATTTATATCATGATATATGGACAATTATGTCGTAATTGCAACAATTTGTTTTAATTCCAATTGAGGTATGAGGCCACATAATCACTTTTCTTTGAGTTACATTTTTCTAGCTGTGGGCATAATTTTCCAGCTGTGGGAGGGCATCACTGCTAAATGATTGCAAAGGAACCACTGCTTTGTACATGGGTCGTATCTTTGAGTTTTTATTACATTCATCAAGGTTGCTAAACAAATGCATGCACAGGTCAATATTTGTTGTCCATTAATAGCACCAGCTCCCTACCCTCAGCAGGTCACCAGATGCCTCTTTCACTTATTTGTCCCTCTGTCTGTATTTCTCTGACCCAGGCTTTTTTAAAGTCAGAGACATTGGGCCTCACTACAAAAAACACCACCAACACTACACTCAAACACACACCACCCCCCGATTTTTCAAGGTGACTGTTCTTTTTAGATTGTGATGCTGTGCAGAATTATGTTGAGCCCAAACTTATAAGTGACTCTGTGCAGGTCTTGCTTTTGTAAGCATGTTTTCAACTGAAATTAATGTAAGATAGAAGGAAAATGTGAATTGTTTCGAAGTAATTTTACTTTTTGCTGTATATTGCCTGTTAATATGTAGCCTACCACTTAACTGAAACAAAAATTGTAAAAGTGCTTAAAGAATAATCATCTTAAATTTACAACTGATAATTTTGACAAAATTCTAGGTAATGAAAATATAAACATAACTAGACCTAAACATTTATTTATCATCAATTTATTTGATATTTATTTATTGTCAATATTTATCAAATATTTAATTCATTCATTCAATCATTGGTATGCTACAGGCTATTCTCAGATAATTAGGCTATTAAACAGTAGTTTGTCAGGTGTAATTAGTCATATCATATTGCCAGTCAAATTGTGATCGTGGAGAATCGGAGGATTAATAATTTCAGTGTATTCCATCATGTTTTAACGACGCTGCATGTTCTGACACTTCCAACCAACTGGTGTCAAAAATATTACATTTTTGGAAAACTGTTGGAGGGGATTTTTTCTTGTTTTGGACAGCTGGCCATGCAGCCTTTTGAGGTACATGATTAAAATGTTTTGTGCAGGCTATTGCTGTCTTATCCAGCAAATTAGTTCAAAAGTTTCAATACAGAACCAGTTAAAGTTTTTTTTTTTTTCCTCCTCATGTCTTGGTGTCTCCTTTGAAATTCTTTTGCACCCCCCCAGAAGGTGTGCTGGACACTTTGAAAGCCTCTGCTCTAGTTTTCCCAGATGAAAAGGTGTGTGGGTGTGTGTGTGTGCATGTGTGTGTGTGTGTGTGTGTCCGCATGGGGGGGTGGGTGAGATGTAAAGTGCCCCCCAAAACATGTGCGACAACAGCTGAACATAACACAATCAAGCTTCTGTTTAGGCCAAACTGCAGTTTAAAATCCCCTCCCCCCTTCACTATCTTTCCATCTCCCTTTGTCTTTTCCACCATTTTCTACTTTTCTTCCTGTTCTTCCCATTTTTTTTTTTTCCAATACATTGCCATCAAATTTACTGCTCTGAAATTGCCATAATTCAAGCTGGGCCTATAATTAGCATAACCATTAGTTAAAGCACTTTGAACTCAGGCACTTTACCCATAACACATTGTGAGTGTAAGCCGCACAGCCGTTCTACATTTGCAGTGAAGATCGTAGTTGAGACAGACAGTCTCACGCTCTCATGCGGTAGTCATCTAGGCAGTCAAAGAACTGAGAAGTAAGTGGGGATAGTCCAGGAAATGAAAGGTAGAGACCGGCGGTGACACAACTGGTGATCAGGATGTCTCTAATACCACAGTGGGATCACAGCTGTTGACCTGCAAGTTGGAGGAAGGCACAGCTGATTATTGCAGGCTGCTTGCGTGTCCTTCTGGGGGAATGGAAGAATTTAAATGGCACTAGGAGAGGTGTGATGTTGCCATTGTTGCTGAATCAACCTCCTTGTGCCAGGCTATATGGAAATGTAGAAACAATGGAATACTGCTTCCCGATGCCACTGCATACCAAACAGCGTATCATGTAAACCTTTATCAAATCTGCATATTATTTGCCTACAGATGTTCTGATTTTGGTTGATCTAACTCATCCTCCTCTGAACCATGCTTTCTCTGTTTCATCCACTCAGGTTTTAGTGAATGATATGTTTTGATGTGGCGGTTCTCTGTGTTTCAGAAGCTCTCCAGAGACCAGACTTTGAGCCCCAGGGTCTGACAGAAGCGGCCCGCTGGAACTCCAAAGAGAACCTGTTGGCTGGACCCAGCGAGAATGACCCCAACCTGTTTGTCGCGCTCTATGATTTTGTGGCCAGCGGTGACAACACCCTCAGCATTACTAAAGGTGAGGAAAAATGGTGTGTGAGAGAAATGATGCTATTCGCTGGCAAAATTGTACATGGGGTGGTTCCAGCACCCGCGCTGTTTATATTAGAGGGAGTGTTTCTATTCAGCTGTCAGAAGAAACGTTTTGAAATGTCACGAAAAATAACATTTAATTAGGTGTCTTTCCACCATCTGGGTTTAAGTAAATAAATAGGCTTCCTGAGCATAGAATGTAGCTACATTAATAAAATATATACAAGAAAATCTAGTTTTCAAGAATTGATCAGTATTGGGCAAGTTGTTATTTTTATTTTGTGTCAGCAATATTTCATGCTATCCAAATATGCAGACAAAGAAATGCGCTCTGTAATATTCAGATGCACAAAGTAATGGCCATACAACCATGACAGATGGCTGTCAGATGGGAACAGTAGTGCGTGCGACATTTCTGGTACTTGGTAGTGGAAAGATACAATACAGCAAAAAACTGCTTTGCGATACTGAAGTTTGGAAAAGTTGAAAGTGAAAGTTAGGTGACAGTGGTGAATGTAAATGGCTATAGAGGAATTTTATGAATGGAAATTACACACTGGTTGTAGGCTACTGCAATATATCATAATGCTCATGATCTCCCTGTGAAGGTAAATCGTGACAAAGTTTTGACCGGTGATGATTTAAGATCATATCGCCAACCCCAATGCATACAGTAGCCTCTCCTCTCCTCTCCTCTGCCTTTGTTAATTGGCTTCTGATTGGTCAACAACTCAGCATCTGCTGAGTGCATGAACACTTAAGAGCCTGACTCTTGTATCTGTATGGCAAGTTTAACAAACTGTTTAAAAATGAAAATATTCTGAGATTTCACATACTGTATGTTCAAAAAACAATTTCAATTCGGTTAATTGTGCAGCCTAGATTTGTCATCTATATTTTTGGTCACTTTTATGGCCTTATTAGCCTTTGATGTATATTCTCCATTGACAGCGTTTTGTAGAAAAACAGCTGATGTCATTCGAGAGTCCACTCACCCAGCACACACAAGCTGTGTAAATACACTCTCCCTCTGGGATTATTTTGGACCAGGATCTTCCTCTGTACTTGTCATTTGGTCCAATGAGACCTTTAGTGGAAGTTCCTGTGTTGTGTGTACACAAACTATGCCTCGTCTAAACACTTCAGGCCTAGAGATACTTGAAGTGTTGATGATGTTATGCGCCTTACTGGAAATCAGCTTTTTGCTTCCCGTCCTGTTGCCTTCCCTCTCTCTGTCTGACTCTCACTTCCTGACAACGGGCTCACGTGAGTTTTTTTTTTCCACTGAACCGACTGTAAAACAATACTGCAGATGGATCACACAGACAAACAGAGGAAGGAAGGAGAGCACACATGCACTGGAATAATCAAGGAAATGCCCTGTACAAAACAATCATTTGGAAATTACTTTTCAGTTAATTCTAATATGGTAAATATTACAGTGTAAAGAGATAATTCTGGCTACATTTATTGGTGCGAGTACGTAGTTAGCTTGTAGTTACTAGTCTGTTATATTAACGTTACATGGATTACATAATTACTGGATATGCCTAGTTGGAGTTCATAGCAATATATAATATGAGTTTTGGTCAGCGGAAAAGCCTGTTATTATCAGTCAATGATGTCAGTAATTATCAGTTACTTAGCCTAATACTTGAATTGAGTCGTAGTGTCGTATCCAGGCTAAACTAGGGAAAAGAAAGTGAATTCCCTGAGTCTAGCTCGCCCAGTGACCAGTGGAAAAGACTGACAACCCCAGACAATTTTCTGCACGTCTGACTCAAAACACTTTGACCACTTTGACTCTGAGTTTTGGTGCAGTTTGTATTTTATAGCAACCTGTTCTCAATGGTCTCAGCTGTGGAAATAGTTTGTTCAGGTTCACAGCAGAGAGATGTAACAGTAAAAAACAGCATTATTAGATGGTCATTGGCCACACTTAGCCTCGATCATTTTTTGTAAATCTCACATGTTGACCCCTATGCTTTCTCTCCCTCCTACACTGGTATCAGCCTAATGTCCCCTGTGTTCCCTACCAGGAGAGAAGCTGCGCGTGCTGGGTTACAACCACAATGGAGAGTGGTGCGAGGCACAGACCAAGAACGGCCAGGGCTGGGTGCCGTCCAACTACATCACTCCTGTCAACAGCCTGGAGAAGCACAGCTGGTACCACGGACCCGTGTCGCGCAACGCTGCAGAGTACCTGCTCAGCTCAGGCATAAACGGGAGCTTCCTGGTCCGGGAGAGTGAGAGCAGCCCGGGCCAGAGGTCGATTTCCCTGCGGTACGAGGGTAGAGTCTACCATTACAGGATTAACACTGCGTCTGACGGCAAGGTAGGCATGGGGGGAAGACGGACGCATGTAGACACACCAAGGTTTCTCCTAGAATTGTGTTCAAAACCCCCCAGCTGAAAATAAGGGTGACTTTCTACCACCATAAACCCCAACCCAACACACAGGCACACACACACAGACATGTCAAGGCAGTTCGTTGACTTAATGAATCTAGAAAAACTTCATTTGTGGATGTTTTTTTTTTCATTGCTTGTCCCTAAATTATCATGAAGATAGACCATTACTTAACATGGTAATCGCTCGGCTCTAGTTGGAACGTATGAAAGAGTATATGATGCATAACCCACCAGTACAAACGACTGGTGTGAAGACTGTTGACATGTATGGTAACCACGGGGATGATAGCTTTTCAGTGTAGTGTAGCACCTGGAGAATGGTAGGGAATACCCGAAAGACACACACACACATTCACATTGATATCACCTGCAAGATCAGATCAGTCGGTGCATCGTTCTCTCTCTCATAGCAAGCTATAGCAGAGGTTTCCACCACCCAGAGTAACATGAATTTACCCCCTCTGGACAAACGCTATTTGCAAAGGGCAGCACAGGTCTAGAGCTGGTTAGAGAGCCAGGATATCCCAGTCATCCCAACTTCACTCTGCTGTCCCGTACTCGGCCTTCCAACCCAAACAAGGGAACTGGTGATATATAATTACATTATTTTAGGGTTCCTAAAAATGCTTGAAAATGTTTTGCAGTGTTTTAATCACAGTTATCGATGTAAAGAAGCTAGACTTGAGATTGGGGAAAGAAGACGGGATCCCCCATCCTAATGTCTCCTCCGTAAATGGTCATGATGGACAAGTGTGTGTCCCCCATAGATAAAACTGCACTATATCATATGGCACAAAGTATTGCTTTGGGATTTCCCCCAAAATGCTAGTTTAGGTGAATGAAGAAGCCGCTGCAGAGAGCTGCCACCTTGCCCGTGTCATCCCCCCCTGTGTGTGATGTAGCGAGGTGAGCTAGCTAGAGGAACGCTCGGCATGACAGGAATGCCCCTAACCACCACTGTGCTGCTCGTAACGGCCAGTAGACATGAGGCCAGACCAGAAGGCTAGCCAGACGCTGACGCAGACGCTAAGACATGCATCTATGCAGGCAGATGCACTCAAAAAACACAAATGAACGAACACGGATGGACTCAGCCAGTCACACACACACACAAGCTTCCCCATCCCACATTGTTTTAATGTCCCCCACCGAGAGTTACAAGTCAGGAGTCTGGTATGATGGACTTTTCCAAAAACTTGAGATTACCTCAGCTCTCCTCAACCCTGAACCTTCCTTCCACGCCGACTAGGTCATTAACATTACTCTGATTAACAGAGGTTCCCATGTTAATAAAACTCATGCTGTTGTGTTTTTTGACGTTAGGCCTTAATTTGATAAGTGGTCATGGGATTAGCCAGGAGAAGGGTTTTGGATTATAACAGACCATTAAATCCTCTTTAGATTTCAAAGGTCTTTTCACTCCAGTCAATGTTGTTCTCTTTCAGTTTCTCCTCCACATGCCTTTAACTTGTGCAAAGAACCCACTCATGAGTAAAGAAATGACCTGTATGTTTTCCTTGAGGATCGGGCTTTGCATAGAGCAGAACAGAGAGTGAGTAATGTGAAGAGTTATGTAAGACCCGGACAATGGAAAAGACTGTGTCCAGTCAGGCTCTGACCAATATCCTTCCCCCGACAAACTTCCTGACAAATGGCTTTTGAGTGGGCTGTGATCCCTCTGTAAGAAGAAAATATTTTACTGCACTATTTATTTCAGTGCATGTTAAGACTTTATAGGCTATTTCCCTATAGCTACACCATTATAGCGATGCCATTGCCATCAGCATCATATGCGACTGATGCTTTGCCTGCTACACAGAGCCAAATATTACTGTAATACTAAAATACATCTTATCTTAATATCCCATCCATTATGCGTAAGCAATACTGTTTTAATGCATTTTAGTGCAAGGAGTCGTAATGTAGGCACCATTTACCTATCCTAGTTTATCAAAATCTTAATGGCTGTGTTGCACTGTTTTGACAGCACTTTGACCTGCAACTTTTCTTGCCTTTAAAAAAATAAAAATAAATAAATAATAATAATAATCTACTCTAAATCCTCCACCTAAAATTATTAACTGCAAATATTAACTGTTTGTAATCTAATTTGACATAAACAAATAGTTTGCAGGTCATAAGTCATGGCAGATGTCAACTCCAGGAAGATAGAATTAGATTTTTTATTATCACTGAAAATATATACGTATTAGCTATTTCATGGATTGACATTATGACCTATAATTTATTTTGTATTAAATCATCAAAAACAGTGCGTGACACCCGATGAAGCTCGGCAATTAGTGTTATTGCAGTTAGCTGTTAAAATTCCCTATTCATATCCTCAGCTGAATAGACATGTAGGCTTCCACTTTGCTACAGTTATTCATAATAAATTAAAGTAACAGTATTTGACAGCTTGTCCACTATAGAACTTTAACTTGATAATGAGAGTTGTCGTTGTCGATGCACGTCTCTCTCCTCCAGCTGTACGTCTCGTCAGAGAGCCGTTTCAACACACTGGCGGAGCTGGTGCACCACCACTCCACGGTGGCCGATGGCCTCATCACCACGCTGCACTACCCGGCGCCGAAGCGCAACAAGCCCACCATCTACGGAGTGTCGCCCAACTACGATAAATGGGAGATGGAGCGCACCGACATCACCATGAAGCACAAGCTGGGCGGGGGCCAGTACGGCGAGGTGTACGAGGGCGTTTGGAAGAAGTACAGCCTCACTGTGGCTGTCAAGACACTAAAGGTACAGAGACAGAAAGACAGAAAGGTTTATTCAGTCGTCAGGGCATTTTCTCACTGCGGTGGCTACAGTCCTGAAGCCCATACATTTGACTTTATAAGGAACAAAACACTGTCAAATCTGAATCTAGTCTGGTGGAAACGTGTTCACACCTACTTGACACCTGGCATGGTAAAGTTAAGATGCTTTGTTTTGGCTGAATAATGCCACCACCTGGTGTCATATAGATGCAACTGCAGCTAACTTGTGTTTTCGACAACGATAACTCTGCATGTCTCCTCTGTCACTCTGTCCAGGAGGATACGATGGAGGTAGAGGAGTTTCTCAAGGAGGCTGCTGTCATGAAAGAGATCAAACACCCCAACCTGGTACAGCTACTGGGTATGTTCACTTTACCACACCTGTAGCTCTTTTCCAAAGCCCTTGCTTTGTCATTGTCAGTACACTGGAATCTGTCTAGCTGTGTTAAGATGGACTTTATAAATCCCTGAGGGGAAATTGGGTCATTACTGCAGCATGAAATCGGATAAAAATATTGAAGATTAAAATTACACCCTCTTCATCATGCTAACAAAGGATTCCTTTTGGCTGACATTAGTAATTGCCACGTCGACTACTGAGTCATTTATAGATTTGCAAATGTTTGTATTTTACAGATTTCCAAATTTACATTTACAGTGTATTTGCTTGGTGTGCAAATGTGCATCATTAGGTATTCCTGTTATCAGATTTGCAGATGGAAGTAACATCGAAACAGACACACAGAATATTAAATCGGTGAATACTGACATGTTTTCTTTTGTAACCTTGTGTCCTTGCCAGGGGTTTGCACACGGGAGCCGCCGTTTTACATTATCACAGAGTTCATGACCCATGGCAACCTGCTGGACTACCTGAGGGAGTGCAACAGGGAGGAGGTGAACGCTGTGGTGCTGCTCTACATGGCCACGCAGATCTCCTCTGCCATGGAGTACCTGGAGAGGAAGAACTTCATCCACAGGTGGGTGTAAACATCTCAGGCTTCCTCACGACCCAGAAGTCTCCTTTTCCTTCTCTAAGTTCACGCTGAGAAGGATTGGCCAGTATTGGAAAAAGTATCTTAGAGTCTGAGTGCTAACCTAGAATTGATTTTAGTCTTTGGTCATAATAAAGTTTATGTCATGCAACCTCATTAGTAATCTGAGGGCGTTTTACTCAGAGCTGCATGAATACCAGAGGACCAGACCTGCTTTGACCTTAGGTTTCAGTCTTATGCACAGGTTCACTTTTTCACACAGATTGCCCCTCTCATTGCTGTGCTGTTTTACAACACTTTTAGGAGCAACAAGCAGTTGTGCTGCCTCAGACATGCCTTCCTTTATTTTTTGTTCCTACTGAAGTTATTCTGAACCACTTCCATCTTTTGTCACAGGAGGACAGAGCTGCATCACAAACAAGGCTGTGTTGTAACATAGTTAGCGTTTGTCCCGGCATGTTTAACGAGGTCCTTTTGAAGCGAAGATATGATTTATGTCCTATTTGCCAATCTGCGTCTTCATTTTTAAGCCTGTCGGGACTCGGCTCGTGACTCCGCTCCGCAGAAAACACCAATGGAATTCCAAAACTGCAGTGGATGTGGGAACAAAAACACAATTGATGTTTTTCCCCCTTATTTCATGGTTGTCTCTCAGTGTTCAACTTGTATACACGATATGATATCTGGACATTTAATGTCTCAACTGAAAACATTTCAGATAGTATGGTATAGCTATTGTGATTTTTACCAAACTCATTCTGATTGGAGAAAGTCGGGATTCCTCCATCGCCTCCTCCTCATCGTTGCTTTTTCCTCTGTGTTTTCTCTCCTCCAGGGACTTAGCTGCCCGTAACTGTCTGGTCGGGGAGAACCACCTGGTGAAGGTAGCAGACTTCGGCCTGAGCAGGCTGATGACGGGGGACACCTACACCGCCCACGCCGGGGCCAAGTTCCCCATCAAATGGACCGCTCCAGAGAGTCTGGCCTACAACAAGTTCTCTATTAAGTCTGACGTGTGGGGTGAGTTTGATTTTGCTAAAACTTCCTGATTCCTGATGTTCCTACTTGAATTGAGAATTTCTTTCAGATTCCTTACTTCACAAGGGGAATCAATTTCCTCATTAAAGCATTGCACAAAATCCTCCCGAGATATTTAGTTCTAGTCTCCAAAGAAAACGATTTCCCCCCAGTTTCTCATCATTACAATGCAGTGATGTTTCTGTAGTTGTGTGAACCAAACAACTAATTGTCCTATGTCTTCATCCCCAGCATTCGGCGTGCTGCTGTGGGAGATCGCCACCTACGGCATGTCTCCGTACCCCGGCATCGACCTGTCCCAGGTGTATGAGCTGCTGGAGAAGGACTACCGCATGGACCGACCAGAGGGCTGCCCCGAGAAGGTCTACGAGCTCATGAGGGCCTGTGAGTGCCAAAAAACATCTATCCATAACCTGACTAATTTGATCATTTGAGCCATTATTGCTCAGCTATATGTCAAATTCTGATGGACTATTAATGTATGGGCTGTTTTTTTTTTGGGGGGGTCTTTTTACCAGGTTGGAAGTGGAACCCTGCGGAGCGTCCGTCTTTCGCTGAAACCCACCAGGCCTTCGAGACCATGTTCCAGGAGTCCAGCATCTCTGATGGTCAGTGCTGCTTTCTTTCTTGCCCAGAGTCCGGAAAACAACTCTGGTTCTCCTATCACAGTTATTGCTTTTGGAAACATGCTTTAGGCTACTGAAAGCAAAGGGGTTTGGTTAACTATTAAATCTTGACTGCTGCATGTGTATATTCAGAGGTGGAGAAGGAGCTGGGGAAGAAAGGGAAGAAGGTGACTTTAGGCTCCATCCAGCAGGCTCCAGAGCTGCCCACCAAGACCAGAACCCTGCGCAAAAACATGGACAACCGGGACGGAGACAGCCCCGGTGAGACCTCTGTTTTGATAAGTGCTTTATTAATTGAGATTATTATTTTATTTTTTATTAATGATTATTCCCTGTGTTTTCTGTGCTCTTCCTCAGACTCGGTGGAGCCGGAGGTGGCCGTGTCATCGCCCATGCTCCCCAGGAAAGAGCGCCCCCTCCTGGACAGCAACCTGAATGAGGACGACCGCTTGCTCCCTAAAGACAAGGACAAAACACGAGGCAGCGGCTTCCTCAGCCTCATCAAGAAGAAGAAAAAGAATGCGCCCGCCCCGCCCAAACGCAGCTCCTCCTTCAGAGAGATCGATGTCCACCCTGAGAGGAGGGGCCTGACTCCAGACCCCCGAGACATGGACAGCTTCAACAATGGTGCATCCATGGCCTTTAATGACACTACACTCACCATTGACCCCTTAAAGTTCCTGGGGGCTAACAACAACGGGGCGGGGGGCATCACCAACGGGGCACCCACCTACCCAGGGCCACTTTTCCCCAGGAAGAAGGGAGCACCCGCAGTGCCTGGTCCGGGGGGTAAGACGGCTACCACGCCACCCAGCGAGGAGGAGCTGGTGTCTAACTCCAAGCGCTTCCTGCGGTCCTCCTCCGCCTCTAGCATGCCGCCCGGCTCGGACGGTACCGAGTGGAAGTCCGTCACCCTGCCCCGAGACCTGGGCCAGCGCCACTTTGACTCAGGCACCTTTGGGGGCAAGCCAGCACTACCGCGCAAAAGAGCCAATGAGCAGAAAGGGGAGAACGCCCCGAGGATGGGCACCCTGACTCCGCCACCACGTCTGCCAAAGAAGGTAGAGGATACAGCAGATGAGGTGTTCAAAGACACTGATCCCAGTCCGGGTTCCAGTCCGCAGGCGTTAACACCGAAGCTGGTCAGGAGGCCGGGCGGCCTGGAGAACTCCAAGACCAGCGCCCTGCAGGCCGAGCTCCTCAAGCCAAACGTCTTCCCTGCTCTGGGGGCGGCCGGGGACGAGTGCAGGGCCCGCCGAAACAAATACACCGCGGACTCCTCATCCACCAGGGAGAGAGGAAAGTTCCAGAAACCCAAGCCAGCCCCGCCTCCGCCGCCGCCCTCCAATGCCAAATCGGGCAAGATCTCCCGCAGCCCCACTCATGAGCTCCCCTCCCCCTCAGACACCAAAGCTAAGGGCCTCCCCTCCCTCTCCGAACCCCACCACACAACAACTCCCAGTGATCAGGCCCGCACGCCCCTCAGCGAGGGCTCCAAGAAGCTGCCGCTGGGCTCCGCCTCCAAACCTCAACCGTCAAAGACCTCTGCTTCCTCCGCTTCAGTGACCTCCTCCCTCTCCTGCCAGAGCCTCGGAGGCTTCTCTTCCTCCCTCACCTCCCCAGGCGATCAGGCGTCCCCCACTGCTTTCATCCCCCTAGTGAACACCCGACGCTCCCTCCGCAAGACTGCACCCCGCCAGGCAGCCGAGCGCACGCCCAACTCAGCCGTGACGCGGGAGATGGTGCTGGAGGGCACCGAGCTGCTCCGTGCCGCCATTTGCCGCAACTCGGAGCAGTTGGGTAGTCATAGTGCCGTGCTGGAGGCCGGCAAGAACCTGTCAAAGTACTGCATCAGCTACGTGGAGTCCATCCAGCAGATGAGGAACAAGTTCGCCTTCCGTGAGGCCATCAACAAGCTTGAGAGCAGCCTGCGTGAGCTGCAGATCTGCCCCACCGCCACTGGGGGCGCCAGCGCACAGCAGGACTTCAGCAAACTGCTCTCCTCTGTCAAAGAGATCAGCGACATTGTTCAGAGGTAGCGCCACAGAGTCTCAGCCCACCAAGACATGAAACTTGAACTGATATGAACTGTATCTTACTACCCATTTTCCTGGCTAACTGCATGAACCATGGTTGTTTTCATATTAAATGTGGTCCATGCTGAACTCATGTTGGAGAGCAGAGGGTAAAGCCTGCTAGAGTGCTACAGCGGAGTCTAGGATTCACACTAAGTACTGGAGTACACTTTGAAACACTTAAGCCTGTGGTTATTGTGGATGGAATCAAAGGAATCTTTCTCTTGACGTTTTCAAACAGAGTTTGTAATACTGAAAAGCCTTAACTATGAATGAACACGTCTTTTGGCCTTAATGAGAGGCTCGGCGCCAATTCTGTATCAACATGACTTTTCACCAATCATTTTTGAAATGGTCATGTCTTATGTTTTCTAATTGTTTTTTTCCCTCATCAATGACACTTGCCCCTGTGATATTCATTTCCATCACTGTCAATGTGTTAAATTTTGCATTGCTGCCAATGACAATGTGCAAAAAAAAACCTAACCTCACTATGTTTGAGGATGCCTTCTAACATTCAAACAACTTGTCTCAACTTCTCACCTGTAAGAATTAGGGAGCTTCTGGAATCGCACAACGTTTATAACCTGATGGCTCTAGCCACCTCATCCACCAATGTCCCTCAGCTTGTACCATTGTGTGATATGACTGATGAAAATGTGTGCCTGTGTGTCAGTATTTAGTCTGAATGAATGCTTACTGCAGTATTTGCAACCATGTGCCATAAAGGAATGATGGAAGCAAGCAAACTAGGCGGGATGAACACCTAGGCTCCACCTTTTGGCTTCTCTGCACAAATTGGTAACAAATAGTGCCTTAAATGCTATTGGTAGAGCTATGTTTAAGAATTGCCACTTTGAAAAGTGCAGAGATGCGGCTCAGGTTGGACTGTGCTAAGTGGTTAAGAATGGCTGTGCTAATGTGCCTATTGGATTAAAATGTTTAATCTCCATACCAAACACCATTGTCTCCAGTATAGACTGGAGAGGGACCAGGGTGATCCGGATCTCAGTGGATCTGAATGTTGTTTTATGTTTTCCTCATACTGAATGCTTTCCCGTTTTTATGAATTTGATTCAACATTCTCTACATGCCAGTCACAAAAGCCATCAGTAGCAGCTTGGCCTTAGTAGCAGCACGCTGTTGGTTCTATAGAGGGATCACAGACTGAAACAGTGTTTCTCCGACCACTGGACAGGCGGGAACGGCCCCTTCGCCTACAAGAATTTGTTTGGGTTTCAGTGGCGAGTAAAGAGTTTGTGTCACATGGTCTAAATGCTGTTTCAGAGGCCTTTCCACCCCAGCAAAAACAAATATCCTGGGGGAAACACTGGACTGAATTGAAATGTTGTGTGTTTATGGATATCTGTCACTTGCTGTCTTACAAAATTTATTGTATAAGTGAGAAGCTGACCATTTTAAACTGTGTAAAAGAAAAACAAAAAAACATGAAATTCCACTGTAACATCATATGTTCCTTTATGCTCTTTTCTGCATCTCTCGTTGGACGTTTTCAGTATTCGTGCTGTAGCCCCACCCATGTGCCCCGTCTGACTGCGATGCCTGAGGACACAAGTCAACCACAAGCTGCCTTGACTTCACCATGGTACTGTCAATGTTGGCTCATTCTTAGTCTTTTTGTTTATCCCTCCCCTTTACCAATCATACCACTACTTTTCTTTTGTATCCGAGCCTCCTCACCAATTTTGTAGACAAAGTTTGCTTTCCTTTGTAAATACATATTTTCTTTTTTCCTATTTGTTCCTCCCTCTAGCCTTGGTGCAATTTTTGTTGCAATAAAATACAAAGCAGATGTGCTACTTGAAATAATTACTGAGTCTTTGGTGCTTTTTCACAGGCATGCATGATATACATTGTCCTTTGAACTGAGGTGCTTTTGGCAAACCAACCATTCTATTACAGCAATAACAGGTAAATTAACAGGACACAATGCAACAGGTTATGTATAATTTATTTTTTCTGTCTAGAGTATTTTATTGTCATTATTAAAATCAAAATGTCAACATTTTAAAATCATATACACGCAAGAACGCATTTAAATGTTAGCACAGCTCCTTCAAAATTTATACATATGTACGTTGTTTTTTATTTTTGTACTTGGTGGACAGACAAAAGCAGGAAGTGGTCACTCAGACTGCAAAGAGGTGGGACACAGGAAAAAGGAAGACCCAACCCACCAACTTCCCACAAATAACAAACCAATCCCCACTCCCCAAAATTAAGACAGCGATGCAGGCCCCTCCCAGTGCGGAGGAGCTGTGATGTGGTGGAAAAGAAACAGAACGTACAAAGAAACTAATAAACCCAACTCTTTAAAAACACAAAAAGTGCCTCATTCTCCACCCCACTTCCTACAGAATTAAGAGGAATCAACAGAGTTTACAGACATAAATACTAGTTTGCACACCGCCTCACTCCCCGTCCCGTCCCGTCCCTCCAACCAGAAACAGAGTGGGGGGAAAAAAACAAACAAAAAAATCATACCCAGAAGTAATCACCAGGTTTCACTATTGTGCAGGATAGGGGGGGGCTGTGGGGTGTCTGTCCGTTACATACATTTATTCTTAGAAACTATGTTACAGAATTTCCCAAGCATGAATTACAGGCAACCCACTAGCACATCGACTGTACAGGTCTTGGCAGAGCCAGCAAATAGTTTTCTATATCCCAAGTAGCATGGTCATCACCAATAGTTAAGAAGCAATATATACAGCTGTCCAATCAGGGAATCACTCTATGGTACAGAGAAATTGTACTTGGGGACAAAAAAAAACAACCCAACAACCTGGATTTCGACAATTTCATCCTATTTGGAGGCGGGGCATGCTGCTTGGTGTTGTACGATACAAGGCTATGGGGAGAGGGTAGAGGAAAGGCCGCCCCAACTTCAGTGCAGCGTCACTTAAGATACAGGAGTGACCCGAGGTTTTACATCCGAATAGTCGAGAACAGGGGCTGCTGATACTCAATCATCATTTGGCGGGTAACTTTAACCCTACGAGTCGTTCCCACACAGTTTTTAACCACCACTTCTCCTGTGTTATACATTATTCTCCACAACAGTGTAGTGATTATTTTAAAAAGGGTTGGTTTATTTATCAGGAGTGAGTTCAACAGCAATATGGAGAGAGCGAGTGCAGCAAAACAATACGATTAAACAGTAATAGTCATAACATTAATCATAATAATAAGGCAACAAACGACAACAAAGAAAATGCTGGTAAAGACAGATTCTATTGATATGACCTGGGGGAGGAGTTTCGGGGGCGGACAGGGGGAGCTGGTGCAAAGAAACCGATGTGACAGGAATCTTTCCATTAAAAAAAAAACAAAAAAACATCATGAAACGTCATCTTTTTCGTTAAAGTGTCATTTTAACTTAGTCAAAAGAAATCCCCACCCGACTTTCTAGCACGCACAGACACACTCACTAACACTCACACACACATACAAACAAACAAACAAATAAACAGGCACACACACCAGCTGGAAAACACCCAATATTCCTTCTTGTGATTTTATCTCAGATTAGAGAGACTCAGGCCATTAACAGGAATTTGTGGGTAATTCCTGGTTTCTTGCCTTTTTTTAAAATTTTGTTTTCTTTTTAACGTCTCTCCTGAGAAAATCAGTGTTGCCACTTTGGGCAAAGGAACCAAGCAGCAAGAAATAGTTACTTAAAATTAAAACCCACGGGCAGGTGGGAAACCTGCCGAAAAAGCTCACCCAGTTACACATTCTCTGACGCACACCGAGAGCCTCTGTCGTCTGTGAGCAATAGTGTGGCTGCATGATTACACTACTTCAATGCCTTCGCTGTCCCATCCCACATAATGTGACAGAAAACTATGATGAGGGAGAGAGCAGCGTCGCACCCGCACGTCTCGGTACAACGCTAGACTGGTAAACCATGCAGGAGAGACGTCGGGAGTTTGGGGACCGAGGGAAGAGCGTCAAGGTAATTCAGATCCAATTCATACAAGGTTGATCGGTGGTGGATGAAACTTAATGCAGTGTCTACATGTAATATATATAACTATAAAACCAAACAATAAAAAAAAACAAAAAAAACAGTCTTGGTGTATCGTTATCGTATGAATATTACAACTATCTAAGTGTCAGTAACCCATGTAATGCGAGGTGGTTTCTACGATACTATGGCAGATGAAGTAGACTGAATGGCGGAAGAGGAGTGGAGGAGAGAGAGAGAGAGAGAGAGAGAGAGAAACAGACAAGACACAGACTGTATGAGTTTACAGAGGAAGAGTGAGACGTTGACAGAGTGAGACGTTAACAGAGGGAGACGGACAGGCGGAGAGAGAGAGAGGGAGGAGGAGGGGAGAGATGTAGTCCACACAGCCCAGCCCAGTCTAGCCCAGGTCGGTATCCATCCCCCGTTCCTTCCCTCCGTCGCCCCGCTCTCATGCAGCTCCTGGTGCAGTAAGGGAGGTGGGGTGGAGGGGGGTAAAGGGGGGGGGGTGGGACGATGAACAGACGTACAGGAGGTGGAGAAATGGATGGAGGGGATGGCAGAGGGAGGGCAGGAGAGGCAGAGAAAGAGGGGAGGGAGGGTGAAGGGGGTTGCTTGGTCATTAGCAGCCGCAGCCTTCCCTCTGGGGCTGTGGTTCGCTAGTTAGCCGGCCTCCCTGGGGGGCCGAGGGCTTGTGCTGGACCCCCGACTCGGCGGCGTTCAGGTCCAGGCTGCCGTCTTGGATGTTCTGGTAGATCTTCTTGGCCGCCTCCAGGAAGGCGTCCTCGACGTTCTCACCCCTAGACACGGAGAGGCACACAAACATGAGAGGAGAGACGACCAAGAGTGAAAACATGCAGAGGCATCATTCACTTTCTGCAGTAGCTGGAACGCTGATGCTGTGCAGACTTACGTTTTTGCACTGGCTTCCAGGAATAACAGACCTGCAGGACATGAAGCAGACAGAAGATGGAGTCAGACGCTATCGCTCAAGGCAAACATCTCTCCAAGCTCACATGCCGCAAATACCAAGTCCTCATTTGCCCCCAACTCATTTACTATCCCAGCTCTCTTTAACCAAGTCTTCATCTCCCATTTCCCTGTTCCTCTTTCTTTTTAATATGAATGTTACCATGGCGCAGAATTGTTCTCTCATCCTTACTTCTCTCCTTCTTGAAGTCAAACTTGAGGGTTTCGATTACAACCACTCAGAAATTCAGACTAGAAAGGCAAAATCTCAGGTTAACTGTCAATATTTGGACCCTTTGCCGAGGCCGCATGATTTCCATTTTGTGGAGCTAAGAGGACGGAATTGTAAAGATTGTGGGGAAGTCTTTGCAGAAAGGGTACAACATTTGTGATGAGTAGTTAATACCATAAACAGATAAAGAGGAAAATAGTTAAAACACTACCACCTTAAGACTAAATCCTACATCAAACAAAAGAAAATAAATGTTCCTTTTTGCTCTATTTAATTTACATACACTTAGTGAAGGCGCAAAAACGCAGTATGTAAAAATATGAATCCAGAATAAAATAACAGAAAAACATAACATTGAAAAAGTCTAATTTGATAAAACAAATTTTATGTGGCCCTACTTTTTTCTTGCCATCTCTTCCACTTGAATATAAGGTCATCTACAAGTAATCTTTGATCTTGTTTAGATTGAGGACATCATGAGGCTCACAAGGCAGAGCAATGACTTTGCAGATATGTGTGCCCTCTAGACGTCCATCTTCCCTCTCTCTCCCTCTCAAACTGTTTCCTTCTACCTGTGTTCTGACTTCCTCTCTTCCCCAACATTCACTGTTCTCCGTCCCTCTCTCTCTCTCACCATTCTCCTCAGCAAACTGCTTAGCCTCCTCGTACGTGACGTCCCTCTGGGCCTCCAGGTCAGCTTTGTTCCCTATGAGAATGATCACCTGAGGACACAGGGAGACAGAGAAAGAGTGAGACAATCATCTAGACAGCGATGTCTCTTGACTGAAATTCACCCTCCGGCCCTCAGACTCGTAGCTCGTCAAGCAGAGCTACAAAAGCCGACGGCAGCACAGGAAAACTGTTCTCAAATTCTCCTCTTACGCTGTCAAGTCCGTTAGGAAATCGATTGAGAAACGTACCACATGATTGACGCTGATAACAGCACACTGGGCTGCACTAGGAGCCGTTTCTCCAGTGACGCAATTAGGCCTTTAATGTTGATGATGCAATGTAATGTAATGAGCTTTTCTTACTGTGGCAGAGTGACAGGCTCTTCTCCACTGAAACTGCACTCATTCTCTTTGCTCTTCACCCTAATCTGACACTGGAAATCCTCGTTTCCCTGAATGTTCTTCACTGGGTCATCAGGCTGACCAGCTAATCCTTATCAGTATCGTGGAAATGAACTTGAGTGGGACATGGCAGTGTGCCTCAACAATCTTTTTTGGGGGGGGGGGGGGGGGGGGGGGGGAGTGCTAGATTTCCACTCCCCCGAAGAGGGAGCCCTAGGCAATGTATGGTGAATATAAATGTCTTCCACACAAGCGTATGTATACAGCTTTCACTTGAAAATAGGAGATGACTTGGCAGCCTGTTCATGGGCTGCACACACACCAGTTTGAGCCCTATGTTATATCATAAGAGGCAAGCATTTTAGTGTGAAGACAGCAGGTGGTTATTTATGAATAACAGGTTTCTAAATAATCCCTAAAACATTTACCCTGTAATGAGTGCAGCTGTAAACATTTCTCATTTGGACATGGAAATGTGATGTAAACAACACAATCAGTCGGAGGTTTTTCATGTTTAATAGGCTGCTATACATTTCCTCCCTGCAACATGTACAGTATTTATCACAGTGGTTGTCATGGCTGAGTTTATAAGACTACACATGCCGTCTCAATGGGGGAGGTGTAGCAGTTTCCTGCACTTTCTTTGATTAAACGTTCGGATTATTTGGCACAAAACAAATTCAAATAATGCTATTTTGATTATTTTTAATTGTCCTACATTATACTTGTAGTTGGGCTTTGCATTACTGGCTATTACTTGGAAAGGTGAGAGCCTTCAGGTGAGAGACTGCAGCAAGATTTCCTGCACCATTTGCATCATTTAAATTAACACAACAGCCTAAATAGGCCATATTTTGATTTTGTGCTTTCAGATTATGACCACCACTCTGCCTTAATATACTCATGGTGTCAGTTAAATGGTAATATAATGTTTTGAGTGATCCCTTCTCAAAGCAAAAAAGCCAAAGATCATTGTCAGTAGCAGTGGTAAACCCGTTTAGGCTTCTGTTGACTTTCGTCTATTTTCTGTAAGCACACATAAGCACGACTACTAAAGCCAAGACCTTCTATAATTGAACGCTACGACTCCTATCTGGGTTAAGCCTATCGACTGCTCCGCCTCTTGCCAAAGAGCAATGGAGGTGCGTTGCCAGTTCACTACTGCCACAAGTTGTAAAGGACTCCCAGTGGAGTGTGGCAGTTGGAAAGGTTACAGTGAGGTAATAGTAAGGTTTAGTTTGGGGTCATGCTTACCAATAAAAAGAATGAAACAGGAAAGGAAAAGCAACTGTCATGGCGGTAATGCGGTTATTGTTGCAAACCTAGAAGCAGCCCATCCATGTCTAGAAAAATAGCTGTAAATAAATAAATTTCCCTGTTGTCATTACACCAGGAAATCGGGGCCTGCCACTTGACTTGAAAAACACTGTCTGGAAGTGGGATATTGTGGAAACAGACTCCTTTGAGAGCTCACAGGGCTCAGTAAATGAGAGCAGTATGATTTAGAGCTAATCATATTTACCAAGGAATCCAATTTAAGAAATGGACAAGGCTCTGGGGTTTCAAACAAACTCAGCAGAGGGAGAACGACACAGGAGGAACAGAGGAAGAGAGGAAGCATGAGGGAGAACAGACAGTGACGCACTTGAAAGAAATAAGAGGGATGAGCCAGGAGAAAAAAAAAACACTACATAGTAAAAGAAAAATATACAAAAAAAGAGCGCTGGGTATATAGAGAGGAAACAATGAAATACATGGGGAGATAGAGTTGAACGGAGGAGGTGAGTGAGAAATAGAAAAACAGAAACATGTAAGATTAAGAGTGCAGTATCCAATCTGCAAACGGAGTAACTTGGGAGTGTCAACATTATCTGTATACTTACAGTATTGGGGTTGGTGAGGTTTCTGGCATCGGTCAGCCAGCTGCTGAGATGGTTGTATGTGCTTCGCCTGTGTGACACAAACACAAAGGGAGAGCGGTTACCATGACGACAGGCAAAGACAAAACAGCGTGCCAGCTCAGAGGACGGATCAGAAGAGAGTCGGCAGCAGGAGACGGCAGCTGCTGTAGCGTGTCACCAGGTCTCTGGAGTAACGACGAGACGAGAACATCCTTACGAAAGAGTCATATTTGGGGGTTATGACTCATTTAAAGTGTGATGCATTTGTGCTGTTTCTCCTAGGTGAGATGTGGGACATTCCTGTTCACCCCAGTAGTTTGCCAAGGCAACTTCCCAAATTTTTCCAACTGGCCAACGGGGCTCGTTGGCAGACTGCCGTCTTTCAGCATGGTGACAGTTTCAGCCTCACCCCAAAAATGTTGGGACTTCCTTTTTTCTGGTGTCAGTCATTTTTTTCCTCTGTAAACAAGTTCACAACCGATGGAAGGTAGAGCATGTGTCGTCAAGCAGTTGGATTGCTGCTTGTGTCATAAAATGCTGCAAATACTCCGAATCATAGTTAGATTAAGGTGTATACATTTAATATGCCCTTTAATAATGCGACTAAAATCAGAATACTACACGTCTTAACGCGATTATGCTTACTCCAACTTATTCGGGTTAAGGTAATCAGAAAATGCTGTTTACATGCCAAATTCTTATTCAGACTATTATCTTTATCAGGTTAGTATGGGATTGTTGCTGTCCATGTAAACGTAGTCAGTGACAATCAGTTCCCTGCTGGCTTCAATTCACTAAACCTCATGATATGGCAAAGCCCCTGCTTCTAATATAATTGGCCACAAACATTCCAAATGCAATGACTGATTACTGACAAGATATTGTAATTTGGTCAATGAGATAAATTATTAGATGTCACCAAAATATCCACTCAGGGTGCAATCACCCTCATCTCCCCTGATGTTGTAGTGTAATCCAAACTTGTATTTTCTACGTTACATTCATTGTTAGTTCAAAGAGTTACAGCCTAATCCTGATAACTACAATCAGTCCCTGCTGCATGTGGCACAAGGGACTGGAGAATGCTTGGAATGCTCTTTGATAAAAGACTTTTTACGGTCCTGTTACATTATTCTCTGATCCACATTGTGTGGGCAAGTCCTGCACTCAGATCTGTTGAGTTAAGCCAATGTACATACACTTACTGACTCAACCAGATATGTGAAAGCAGCATGACAAAAACTCTTACAAGTACATTCTGTTTATCAAAAATGGCCACACTGCATGGAGAAATAGAGGAGGTGGTCTTGAAGCCCGGTACTTGGCCTGCAGCGAGGTTCTCAGTCGCCTCGAAATCTTGTTGAGCATTTGTCTGCAAGCTGCAGACAAATGCAGTGGGTCAATGCAGTGGGTCAAACTGCATATGTGCCATACCTCCAGTTGAGGCCGTTGTGGTCTTCATCTGCCCCTTCACTTTAATCTCCATTTAGAGCATTTTCATCCATATTAAAACACACCTCATTAATATCCTGCAGTGTCAAAACAGGTTTGGGCCATGTACAACATTAGCGCTATTTGGACTACAGGGAATGGTACAAATATAAAACCGGGCATTAAAGCCACACCCAACAATTATAGTAGGATATAAAACAATCAGCTGTGTTTTCAAAGCAACCATGCAAGACACCAACCACTTTAAGAACAAGATGCATTTCCAATTTGTAGGTTGCCACAGTAAACAAAGCCTATACACACACAGTCTTTTCCTTTTAAGTGATGTTTCTGTGACCCTGAGGGCCTTAATAGCAGTTGGGCGTGGATGGGACAGACATTCCACATGTTGAACTGTGTTTATTTAGCAAGCCACTGATACCATCTCACAGTTTGGGCAAGAAGGACGGACTCAAGCTATAAGAAAAACTGGCCACGTTTGTTCAGCAGGGAGTTTGGGAGGTTGAAGTGTTGGGTTATCAGATTCTATTGCCTCCGTTCTTTTTTTTTACATACTTTTAACTTGAATGTGCAAGTGTTTGCGCATGTAATAGATGGTTATACCACACACCATGAAAACCTTGATGGCAAGTGGGGACCACACACACACACTCACACAGACACACACACATACAGGGTGAGTATCCTGTACCTGGTGATGTCGTAGACCATGAGCGCCCCTGCAGCTCCGCGGTAGTAGGAGCGGGTGACGGCCCTGAAGCGCTCTTGTCCCGCTGTGTCCCAGATCTGCAGCTTGATCTTCTGGCCACTCACTTCGATTATCCTTGTACCAAACTCCACGCCGATTGTGTGGGGGCAGTCTGCCATGACTGGGGAGAGAGAAGTGATGATACTGTGAGAGGTGCAAGTCTTCAAATGAACTATTTTGCTATATTCTATTTCCATTTCTTTTATTTTCTTTTTTTGCTGTATCCTGTTACCATTTGATGCTGCATCGGCCCAATTTCCCCATATCATTAAAGCTTCATCTTATCTTTTAAGACTGCAATTGAAAAGCATTCAGGCAACACTTTTTATTCTTATTTCAGCTCACTGAAAGTATATTCTCATACCTAGTTTTGGCTAACAATAATAATGTTGCAGCACACATATGTATGCATGTGTGAACATGTGTGTAAACACACACACACCTCCTCTCCACTGTGAGCCAGCAGCAGGTGCATCAATTATCAATCACAGTCTACAGAAAGATCATTCAGACAGACAATTCTAACTCTTTACATCATAAATATCAACAACCAGAAGGCAGAGAATTTCTTCACAACTGACATTTAG